>NC_072402.2:963750-1285000 GCF_028858775.2 Pan troglodytes | reverse complement strand
ACCCGCCCCCCGTTCATCCCGTGACCCACCCTCCCCGTTCATCCTGCGACCCACCCCTGTTCATCCCATGACCCAGCCCCCCACCCCAGTTTATCCCGTGACCCAGACCCCACCCTGGTTTATCCCATGACCCACCCTCAGTTCATCCCGTGACCCAGACCCCACCCCTGGTTTATCCCGTGACCCACCCCCGGTTCATCCCGTGACCCAGACCCCACGCCTGGTTTATCCCGTGACCCACCCGCAGCACCAGCACCTCAGTGCTGCTTTTGTATTTATAGTTGCCTTGCTGTATGTTGAGCGTAATTTTACAATCTGCCCAAAATTCCTTTGAAGAGCAGATAGGTGTGTACACCCTAAATGAATAAAATACAGTGCGATATGGTGAAAGGTAACGGCTCGTTTATTTTCCTTGCCATAAAAATGCTACAATCACCCTGAAGGTGAACCTGGCAAGCGGCATAGGGGCCAGGGCCTCACTCGGCTCTCCTGTGCACTCCGCCCCGGGTGTGATGTTTGGAGATTTGCATACGAGGCTCTCAGCCAGGAAGGAAATGGCCAGGAATCCCAGAACGCGGCACTGATTTTCCCCATGTTATCTGACTCCTGATATTCCCCGAACTGTGTGACCACTGCCTGTAGTTCAGTCTGTAATCAAATACTTTGTAAAGACTGTACAAGTGATCCCAGACCCAAAAGGAAACTTGTCAGAAATGCGAGGCTGTAGGCTTGTTAGAGATGGGAGGCTGTAGGCTTGTTAGAGATGGGAGGCTGTAGGTTTGTTAGAGATGGGAGGCTGTAGGCTTGTTAGAGATGGGAGGCTGTAGGTTTGTTAGAGATGGGAGGCTGTAGGTTTGTTAGAGAAGGGAGGCTGTAGGCTTGTTAGAGATGGGAGGCTGTAGGCTTGTTAGAGATGGGAGGCTGTAGGCTTGTTAGAGATGGGAGGCTGTAGGTTTCTTAGAGAAGGGAGGCTGTAGGCTTGTTAGAGATGGGAGGCTGTAGGCTTGTTAGAGATGGGAGGCTGTAGGTTTCTTAGAGATGGGAGGCTGTAGGTTTGTTAGAGATGGGAGGCTGTAGGCTTGTTAGAGATGGGAGGCTGTAGGCTTGTTAGAGATGGGAGGCTGTAGGTTTGTTAGAGATGGGAGGCTGTAGGCTTGTTAGAGATGGGAGGCTGTAGGTTTGTTAGAGATGGGAGGCTGTAGGTTTGTTAGAGAAGGGAGGCTGTAGGCTTGTTAGAGATGGGAGGCTGTAGGCTTGTTAGAGATGGGAGGCTGTAGGCTTGTTAGAGATGGGAGGCTGTAGGTTTCTTAGAGAAGGGAGGCTGTAGGCTTGTTAGAGATGGGAGGCTGTAGGCTTGTTAGAGATGGGAGGCTGTAGGTTTCTTAGAGATGGGAGGCTGTAGGTTTCTTAGAGATGGGAGGCTGTAGGCTTGTTAGAGAAGGGAGGCTGTAGGCTTGTTAGAGATGGGAGGCTGTAGGCTTGTTAGAGAAGGGAGGCTGTAGGCTTGTTAGAGATGGGAGGCTGTAGGCTTGTTAGAGATGGGAGGCTGTAGGCTTGTTAGAGATGGGAGGCTGTAGGCTTGTTAGAGATGGGAGGCTGTAGGCTTGTTAGAGATGGGAGGCTGTAGGCTTGTTAGAGATGGGAGGCTGTAGGTTTGTTAGAGATGGGAGGCTGTAGGCTTGTTAGAGATGGGAGGCTGTAGGTTTGTTAGAGATGGGAGGCTGTAGGCTTGTTAGAGATGTGAGGTTGTAGGCTTGTTAGAGAAGGGAGGCTGTAGGCTTGTTAGAGATGGGAGGTTGTAGCTGCAGTTTTCATTTTTCTCCAGCTGACACTGTCACCTGTTGCCATCAGAAATCTCTCTGTCATCATCTGGTGTTTTCTTTACCTCTGAAGTTACAGCCACTGTAGATGCTTCTCCTGGGTCCTCCACCCTGAGTCCCCTCACAGCCCACCCAGGGGGCCCTTATTTCTCCTGGTCAAGCCTGGGTCCTGGATGTGACATCTTTTGATGAAAATCTTTTTTATATATTTTATTTATTTATTTTTGAGATGAAGTTTCACTCTTGTTGCCCAGGCTGGAGTGCAATGGCATGACCTCGGCTCACTGCAACCTCCACCTCCCGGGATCAAGTGATTCTCCTGCCCCCACCTCCCAAGTAGCTGGGATGACGGGCATATATCACCATGCCTGGCTAATTTTGTGTATTTAGTAGAGATGGGGTTTCACCACTTTGGTCAGGCTGGTCTCAAACTTTTGACCTCAGGTGATCCACCCGCCTCGGCCTCCCAAAGTTCTGGGATTACAAGTGTGAGCCACTGCGCCTGGCCTCTTGATGAAAATCTTCCAGCTTCTGGGGCTTGCTCTAGGACAGGAATGAAAAACCACGGATTCTGGTGCAGTAACCAACTGAGAGCCACTCAGAACTGAGAATCTCCTAAATTTAGAGGTTTTTTTTTTTTTTTTTAACAAGAGGTGCTATAAAACTTTCCATGCATCCACTTTTTACTTAACAGCTTTACTGAGGTATAATTGACATACAGTAAACTACATAAAGTGTCAATTTGATGGTTTGACATGTGTCCACACTGGTGAAACCACCACCATAAACAAGATAAAGAACAATCTCCATTCATCCAAAGATTTCTCCTTCGCCTTTGCAACACCTCTGTCCTCCCAACCCCCGGGCAGCCACTGATCTGCTTTCTGTCGCTATTGACTAGTTGGCATTTTCTATAACTTTCATAGAAATGTAATAATACACTAACTACCTTTCTTTGGTTTGCCTTATTTCACTCAGAAAACAATTTTGACATTTATCTATGGTTTTACATGTATCAATATTTCATTCCTTTTTAGAGCTCAGCTGTCTACCATTGTATGGATGTACCACAATCTATTTATCCCCAGACCTGGTGAGGCACAATGAGTTGTTTCCAACTTTGATACTAATTTAACACCTCCAGATTTATTTGATTAGGATTAGCATGGTGTATTTTTGCCCAATCTTCTATTTATTGCTTATTTGTGCCTTTGTATTTAAAGTGGGTTTCTTAAAGGGGGCACACAGTTAGGTTTTGGTTTGTTTTTTTCAATCTGACAACTTTGCTTTTTAATTGGGATATTTAGATCATTTATATTTAATATGATTGATGATAAGGCTAAGTTTAAATGTATCATTTTTCAGGCCAGGCATGGTGGCTCATGCCTGTAATCCCAGCACTTTGGGAGGCCGAGGTGGGCAGATCACTTGAGGTCAGGGGTTCAAGACCAGCTTGGCCAAACATGGTGAAATCCTGTCTCTACTCAAAATACAAAAATTAGCTAGGCGTGGTGGCACACGCCTGTAATCTCAGCTACCGAGGAGGCTGAGGCAGGAGAATCACTTGAACCTGGGAGGTAGAGGTTGCAGTGAGCCAAGATTGCGCCATTGCACTCCAGCCTGGGCAACAGAGTGAGACTCTGTCTCAAAAAATAAAAATAAATGTACCATTTTTCTATTTGTTTCTATTTGTCCTATCTCTGTTCATTCTCTTTCTCCTTTTTTTCTGTTTTCCTTTGCATTATTTTTCTAAGATTCCATTTTATCTCTTTTGTTCAGTTTTTAGCTATTATTCTTTGTTGTGTTCAGTGATGGCTTTAGGGCTTATAATATACATCTTTGGTGTATCACTGTCTACCTTTATTGATATTATACCAGTTAACAACCTTACAGCAGCATCTTCCATATCTTTCCTCCCAGCCTTCCTGCTATTTAAGCCATGCATTCTTTTCACATATGCAAAAAACCACAATTACTTTTTCACCAACCTAATATAATCCCATAGTACATTGTTAATTTGCTTCCCCCTGTCTTAGGGATGACTGTCCTATGTTGTCCAGTGTCCAGTGTCTTCAAAATCTTTGTTTCCCGTATTGTTTTCTAGTTTATTTGTTTCAGGCAGGTGGTAAACCTGATCCAGTGACTCCATCACAGCTGGAGGAGGAAGTGAACTCACTTTTCTTTCTTTTTTTTTTTTTTTTAGATGGAGTCTCGCTCTGTCACCCAGGCTGGAGGGCAGTGGCGTGATCTTGGCTCACTGCAAGCTCCGCCTCCTGGGTTCATGCCATTCTCCTGCCTCAGCCTCCCGAGTAGCTGGGACTACAGGCATCTGCCACCACGCCTGGCTAATTTTTTTTATTTTTAGTAGAGACGGGATTTCACTGTGTTAGCCAGGATGGTCTCAATCTCCTGACCTCGTGATCTGCCCACCTCGGCCTCCCAAAGTGCTGGGATTACAGGCGTGAGCCACCATGCCCAGCCTCACTTTTCAAAATAACTCTTTATTCATTTGTGTGTATGCCATGTGTGTTCACTATTTAAAAACAATTAGAAGCTATAGAAAACTAAAAGTTAATAAAGTAAAACCCATCCCAAATCTTACTATCTAGAGCATTGTTAAGATCCAATTACATTTCAGCCCAGTCACTTTTCTGTGCATATAGAATATTCCTCAGACAATCACAATATGTATCAATTTGCATATGTAGATGTTGATTTTTTTCCCTCACATCACACAGAGAACATTTTTCCATGTCATTAAAATTCAAATTGAAGCATCATTTATTTATGACTCTTCACTTGCTGGGTTTGCATAATCAACCATTTCGGCCAGTAGAGTTTCAGGTAGATTGGTACCAGAACGTGAAAACAGATCGAGGGAAGAGCATAATCGACCATTTCAGCCAGTAGAGTTTCAGGTAGATCGGTACCAGAACGTGAAGACGGATCGAGGGAAGAGCATAATCGACCATTTCAGCCAGTAGAGTTTCAGGTAGATCGGTACCAGAATGTGAAGATGGATTAAGGGAAGAGAAACTGGAATTCCAGAACTAGACTCAGGTGTATACGGAAATGGCATATCACAGAGACAGCATTGCCAACCCATGGGAAATGGATGATTCTACCCGAGGTTGCATGATGCCCTGCTAGGCATTTGGAGAATGTTAAGCTGGGACCACAGTTCATTCTTTCTGGCAGTGTGAGTGGTGCAGAAAAACGATTCACCATTTAAAATCAACGGATTGCTGGGCCACTTTCTTCCCTTCTCCTTTGCCTGCTAATCCCGCCCTCAGGACTCGCCCCCAGCATCACTTCCTCCAGGAAGACTCCCCTAAGCCGAGTGCCCTCTCTCTTTGGGGCCCACGGGAGCTGACATGTCTCTGGTGTGTGGGGCAGAGGTCAGGAGCTCTCTGAGAGTGACGTCCTGTCTCCTTACTGCTGCGTCTCCGCACCCTCAAAAAGCAGAAGCCTGGCTGCTGCTCACACTGGCGTGGCCTTGCCTGGGGGTGAGAGGCCCTCACGGCTCCCCTGTCCAGGGCTCAGTGCAGTGGGAATCAGCATGGAGACATGTTGAGGTGGCCGTGTCTCAAACACAACTAATAGATGGGCTCCCGTGAGAGAAAGGGAATGGCTTTGTGGCTCCCAGGGAGGTTTGTGATTTGGAGTCTCTGTTTGCTGGTTCAGAGCAGTCGGATCTGAAGCTATCGGAACTGAGAGAGACAGTTTTGACTTTACCAAGATGTCTCACATCACTGCATCCCAATCCAAAGACAGATTATTGTGTGACATATTAAAGTGGGACAAAAAGTGGTATTTATTCCTTGGAATCGAAGGACACCTATTTACTGTGCATTTCTGGCTACTGAGCACCAGCGAGTCGGCACCTGCAGAGACGGGAGGGAGGAGGTGCCATGTGCAGCATCCTGGTGAGGCTCTGCTCCCAGTGCGAGGCGGCCTGTTTGGGCAGAGCTGGACTCGTTTGCCTGCGCTAGGCAGACGCAGCGTGAACCCACAGCGCACAGCCCATGTGGAATCCAGCACTGGCGGTTTGTCCTGCCACTGCCCAGCACGTCCAGCCCCCTTCTGGGCGGGAGGCTTGACACCAGCCCTGACACACAGCAGGCAGGTGAGGTGCCAGCTCCTGCATCCCCCCCACAGAGCCAGGGCTTCCTCCAACCTGGTACCTCAGCCTCAGGCAAGCAAAGCAAAGGCAGCAGCAGGTGGGAGCCCCGTCCCCGGCCATCGAGCCCCACAAGCTGTGGGGTGGCCTCTCCTGCCTCAGTTATCTGGGAGCAGGAAGTGAGTGTCACAACAGCCTTGCATTGGATTCACGGTGGCGGGTGGCCCAGGGGTGGGCCAGTGTGGGAGGGTTGTCCTGGGCAGACCACACCCAAGGTCATGGGCCCGGCTGCCTGGCCCCTGTGGCCCTGACCATCTCCCATGCCAAGACTCCCAGCGAGGGAGCAGTGGACCCAGGTCTGCAGCTTCTGAGGGCTGCACAGTTCGTACCCCCAGCCCCACCCTACCTGGACAGGCTGCAGCCCACTGGGTCTCTAGGAGGGGGCTGGCCTGCGATGAGGGTCCAGGGAAGAGCCATCCTTGGGCAGCTGCTCCTGAGGCCCCGGCACTGCCCTCGGTGCCCCCAGTACTCAGCCTCTCCACTGCCCAGTCAGCCTGGCAGCCATTGTCTAGGCCTCCAGGCTACAGCCCCCACTTTGAAGCAACTCTGACTCCAAAGTGGCACGCCTTGTCCCCACTGGCCAGAGCCTAGTTTGCCCCCTTTGGTGATGGCAGCGGTGCAGCCTTGACCCCCGGCTCCTGACCTGGCCCAGAGGAAGAGCCTGGCCCCTTCCCGCCCCCCAAAGCAGCTTCATGGGCCGCTGGTCTGGATGGTCCAGCCAGCACCCCCAGGGGAGCCTGGGTCACAGAGGAGACCAGGGTGCTGATGAGAAAGAGGGGCCTCCGCTTCAGTTGTCCTAAGTGCAAAAGAGCTCTCTTTCCATGACGGAAATGTCCAGTCCCCAGAATACTCCAACCTGCACTTATAGGTAGCTCCATCCCCTCACCCTGCATTTGGAGAATGTCCTGGAGGGCCAGGGTGGGCATGGTCTCAGGGGCAGGGGCTGTGGCGCTGACCTGTTCCCCCCAGAGGCTGCCCTGCTGCTCCCCCAGGGCCGGGTGGGCAGGATGGAGGCCCCCTGTCTGGCGAGGTCCTCGTGGCTTTTTGGAGACTCTGGGGAGAGTCCCTTCTGCCCCCTGGTCCTGGGCCTCATTTTCCCTTCTGCCTGGGGGTCTCCAGGTGCACCCTGCAGGGACCCTCACCCCTCTGAGTCCAAGTTTTAAACATGAGGCTTCCCAGTCCCCATCCTGGTCTTTGGACAAAGGCAGCAGCAGGTGGGAACCCCATTCCTGGCCATTCAAGCCCCACAAGCTGTGGGGTGGCCTCTCCTGCCTCAGTTATCCGGGAGCAGGAAGTGGGTGTCGCAACAGACATAATCAGGTGTCACAAAGTCCAAGCCCTGTAATTCTGTGAACTTTATTGGTAGGAGGGGCTGTCTCCCGAGCCGCTCGCCCCATCCTTAACCCGGTTTTGGCCCCAAGTATATGGCGCCCCAGCCGAGAACAAGGCCATTCAGGGATTAAGACATCCAAGCCTCAGCCTTCAATCGGGTAAAGGGCAAAGGACGGCAAGAGGCCATCCGGAGACCCCAGGGCTGGCCTCACAGGGCAGGGCAGCTGGTGTTGGGGTCACAGCCTGGCACTAGCACCACTTCTGAACAAAGCTCCTGGGTGGCATGGTCATAGGACTGCCCAATGTCAGTGCTGGGACCACACAAGGACGGGTGTGACCTCGGGGTAGACTTTCCTCCTGATAAGCCCTGGCAGCTGCTCCAGACCCTGCAGGGACAAGCAAAGTCACTTTCCCTGACCTCCTCTTTCCCGGGCCTTCCCAGGGCTCCCAGAGCCACCGTGACCTGTAGGGGCCAGGACAGGAGGAGAGAAAGCTTGGGGCTGGAACAGGACCTAGCCTGCAGGGTAGCAGGTGCACTCCCAGGCTTCAGGGCTGGTTGTGCGGGGCTCTGCCCAGCGAGTGTGGTGGGCCGGGGTGGAGGCCCTGCCTGTGCTCCCTGCAGCCCCAGCAATCCCTCCTTGGACGCTGGCCTTGAGAAGAGCCAGGGAGGCTGCTGTGCTTTCAGCTGCTGGACCCTAGGGGAGCAAAACCCCATGGAAGAGCCTGTACGAGACGAAGGCCTGAGACAGTTAAGTGAGTGCTCTATGGAAGGCCCCAGCAAGGATGCTTCAGCAGGGTCCCATGAGCACCCAAGACCCACTTGCTGACACAGCACGGACACCCCCAGAGGCCATGGCAGAGTCAGCTTCCCTCTTCCCCCTCCACAAAGAGTTGGCCACATTCTGCAAAGTCAGGGGTCAGGGGCCCACTGTGGCCACCAGGAGCCTGCCGTCCGCCCTGTGGTATGTCCTGCAGCTCTCGACACCTGACAACCTCCAGCGGGCCTTGCCCACCCCATGGGAAGGGACACCAGGGTGCCTAAGGCCCCACAGAACTCAGGCCCTTGGCCACATCCAGCCTCTGGGCTCCATCCACTGAGGCGGTTGGCCCGTGCTGACCCACAGGTCATGGAGTCTCAGGCCTCAGGCCCTCAGTCCAGAAGGGGAGATGAGTCCGGCAGCATGTCCAGTGGAAAAGGGCCTCCAATTGGCTAGCTTAAGTGGCATTGACTAAGGCCTGGCTAGCACTGGGTCCACAGGTCCCGGTAGGTCATCTGGTTGGGACCCCCACACCCAGCACTCCTATGTCCCACGGAGCCGCTTTTGTCACGGCACACACAGCTGCATTCATGCACAGACAGGTCCTCATGTGTCTGGAGTTTGTTCCTTCCGGTGGGTTCATGGTCTCGCTGACTTCAGGAATGAAGCCACGGACCCTTGTGGTGAGTGTTACAGCTCTTAAAGGTGGTGTGGACCCAAAGAGTGAACAGCAGCAAGATTTATTGTGGAGAGGGAAAGAACACAGCTTCCGCAGCATGGAAGGGGACCAGAGTAGGTTGCTGCTGCTGGCTGGGGGGTGGCCAGCTTTTGTTCCATTATTTGTCACCACCCATGTCCTACTGATTGGTCCATTTTACAGAGTGCTGATTCGTCCATTTTACAGTGTGCTGATTGGTCCATTTTACAAACCTCTAGCTAGCTACAGAGTGCTGGTTGGTGCGTTTTTACAGAGCACTGATTGGTGCATTTTACAAACCTCTAGCTAGCTACAGAGTGCTGATTGGTGCATTTTACAATCCTCTTGTAAGACAGAAAAGTTCTCCAAGTCCCTACTCAACCCAGGAAGTCCAGCTGGCTTCGTGTCTCACTCAGGGACCCGGTGAGGAGACGCAGCTGAAGATGCCTGGGCAGGACCCTGGGCCGACCAGGCTCCTCAGAGCTATCCTCAGCTGCTAATCCCCTCCAGTGGGTCAGGGAGTCCTGAGCAGCACAGGACCTGGAGGAAATACAGTGACAACCCCCTGGCCTGTAAGCAGGTGGCACGAGACGGGCACCCCAACATGGCCAGCAGGCGGGGACACCAGCTTCAGAGGCTTGGCCCCTCCAACCCACACCCCAAGAGCATTGGCCTCCCTGGTGGTCTCCTGGCCCTGTTTGGGTTTTGTGTCTCACCAGGCTCATGTGACACTTGGGACCCACCTCAGAGCCAAGCCAGACAAGGCCCCTGGGGAGCTTCAGGTCCCACAACCTGACTGGAGGCAGGAAGGAGACCCCTGGGGGGTGTGCAGTGCCTTGAGTCCTACTGAGGGGATGCCTGGTGCGCAAAGGCCTGGCCCCGGCCCCTCAGCGTGTGAGAGCAGGAAGCTGCTGTGTCCTAGATGCCTCCTGTCCTGCTGTCCTCCTATCCCAAGGAATGGGCAGCCGGGCCCGGGGTGCTGTTTGTTCACTCTCGGGGACGAATGTGCCAGGCTCCACCTGTGAACCCACATCTGACCCAGCCCTCTGCTAGGGCAGCGCCTGCCCTCCCTAATCTGCCTGTGTGATTTTAAAGCCTATGGAAATTAAACGGGAAGTGGAAGTGGAAGTGAGACCAGCCCCTCCCACGGCCTTAGGGGCAGAGCACTGGGCTGGGGCTTCGCGGCTGCGTTTACTTCCCCAAACCTTCACCATCTTCCAATGAGCAAGGCTGGCTAAAGGTAATGCGGTCGTAAAATGATTTCCGGATCTTCTGAAATCCCCGACAGGAGCCTGTGGTCTGGAAAGCTGTTGCGCTGGCCTGGACCGTGGGCTTGGAGGATGGATGGGCTCCCACCCACGGTCCCATTTGCCAATTGTTCCGGGCAGTTAGTCACCCCCTGGCTGATGAGGACGTGGTAAACCACACGGGGTTGAGGAGAGGACGGAGCCTCGGCGTGACCTCGGGCCACCTCTGAGCCACTGAGGGATGCAGGGCCAGGCGGAGGTCACCACGGGTGATTTTTCCCAGTGTCTGTCCTGGACCCCTCACCCCAGGCTCCAGGCAACTCAGCCGTGGGCCCTGCCCAGAGCCCCCCGGACTCCAAGGGCACTACAGCCTTTGTGGGCCAGAGCTGCTGTCCCAGGTGTGTGCTCAGGACCCTCAAAGACCTGGCTTTCCTGTCCCGCCATTGTCCTGGGGACCTCAAACGCCCACAGGGTGATGCCCCAGAACCCTAGCACCCTCCTCCATAGCCAGCTCCCTCTGGCCTCCGCTGTAGCCTCAACCTCAGGCTCTTGGGTGTGTGTCTCCCGCCTGGGGCCCACTGAGCCCTCAGCTGCACCAGGCCTTGGGTGTCTCCAACTAAGCCCAGCACCAGCTCCGACACTGTTGTCCTATTTCCCCACTTTACCATCCTTGGGACCCCAGCATCCGGCCCCTCAGTGGCTTTCCCCACTTTACCATTCTTGGGACCCCAGCATCCGGCCCCTCAGCGGCTTTCCCCACTTTACCATTCTTGGGACCCCAGCATCCGGCCCCTCAGCGGCTATCCCTACTTTACCATTCTTGGGACCCCAGCATCCAGGCCCTCAGAGGCTTTCCCCACTTTACCATTCTTGGGACCCCAGCATCCGGCCCCTCGAGTGGCAGCACCTTGGCTTCTGCTCAGCACTCCGCCAGTTCCCCTCCACGAGGCGGCTTGAGCAAACTCGCTGGACCCACCTGGCCCTGCAGCCCAGCCCTGGCCCCGGCTGCTGTGGTGCTGAGACCCTCCCCACCCGCCTGCAGCAGGCTCCTCCCCTGGACCTTCCTCCGCAGGTGACCCCAGACACATCAGGGCCCTCAGCTGACACCTTTCCATGTCCTCCCCAGGTCCCTGCACCCCGCACGCCCACCTGCCTCTCGCATGCTGGGGCCTCTGCCTGTCCCTCTGCCCTGATGGCTTTTGTGTCACCGCCTAAGCACGTTCAGCGGTCCTCCACCGAGCACTAGAACACCAGACCCTCCCTCCCGCTGTCCCGCGCCTCTGCTTCCTGCTGCCAAAGCTTCCCCGTCGTACCCGAGCCCCTCGCACCTGGCTCTGCCACACGGAGCAGTCCTTGTCCCTGCAGCAGCGTCACCAAAGCCTTCCTCTTGATACAGCTGCTCCTTCTGGGGTCCAGGAGATTTGGCCTGAGGAGCTGGGATGTCACTTGTGGGGTCTGTGGGATACTCCGACCTGAGGTCTCCCAGACCCTCACTGGGAGGATGACCCAGACCTCAGCTCCGAGGTCGAGGCCTGGTGCAGCTCAGGGCTCAGTGGGCCCCAGGCAGGAGCCACACACCCAAGCGCTGTGCACCCAAGCCTGAGAAGTGCCCTCAGCAGAAGGAAGGGCCCGTGGGGTCGGAGCCGGGCCACCCACGGGTCTGTGCTCCCAGGGGACACACCGGGGCCACTGAGGGATGTCAAGACAGGGCCTAGGCATGACCTTAGCGACAGTTTGTTATCTGAAAAAAAAAAAAAAAAAAAAACTTTTCAAGAAAAGCACCTAAGAAGATGAAGTGGGAACGTCATGTGGTGGGCACGCCGGCTTTCAGAGATGCGGTGGGAACGTCAGCCTTTCAGAGACGCGGTGGGAACGTCAGCCTTTCAGAGACGCGGTGGGAACGTCAGCCTTTCAGAGACGCGGTGGGCACCCCGGCTTTTCAGGGGCTTTTCAGGGTCGTCCTTGCCCTGCACGTGGGACCAGGACCGATGTTCACCTGCTGGAAACTTGGGTCCCAGCCAGTGCAGGCCCCTCCCATGCCCCAGAGATGGGAAAAGGGGCTTCTCCCGGCCCTTGGGCTCCTTCGTCCTCTGCTCAGGGCTGGGAGCTGAGGTCGGTGCCTCAGACGCCCCACCTGCCCCTTCCACCTGAAAGCCTCAAACAGAGCCGACAGCACCGACTCCCACAGCACAGCCAGAGTCCTAGGAAGGCACCGAGGTTGTGCCATTTTCTCCCCGCCTCACTGAGGGCCTGTGCTTGAGCTTATCACCAGCAGCCCCGTCCCTTGCCTGCAGCTGAGGGTGATGCTCCCTCCCGGGGTCAGCCTAGGGCCCCGGCCCCTCCCCAGCCCCACCCCAGTGTCATCCTCAAGAGGCCCCACCTGCTTACCACGCCCATCTCCCCCATGCCCCGCCCCAGGCCCTCCCCAGGCCCCGCCCCCTCGAAGCCTCTGCCCCAGGCCCTGTGATGGGCAGGGGGCATCTGTGAGGAGCAGGGGAAGGTGGAGGGGCCCAGAGGCGAAAGGGTCTCACCAGGGCACCTGCTTCCCACAGGGCTGTGTCTGTGCAGACATCAGAGGGCTGCAGGCCCTGAGCTCATCCCAGACCCTCAGGTCTTACCAGGCAGCCCAGGGTTGGGGACAAGAGCCCTGTCACCTCCCCCACCAGGTGGCCCCAGCCAGCCCCAGGCCTGAGAGCCCCTTCCTTGACCTGTCCGGGGCACCCCACGCGACCTGCCCCTGGGGGAAGGGCGGCACCCCATCCTCAGTGACCTGGAGGTCGGAGGGCAGCTGCCTCGCCCCAGCCCAAGGCGCACAGAACCCCCCAGGCCAGCGCAGCCCTGTGGCCCCAGGCAAGCCCTGCAAAATGGATGGGAAGCCTCGCCCTCGCCAGCCCCCTCCCCAACCCCAGGCCAGAAGAGATGGCAAGGAGGGCGGTGGGCACAGCAGCCCCTCCAGAGGAGCCAGGACCCAACCCAGGAGGCGGGCAGCCCACTCGACGGGGAGGGAGGCAGAGGGGGTGGAGGAGGGGACCAAACCCTTCCTGGTCCCTCGACACCCCCCTGCTGCACCAGAAGGTTGTGCAGAAGGGCCGGCATGTCCTGCAGAGCCTGCGGGTCACGCGTGTTAACAGGAGTGGGTGCTTCCCTCCCGGCTGCAGTCATGCGTGTTAACAGGAGCGGGATGCTTCCCTCCCGGCTGCGGTCACGCGTGTTAACAGGAGCGGGTGCTTCCCTCCTGGCTGCGGTCACACGTGTTAACAGGAGTGGGTGCTTCCCTCCCGGCTGCGGTCACGCGTGTTAACAGGAGCGGGATGCTTCCCTCCCGGCTGCGGTCACGCGTGTTAACAGGAGCGGGTGCTTCCCTCCCGGCTGCGGTCACGCGTGTTAACAGGAGCGGGAGGCTTCCCTCCCGGCTGCGGTCACGCGTGTTAACAGGAGCGGGAGGCTTCCCTCCCGGCTGCGGTCATGCGTGTTAACAGGAGCGGGATGCTTCCCTCCCGGCTGCGGTCACGCGTGTTAACAGGAGCGGGTGCTTCCCTCCCGGCTGCGATCACGCGTGTTAACAGGAGCGGGAGGCTTCCCTCCCGGCTGCGGTCACGCGTGTTAACAGGAGCGGGAGGCTTCCCTCCCGGCTGCGGTCACGCGTGTTAACAGGAGCGGGAGGCTTCCCTCCCGGCTGCGGTCACGCGTGTTAACAGGAGCGGGAGGCTTCCCTTCCGGCTGCGGTCACGCGTGTTAACAGGAGCGGGAGGCTTCCCTCCCGGCTGCGGTCACGTGTGTTAACAGGAGCGGGTGCTTCCCTCCCGGCTGTCTCTGTCCAAGGCCAAGCATGGTCCAAGCCCCTGTGAGGCCCTGCACTGCATATCAGGACCCCTCAGCTGCACACATTGTTGCTTTTATTATTATTCTTGGAGATGAAATCATAGCACGTCTGGGATGGCTTCAAAGTCGTCCTGGAGAGAAGGACGGGGCAGCAGGCCAGGAGGGAGACAGGCATTAGGACAGAAGGTGCCTGAAGTGGATGCAGCCTGGGAGCCTTCTCGGAGGAGGTGGCTCCGAGCTGAGATCCCTGAGTCAGGAAGGACCCAAAGCCTGAGAGACCATGCCCAGAAAGTCAGGAGAAACAAGGCTGCCCCGCTCCAGGGCAAAGGGCTGGGAAGGAGGCAGAGGGTGAGAGCCACAGGCCCAAAATCCAGAGAGGCCATCCCAGCTCCAGCCCTGCCATGAGACAGCACAGAGGCCTTGGTGACCCTGGTGGAGCCATGTCGTGGGGACAGATCAGTGAGAAGATGGGAGGCGTGGGCATCCAGGCTGGACCTCTCTGGATGGAGGGAGTAGGGGCAGGCTACACAGGAGAGGAGCGGGGGACGCAGGGGAGGGGCACAGAGCTGAGGCTGAGGCAGGGCCGTGGAGATGGGAGGGGAGGCCGGGGCTTGGCGTGGAGATCGCGAGCTGATTCAGGGGAAGGGAGTGCCCCCGTGCTCTCAGGGTGGGAGCTGAGGGGGCATCCGGGCAGCTCCCCAGAGCGGGTGAGGGGCCCAGAGGGGGAGCCTGGCCTGCCAGGGAGGCAGGGGGTCTGCAGAGGCAGCTGCCGACACAACCGGGACAGCCCTCTTGAATGGAAGCCTCTGGGTGGCTGTTGGCAGTGCGTGGCACACAACACAATGAATGTCTACATTAACATTAATTAGCACCAGTTAATGAATAATTACACACCCCACGGTGTTGCCCAGTGCGGAGCTGTCGCTTGATAAAGATTGAATGAGAAGGACAGCAAAGCACTGATTGATAAGAGCCTTCCCTTTTGTGATCGATGCCAAGGTCGCGGGTGGGGAGGGGCTGGGGGGCACAGCAGACACACCTCGGCCGCACACCCAGGACCCGCTGCAGGGAGCCCCGGTGCCCTGGCCCCGGTGCAGCCCTGATGCCTGCACCCACCCCATTTGAGGAGGAGCTTTGGGACCGGGCTTTGGCTGCCGCCTCAGTGACAGCTCTGCCGGGGGTCACGTTACTGTCGCCGTTTTCTATTGATGTTTGGCGCAGAGTCCAGCTGTGGGGGGCTCGTGCACACAGCAACCTCAGGGCCAGCACCCCCGACATGGCAGCTTTTCTTTCTTGGCTCACAGACAGCACCGGGAGGCAAGGTCAGGGGGCCAGGGACAGGCAAAGTAAGGCAGTTCCCAGGTGTGGGCAGCTCCCTTCCTGCAGGCTGGTTACTACAGCCAGAGAGGGTGGAGGCATCATCACTGGGCTCACCTCCCAGCCCATCTGAGAGGCCAGATGCGGCCGTCCACGTGTGGCCAGCAGGTAGGTAGGGGCACCAGGGGTGCGAGTCTGCCTTCCAGGGTGCAGAGGATTTCATTTCCGGAGAAGCTGCCAGCCGGAGAGCTCCTCTTCCCAGCCCGGCCCTCTGGCCTCTGGTCCCCCATCCATGCAGCGACTGCTCCAAAGCCAGGAGTCCTGAGCTGCAGTTGCCGAGGCAGCAGACAGAGCCCCGAGGCCAGCTCTTCTGTGCACAGCCCCTCCCAGGCGAGCTGACGCAGGAAGAAGAGGGAAAGCTTTGTGTGGGCATAGCGCTTGTCCCCCGAGCCCACGGGACAGGTGCCAGGCTCCCGGCCGAGGTCCCTGCTCTAGAGCTGCAGACACACAGAGCTGGTGTCCCTTCCGAGGACACACACATGCACACACACGCACACATGCCAACACGCTTTATTTCAATCACCTGGTCCCACCGAGGACACCTCGTCGTGCGTGTAGTTGGGACTCCTGGCCTGTTGCCTGTGTCTCCTGAGCTCCAGGCTGGCTGGGAGACGCATGTGGGGCTGGGCTTAGGAGGCACAAGTGCAGGCCAGATGCTGGTCCTGTGCCGGCTGCTTCCTCGACTCCCTCCGGCTGACTGCTGCCAGGCCTGTGCTAGCAGGGTCTCGGGAAGACCCTGGAGCGAACACCCAAGCGCCCGTGCCCCTCCTGCGAGCCCAAACCGTGCCATCACACACAGACACAAGCTGGGGCAGGTGTGGCATGAAGGAAATGGCAACTGTGCTCCTCCTCAAATGTTCCAACAGTCCCCTGGCCAGCCTGGTGCCGCAGCCAAGTCAGGGACGCCATCTCCCAGAGGCGCGGCTACTCCCTCGAGCCGTCGGTGCTTGGCGACGTTTTCCCTGAGGGAGCCCTGGGCGGCTGAGGCGGCATCGTCAGGCAGGCACAGGCGATGGGACAGAGCTGAGCATCCCCAGCCGCTGTCCTCTGTGCATCTCCTGAAACCCCCAAGATGGCTGCCCAAGGCCAGTGGGGTTCCGGGGTCCCCCATCCCGACAGCCGCCTGCCCACCTGGCCATCCAGGTGCCCTTTCAGCCCTGCTTCTGCCGTCGGTGACTCCAGGCTCTGGAGGAGAATCTGGGGGCTTCCCTGTGAAGGGGGTGAGACCCGCAGGAGCGGCACGCCAAGAACGTGGCTGATGATGCGCTGGCCACTAGCGGAACGCCTGCGACCCGGGGCCGTGGGTCAATCAGTGAACTGATGGAACGTCAGCATCCGTGACCTTCTTCTCCTCTCAAATCACCAGCCTTCCACGGGCCCACCAACCAACCCTGAGCTCGTGGGCTGGGTGGATTCCTTCTGGCTCAGCTCTGTGTTGACCTCACGCCTTATTCTCCTCTCAAATCACCAGCCTCCCACTGGCCCACCAAGCAACCCTGAGCTCGTGGTCTGAGTGGATTCCTTCTGGCTCAGCTCTGTGTTGACCTCACGCCTGGGCAGTGGCTCAACTGTGAGCATCACGCCTTCCATCCACGCAGAGCCGCCTTCTGTGCAGGGCAGCTGTGCCCACACTCACTGGCCCTGGGCCAGGGACCTCCCCGGCAGCGGTGGGCTGGCATGGTGTGACCCCCACCTGACAGATGAGAACGCTGGGCACAGAGAGGCCAAGTGACTCCCCAGAGGCAGCACAGCCAACCAGTGTGGGAACGGGATTCCCCCAGGCCCTCGGGCCAATGCAGACACGGCTGCCACTCGGTGAGAACGTCCACAGCGAGGCCAGCAGAGTGGGGCCTGGCAGGGAGCGGGGCCTGGCTCTGTGACTGCGTGACCCATGGCCGGTCACTGAAGCCTTCCGCTTCCTTGCTTTAAAATGGGATTAGGAGTGGAGGTGAATGCCAGGCTGGCCGCACCAGGTTCCCACAGGTATCAGATGAAACCCGGGTAGGGACCCGCAAGGGGCCAGCAGCCGTGAGCTGTTGTTATTTTTCTGAGTGTATAATACTCAGTCTCTAAATAGGGAAGTTAGAGACTGAGCAATGAGTGTATTCACGGTAGACAGGCATGGGGGACAGTCCATGGGCCTTGGTCTGGGAGCCCAGTGGTGGCCAGCACGGCTGGAGAACGGTGGGCGGCGCCGGACCCCACCTGCTTTCTCAGCGGCTTTCTGTAGACGCGAGGCCGTGCTAGGGAAGGTGTCTCAGCCCCGCGGTGGGGTGGGCAGTGCCCTGCAGATGCCGTTGAGCGGGCTTTCATTAGGGAGGTGAGCCGGCCGGAGCAAAGCATCGCCCACCTGTGCGGCGTCAGACTCACAGAATCGCTAAAGCACAACACTCAGGGAGAAAAGCCAGAGTCACAGAATCCCGAACACACAACGCTCAGGGAGAAAGTCAGACTCACAGAAACACTAACACACAACGCTCAGGGAGAAAGTCAGACTCACAGAATCACTAACACACAACGCTCAGGGAGAAAGTCAGACTCACAGAATCACTAACACACAACGCTCAGGGAGAAAGGCAGAGTCACCGAATCACTAACACACAATGCTCAGGGAGAAAGTCAGACTCACCGAATCACTAACACACAACGCTGAGGGAGAAAGTCAGACTCACAGAATCACTAACACACAACGCTCAGGGAGAAAGTCAGACTCACAGAATCACTAACACACAACGCCCAGGGAGAAAGTCAGACTCACAGAATCACTAACACACAACGCTGAGGGAGAAAGTCAGACTCACAGAATCACTAACACACAACGCCCAGGGAGAAAGTCAGACTCACAGAATCACTAACACACAACGCCCAGGGAGAAAGTCAGACTCACAGAATCACTAACACACAACGCTCAGGGAGAAAGGCAGAGTCACCGAATCACTAACACACAACGCTCAGGGAGAAAGTCAGACTCACAGAATCACTAACGCACAACGCCCAGGGAGAAAGTCAGACTCACAGAATCACTAACACACAATGCTCAGGGAGAAAGTCAGACGCACAGAATCACTAACACACAACGCCCAGGGAGAAAGTCAGACTCACAGAATCACTAACACACAATGCTCAGGGAGAAAGTCAGACTCACAGAATCACTAACACACAATGCTCAGGGAGAAAGTCAGACGCACAGAATCACTAACACACAACGCCCAGGGAGAAAGTCAGACTCACAGAATCACTAACACACAACGCTCAGGGAGAAAGTCAGACTCACAGAATCACTAACACACAATGCTCAGGGAGAAAGTCAGACGCACAGAATCACTAACACACAACGCCCAGGGAGAAAGTCAGACTCACAGAATCACTAACACACAACGCTCAGGGAGAAAGTCAGACTCACAGAATCACTAACACACAATGCTCAGGGAGAAAGTCAGACTCACAGAATCACTAACACACAACGCGCAGGGAGAAAGGCAGAGTCACCGAATCACTAACACACAACGCTCAGGGAGAAAGTCAGACTCACAGAATCACTAACACACAACGCTCAGGGAGAAAGTCAGACTCACAGAATCACTAACACACAACGCTCAGGGAGAAAGGCAGAGTCACCGAATCACTAACACACAACGCTCAGGGAGAAAGTCAGACTCACAGAATCACTAACGCACAACGCCCAGGGAGAAAGGCAGAGTCACAGAATCACTAACACACAACGCTCAGGGAGAAAGTCAGACTCACAGAATCACTAACACACAACGCTCAGGGAGAAAGGCAGAGTCACCGAATCACTAACACACAACGCTCAGAGAGAAAGTCAGACTCACCGAATCACTAACACACAATGCTCAGGGAGAAAAGTCTGACTCACCGAATCACTAACACACAACGCTCAGGGAGAAAGTCAGACTCACCGAATCACTAACACACAACGCCCAGGGAGAAAGGCAGAGTCACAGAATCACTAACACACAACGCTCAGGGAGAAAGTCAGACTCACAGAATCACTAACACACAACGCTCAGGGAGAAAGGCAGACTCACAGAATCACTAACACACGATGCCCAGGGAGAAAGTCAGACTCACAGAATCACTAACGCACAACGCCCAGGGAGAAAGGCAGAGTCACCGAATCACTAACGCACAACGCTCAGGGAGAAAGTCAGACCCACCGAATCACTAACACACAATGCTCAGGGAGAAAACTCTGACTCACCGAATCACTAACACACAACGCTCAGGGAGAAAGGCAGAGTTACAGAATCACTAACACACAACGCTCAGAGAGAAAGTCAGACTCACCGAATCACTAACACACAATGCTCAGGGAGAAAAGTCTGACTCACCGAATCACTAACACACAACGCTCAGGGAGAAAGGCAGAGTTACAGAATCACTAACACACAACGCTCAGGGAGAAAGTCAGACTCACAGAATCACTAACGCACAACGCTCAGAGAGAAAGTCAGACTCACAGAATCACTAACACACAATGCTCAGGGAGAAAAGTCTGACTCACCGAATCACTAACACACAGCGCTCAGGGAGAAAGTCAGACTCACAGAATCACTAACACACAACGCTCAGGGAGAAAGTCAGACTCACAGAATCACTAACACACAACGCTCAGGGAGAAAGGCAGAGTCACCGAATCACTAACACACGATGCCCAGGGAGAAAGTCAGAGTCACAGAATCAGTAACACACAACGCTCAGGAAGAAAGGCAGAGTCACAGAATCACTAACACACAACGCTCAGGGAGAAAGTCAGACTCACAGAATCACTAACACACAACGCTCAGGGAGAAAGTCAGAGTCACCGAATCACTAACACACAACGCCCAGGGAGAAAGGCAGAGTCACCGAATCACTAACACACAACGCCCAGGGAGAAAGTCAGACTCACAGAATCACTAACACACAACGCTCAGGGAGAAAGTCAGACTCACAGAATCACTAACACACAACGCTCAGGGAGAAAGTCAGACTCACAGAATCACTAACACACAACGCTCAGGGAGAAAGTCAGAGTCACCGAATCACTAACACACAACGCCCAGGGAGAAAGGCAGAGTCACCGAATCACTAACACACAATGCTCAGGGAGAAAGGCAGACTCACAGAATCACTAACACACAACGCCCAGGGAGAAAGGCAGACTCACAGAATCACTAACACACAACGCTCAGAGAGAAAGTCAGACTCACCGAATCACTAACACACAACGCCCAGGGAGAAAGGCAGAGTCACAGAATCACTAACACACAACGCTCAGGGAGAAAGTCAGACTCACAGAATCACTAACACACAACGCTCAGGGAGAAAGTCAGACTCACAGAATCACTAACACACAACGCTCAGAGAGAAAGTCAGACTCACAGAATCACTAACACACAACGCCCAGGGAGAAAGGCAGAGTCACCGAATCACTAACACACAACGCCCAGGGAGAAAGGCAGAGTCACCGAATCACTAACACACAATGCTCAGGGAGAAAGTCAGACTCACAGAATCACTAACACACAACGCTCAGGGAGAAAGGCAGAGTCACCGAATCACTAACACACAACGCTCAGGGAGAAAGTCAGACTCACAGAATCACTAACACACAACGCCCAGGGAGAAAGGCAGACTCACAGAATCACTAACACACAACGCCCAGGGAGAAAGGCAGAGTCACCGAATCACTAACACACAACGCCCAGGGAGAAAGTCAGACTCACAGAATCTCTAACACACAACGCTCAGGGAGAAAGGCAGAGTCACCGAATCACTAACACACAACGCTCAGGGAGAAAGTCAGACTCACAGAATCACTAACACACAACGCCCAGGGAGAAAGGCAGAGTCACCGAATCACTAACACACAACGCTCAGGGAGAAAGTCAGACTCACCGAATCACTAACACACAACGCTCAGGGAGAAAGTCAGACTCACAGAATCACTAACACACAACGCTCAGGGAGAAAGTCAGACTCACAGAATCACTAACACACGATACCCAGGGAGAAAGTCAGAGTCACAGAATCAGTAACACACAACGCTCAGGAAGAAAGGCAGAGTCACAGAATCACTAACACACAACGCTCAGGGAGAAAGTCAGACTCATAGAATCACTAACACACAACGCTCAGGGAGAAAGTCAGAGTCACCGAATCACTAACACACAACGCCCAGGGAGAAAGGCAGAGTCACCGAATCACTAACACACAACGCCCAGGGAGAAAGTCAGACTCACAGAATCACTAACACACAACGCCCAGGGAGAAAGGCAGAGTCACCGAATCACTAACACACAACGCCCAGGGAGAAAGGCAGACTCACAGAATCACTAACACACAACGCTCAGGGAGAAAGGCAGAGTCACCGAATCACTAACACACAACGCTCAGGGAGAAAGTCAGACTCACAGAATCACTAACACACAACGCCCAGGGAGAAAGGCAGAGTCACCGAATCACTAACACACAACGCTCAGGGAGAAAGTCAGACTCACAGAATCACTAACACACAACGCTCAGGGAGAAAGTCAGACTCAGAGAATCACTAACGCACGATGCCCAGGGAGAAAGGCAGAGTCACCGAATCACTAACACACAACGCCCAGGGAGAAAGTCAGACTCACAGAATCACTAACACACAACGCTCAGGGAGAAAGTCAGACTCACAGAATCACTAACACACAACGCTCAGGGAGAAAGGCAGTGTCACAGAATCACTAACACACAACGCTCAGGGAGAAAGTCAGAGTCACCGAATCACTAACACACAACGCCCAGGGAGAAAGGCAGAGTCACCGAATCACTAACACACAACGCCCAGGGAGAAAGTCAGACTCACAGAATCACTAACACACAACGCCCAGGGAGAAAGGCAGAGTCACCGAATCACTAACACACAACGCCCAGGGAGAAAGTCAGACTCACAGAATCACTAACACACAACGCCCAGGGAGAAAGGCAGAGTCACCGAATCACTAACACACAACGCCCAGGGAGAAAGTCAGACTCACAGAATCACTAACACACAACGCTCAGGGAGAAAGGCAGAGTCACCGAATCACTAACACACAACGCTCAGGGAGAAAGTCAGACTCACAGAATCACTAACACACAACGCCCAGGGAGAAAGTCAGACTCACAGAATCACTAACACACAACGCTCAGGGAGAAAGGCAGAGTCACAGAATCACTAACACACAACGCTCAGGGAGAAAGGCAGAGTCACAGAATCACTAACACACAACGCTCAGGGAGAAAGTCAGACTCACAGAATCACTAACGCACAACGCTCAGGGAGAAAGGCAGAGTCACAGAATCACTAATACACAACGGACAGGGAGAAAAGCCAGACTCACAGAATCACTAACGCACAACGCTCAGGGAGAAAGTCAGACTCACAGAATCACTAACACACAACGCTCAGGGAGAAAGTCAGACTCACAGAATCACTAACACACAACGCTCAGGGAGAAAGTCAGACTCACAGAATCACTAACACACGATACCCAGGGAGAAAGTCAGAGTCACAGAATCAGTAACACACAACGCTCAGGAAGAAAGGCAGAGTCACAGAATCACTAACACACAACGCTCAGGGAGAAAGTCAGACTCATAGAATCACTAACACACAACGCTCAGGGAGAAAGTCAGAGTCACCGAATCACTAACACACAACGCCCAGGGAGAAAGGCAGAGTCACCGAATCACTAACACACAACGCCCAGGGAGAAAGTCAGACTCACAGAATCACTAACACACAACGCCCAGGGAGAAAGGCAGAGTCACCGAATCACTAACACACAACGCCCAGGGAGAAAGGCAGACTCACAGAATCACTAACACACAACGCTCAGGGAGAAAGGCAGAGTCACCGAATCACTAACACACAACGCTCAGGGAGAAAGTCAGACTCACAGAATCACTAACACACAACGCCCAGGGAGAAAGGCAGAGTCACCGAATCACTAACACACAACGCTCAGGGAGAAAGTCAGACTCACAGAATCACTAACACACAACGCTCAGGGAGAAAGTCAGACTCAGAGAATCACTAACGCACGATGCCCAGGGAGAAAGGCAGAGTCACCGAATCACTAACACACAACGCTCAGGGAGAAAGTCAGACTCAGAGAATCACTAACGCACGATGCCCAGGGAGAAAGTCAGACTCACAGAATCACTAACACACAACGCTCAGGGAGAAAGTCAGACTCAGAGAATCACTAACGCACGATGCCCAGGGAGAAAGTCAGACTCACAGAATCACTAACACACAACGCTCAGGGAGAAAGTCAGACTCACAGAATCACTAACACACAACGCTCAGGGAGAAAGGCAGTGTCACAGAATCACTAACACACAACGCTCAGGGAGAAAGTCAGAGTCACCGAATCACTAACACACAACGCCCAGGGAGAAAGGCAGAGTCACCGAATCACTAACACACAACGCCCAGGGAGAAAGTCAGACTCACAGAATCACTAACACACAACGCCCAGGGAGAAAGGCAGAGTCACCGAATCACTAACACACAACGCCCAGGGAGAAAGTCAGACTCACAGAATCACTAACACACAACGCCCAGGGAGAAAGGCAGAGTCACCGAATCACTAACACACAACGCTCAGGGAGAAAGTCAGACTCACAGAATCACTAACACACAACGCTCAGGGAGAAAGTCAGACTCAGAGAATCACTAACGCACGATGCCCAGGGAGAAAGGCAGAGTCACCGAATCACTAACACACAACGCCCAGGGAGAAAGTCAGACTCACAGAATCACTAACACACAACGCTCAGGGAGAAAGTCAGACTCACAGAATCACTAACACACAACGCTCAGGGAGAAAGGCAGTGTCACAGAATCACTAACACACAACGCTCAGGGAGAAAGTCAGAGTCACCGAATCACTAACACACAACGCCCAGGGAGAAAGGCAGAGTCACCGAATCACTAACACACAACGCCCAGGGAGAAAGTCAGACTCACAGAATCACTAACACACAACGCCCAGGGAGAAAGGCAGAGTCACCGAATCACTAACACACAACGCCCAGGGAGAAAGTCAGACTCACAGAATCACTAACACACAACGCTCAGGGAGAAAGGCAGAGTCACCGAATCACTAACACACAACGCTCAGGGAGAAAGTCAGACTCACAGAATCACTAACACACAACGCCCAGGGAGAAAGTCAGACTCACAGAATCACTAACACACAACGCTCAGGGAGAAAGGCAGAGTCACAGAATCACTAACACACAACGCTCAGGGAGAAAGGCAGAGTCACAGAATCACTAACACACAACGCTCAGGGAGAAAGTCAGACTCACAGAATCACTAACGCACAACGCTCAGGGAGAAAGGCAGAGTCACAGAATCACTAATACACAACGGACAGGGAGAAAAGCCAGACTCACAGAATCACTAACGCACAACGCTCAGGGAGAAAGTCAGACTCACAGAATCACTAACACACAACGCTCAGGGAGAAAGTCAGACTCACCGAATCACTAACACACAACGCCCAGGGAGAAAAGCCAGACTCACAGAATCACTAACGCACAACGCTCAGGGAGAAAGGCCAGACTCACAGAATCACTAACGCACAACGCTCAGGGAGAAAGGCAGAGTCACAGAATCACTAACACACAACGCTCAGGGAGAAAGTCAGACTCACAGAATCACTAACGCACAACGCTCAGGGAGAAAGGCAGACTCACAGAATCACTAACACACAACGCTCAGGGAGAAAGTCAGACTCAGAGAATCACTAACGCACGATGCCCAGGGAGAAAGGCAGAGTCACCGAATCACTAACGCACAACGCTCAGGGAGAAAGTCAGACTCACCGAATCACTAACACACAACGCTCAGGGAGAAAGGCAGAGTCACCGAATCACTAACACACAACGCTCAGGGAGAAAGGCAGAGTCACCGAATCACTAACGCACAACGCTCAGGGAGAAAGGCAGAGTCACAGAATCACTAATACACAACGGACAGGGAGAAAAGCCAGACTCACAGAATCACTAACACACAACGCTCAGGGAGAAAGACTCACAGAATCACTAACACACAACGCTCAGGGAGAAAGGCAGAGTCACAGAATCACTAACGCACAACGCCCAGGGAGAAAGGCCCGGCTTGGAAGTGGCGAGCCAGCGGGTGGTCGGCTTGTTAGGGCTGTGACAGAGGCCACTTTGTCTCTGCCGAGGGCTTACTCTGCTGCAGGGAGCTGGGGGCCCTGTGCACACATCCAAGGAAAACACCCTTGTTGTCACAGCCGAAACAACAGACGCATGAGAGATTGATTTTTGAAAATATTATTCCCGAAATCTAAACATCCAGGGGGCATTTCCTGGCAAGCAAAGGCTGTTTGGGCCTCTGCATCTGCGGCTCTGGCATCTGCCTGGGGCTTGGCTGAAGCCCTGTCAAGGAAGCACTTCTGAACCACGAGGAAAAACGTCCTGATTTGCATATTGTCTTCCACCCAAAGCTGTTGCCTGCGTCCCTGGCTCGCCCTGCCCAGGTGGGCTGCGGGTGGGGAGTGGCCACCCAACGGTGACTCAGAGCACTCCAGCATCCTGACTCTTGCTCCGTATTACATCCCATGAACCTGGTGGCTTCCTTTTCTGGGAGGAAGTCAGGGTTCACATCCATCACAAGACAAGTCTCCCTCACAGCCCGATTGACCCCAGGACAGCCTGTGCCTGGGGTAGCGCGTTGGGGGGCCACGGGCCCTATCCTACAAGGTCTCTGTGGGGTGGGCGGGGGGTAGCGCATGAAGGGGCTGCGGACTCGGTCCTGCAAGGTCTCGGTGGGGTGGGCGGGGGTGGGGCCCCAGCGATGGCATCCGGGACGGTGCAGTCTGGGAGGGGCAGCGGGACCTCGGAAGGGGGCCTTGGCCACAGGTGCCCCCGGAGCACATTTCAGGCCCCACAGTCCACACCTCTCACACAAGCCCCCCAAGCACGGCGAGCGGGCAGCACGGGGCTCTGTGTGCACACGGCAAACTGAGCACTGCTGGGCGCTGCCAGGGTCACGTTGCCCACAGGGGAGCACAGACACCCACGGGACCAAGCGCCGGCTGCAGGGCGCGTGCCAGCGGCCCGCAATGATGTCCGACTGCAAAGGGACAGGAGGCCTCAGGCTCACTGGCCTCTGGGTTCCCCACAACGACCCCCAACGGGGAGGCCTCTAGGTTCTCAACTGGGAGGAGGGGTCCTGCCCCTGGGGAAGCGGGGGCAAGGGTGAGGTGAGGGTCCCAGAAGGCAGGGGCCGGGGGCAGGAGGTGGCTGAAACCAGCGCTCTGCTGGGGTCCAGCCTGGTGGTCCCAGCTGTCCACACGGCCTTGCTGGTGGCTGGTTCAGGGCCCTCCCACAGGGAGATGTGGCTTGAAGACAAGGGCCCCGCCCCACTGCAGATCTCCCAAGCCATCCTCAGGGCCCAGCTTACTACCATCTGTGGCCTCCGCACACCTAAAATCCAACACACACCCCAAGAAGACAGGGGCCCTGCCAGGGCTGGAGCCAGGGACAGCTGGGGGCCGGAAGTGAGCATGTGGGGTCCTGCTAGCTCCCAGGGGGATGCGGAGGGGGCTGCACCACCCACAGCACTGCTGAGGAACGCCATTCCCTCAGCTCCGCGTCCACCCCGGGCCCCCCTTCCTATGGGGGTGCTGACCTGAGTCCTCACTTCCGCTCTGGGTTTTCTCGCAGGAGTCTGGACAAGCAGCTGGACTCGGGCAGGTTGGGTCAACTCAGGATGTCCTCGTGCATGAGCTACAGGGTCACAGGCCAGGGTCAGAGGCCAGGCCTGAAGGGGACACCTGGCCCCGCTCGGACAGGGAGGAGAGCACTGGTCCCCAGCAGTGTCCCAGCAGCCAGCCTCCCTCCAGGTGCCGTCTCAGGCCTGCCCCGCCTGCGCCCAAGTGCCTCTGCAGGGCCCCAGGGCTGGGAGGTCACAGAGCAGTGGCCAGGACAGGCTGGATGGGGCCGTGGTCCACCGGGCTGGGAGACGAATCCTGGATGGGGCCGTGGTGCACCGGGCTGGGAGACAAATCCTGCCCGGGCTCTGGCAAGTCACCCCCTACCCTGCGCTGAGCCAGCCCCGCCTGCAGGAGGTTGAGGTTTGTGCTGGGGTCGGCACAGGTGGGGTGAGTTCCCAAGCGGCTCCGTGAACAACTGCTCTTCCCGATTGCTGGCACTCGCGGAAGGGTTAGGTCAGAGACAGGGAAGGCCGCGGCTCAGCGTCAGGTGCAGACACTCCGTGAAGTCGGGAGTGATGAGGTGACGACGGCCCTGCACCTCCCTGTGGACCTGCCGGTGGGGTCCAGGGACTGTGAAGGAAGAGACTTCGGGACAGGAGGGAGCCGGGTGGGACCCTGAGTGCCAGGCCCTTGACTCTGAGCTCAGGGACACGGAGTCCTGCCCCAGCAGCTGTTCTGTGCCGACCGGGTCTGGCATGAGCGGTGTCCAGATCTGAAAGGCTAATGTGTGCAAATGAGCGCTGCGCTCTGCCTAGGAATTCCGCTTCCCCACCGGCTGCAGGCATTCCTGTCTGTGGGAACTTTCCACTCTCAGCAGCAGTGCGCCTGGGCATCCAGCACTGTCTCCAGGTTTAGGCAATGCCTCTTCCTTCAAGGCGGACAGAGCCAGGAGGGGGCTTGGGCCTGGCGACCCCGAGGAGGTCAGAACCCCCTGGCCGCAAGATCACCGACCCCAGGGCCCTGGGTCCACTGTTTGTGCGTTGGTGAAGGGGTGGCTACAGGGGTCTTGGTGCTGAGACTCGGGTCAGAGATTCTGCCTGTGAACGACCTTGGTCCCCCGCCCAGCAGTGTGAACAGAACCCTGAGCGGGGCCACGCAGCCTCCCCAGGCAGGGAGAGCTCCACACAGGCCGAGACGGCTGTGACAAACCAGCCCTTCCCCCACCCGATGGCTCTGGGCCTCCAGGGTGACCGGGGCCAATTCTGGCTGCTCCGAGCCCTGCCAGTCTAGGCGGCTCCACGTTCAAAGCAAAACAGGTGGAGGTTCCACAGACGTGAGAGGAGCTGAGTGCCCCGCACATCCCGAGGCAGCAACCGGCCCTCCTCCTGCCGCCACAGGTGCCCACCTCTCAGGCCCTTTGAGGCTGCGTCAGGAGGGGGCCAGGCTGTGATCCAACCCAGCTGAAGGCATGGGCCTGCCCCTGCAGTGGGTCCCCAGCACCACTGGGCTCTGCTTCACCCCTGGGCTCAGCGTGGCCCCCAATTCCCCAAATGTCTGGAGGGACAGCAAGCCCAGCCTTTGCTCACACTCAAGAATGTGGCTATAACGGCAAATGCATGAGAACATGAATGACCAGTTTTCAGAGCACACCAGTAGGAGTTCTGAACTTATTCCCATGAACAAAGCTGCTGTTCTTTGGAGAAATCTCTTGGATTCTTTTGAGAAGAAATGCTGTCGGCAGTGAGTGCGCCAACAGAGCTGTGTTCGCCCCCACGGATGGGGGCAAATTCGCCAACCCCCGAGCCCTTTGCTCAGCCCATGAATGGGGGCCTCCGGGAGCACGATGCACTTTGAGCTGTGCCAGGAGGGGCCCTGGCTCTGAACTCGAGAGCCTCCCTAAGTCCCCGAGCGTCAGCTCAGACAAAGCCCAGCACGGCAGCCCGTTGTCACGGCTTTCAGGCCGTGTTTGCTCTGAGCCTGGCCTGATACCACTGAACTCCAGGCAAGGCGGGGCTCCCGGCCGGCTGAGATGGCGGCTGTTTTCAGGCCCAAGGGGACCTGGCCCCCAGTCCGGCAGCCTGAGCCATTCCACAGCTCCAGAGGCTTCTCGTCAGACTGCCCTGTGAGCTGAGTGTCCTCTCCATCCAGGAGGTCTGAGGTGCAAGGGCTGGGCGGTCACCGCCTGACACAGGTCACTCAGGTCACTCTGACAGTTTCAGGGATGCACTGAGGTACATGGCATGGGAAAGGCCCTGGTCCAGCTCAGAGCCACTCACAGCGTGTGCCAAAGCCACATGGGGAAACTGAGGCCCTGGTCCAGCTCAGAGCTGCTCACAACATGTGCCCCAATCACATAGGGGAAACTGAGGCCCTGGTCCAGCTCAGAGCTGCTCACAACATGTGCCCCAACCACATAGGGGAAACTGAGGCCCTGGTCCAGCTCAGAGCTGCTCACAACATGTGCCCCAATCACATAGGGGAAACTGAGGCCCTGGTCCAGCTCAGAGCCTTTCACAGCGTGCATCACCACAGCCGAATGGGGAAAGTGAGGCCCGTCGATGTCCAGGAGACCTTGCCCAAGCCTGGTGAGGACCTGGGCCTAGCCAGCTCCAGAGTTTTCTTCTTCTCCCCACAGCAGGCATCTGACCAGAAATACCAGGGATCTCCCGGCCTGTCTGAGTCAAAGCCGAAGCTGCAGGATGGGGCAGAGTGGAGAGCTGAGCGCTCCTGGGGAGGGACAGATCTGGGATCCAGCGTGAGCTAAGATTGACTGAACAGCTGCCTGAGAGAGCAATTCCGTCCATCTCCAGCTGTTTCTATGGAGGCAGAGTGGAAGGGCTGTGGGGCAGGCACAGAGGTGACCCCAGCCAGAGCCACCCCCACTGGCAGGTGGGAATGCCCGCCGGTGAATAGCGGCAAGTGTGATGGTGCCTGCCCACTGCACACCTGGTGCACACACGTGTCAACTACCTAGAGCGTGCCCAGGCCTGTGGCCAAGGGACTCACCACCCTTGCTCTGCGGGGGGTGCTCCAAGGCACAGTAAGACTGGTCCATGCCAAGTGAGGGCAGTGCCGGCTCGGCCAGCCACCTGCTCCAGGTCTCAGCTCCCGCAGCTCCACCTGACTTCCCAGTGTTTCTAGGGGTCTGAGGCCCCACACCAGCACCAGCCTCCAGCTAGTGGCGAGGGCTGTCACTGTGTCTCCAGGCAGTGAATGAGCCTCTGGAGGGTCCCTGGAGGGGAGGAGAGGGAGGACAAGAGCGCATCTCCTGGAGGAGGGGCAAACACACCCTGGGGGTAGATGCAAGGCTGAGCCAGGCAGGCCAAGCCGTGTCTGCTGGGGACACACGCCGGAGCCCCTGGGGGGCCGGGGCCTCAAAGGAAGCTGGAGGAGGAGACCTGGATGATTACTCAAGTGTGAGAGACTCAAGGACACCCGCTGCAGCCAAATTCTGTGTGAACAATGACTTGGAATGCGGCCGTGCAGAGGTGAGCCGGCCTGGGTGGTGGAATGTGGCATCCAGTCCGGCCGCATCTCTCCTTCCTGGCGACTCCACGCTCACAAATTGCCTGCGCATCACCTCTGACATTCGTCCCCCTCGAGGGTCTGCTTCCCGTGTGCTGCCTGCATTCAGAGGGTACGTCTGTGCCTCATGCAGAAACTAACACTGCTCAAGCAAACATTTGCTGAAGGGACGCAAATTATAAAGACGCCGTGGGGAAATGAACCGAGTCCAGGAGGCAGAAGAAAACACATCCAAGGACCCAGAGCAGAGCGAGCTCGTTTTCCTCTGAGCAGGTCTGAAGCCGTGACGGGGCGCACAGGCCACATCCCTGAGCGTGGCGGGCATGGGGGCGATGAGAGGGAGAAACCTTGCTGCCCACACAGGCGGAGAGGCCCAGCTGCAGCGTGAGGATCCTAGGGGGCTGCCATCAGCCGTCTGCATGTTATTAACTAAGAAAAGGTCTTGGAAGATAAAGATTTTCAGACCCAACTGGAACAAACCAGCACATCTAGAGCGCTGCGTCCCTGCATCCTACAAGTCCCGTTGAGTCTGAGCAGAGCACAGAACACAGAACTGCGTCAATGACTGAGGCAGATTCACCCACACAGACCAGGTTCCTCCTACAAAGCGCCTTTTGCCAAACATAAGAGGACTGAGGTCCAGGTTCCTCCCGCAAAGCGCCTTTCGCCAAACATAAGAGGACTGAGGTCACACAGCCTGTGTTCTCTGGGCTGAGTGGAATTACAGCAGATTCAGTAAGAGAAAGATAAGAGGAGAATCTCCAAATGTTTAGAAATTAAGCAACTGTGGATTAAGCAACACACTTCTAAATAACCCATATGTCAAAGGAGCCACAGTAGAAATCAGAAAATGTCTTGAGCTGAATGAGGAACACACAGCATATAAAAGCGTCCAGGATACAATGTCTTGAGCTGAATGAGGAACACACAGCATATGAAAAAGCCTCCAGGATATGCAAAACTAGCCACCAAAGGGAAATCCACAGCTTATTGAAAAAGTTCCACATTTAAAAAGGGGAAATGCTGAAACCAATGACCTATGCTTTCAGTTCAAGAAACTAGAAAAAGGACATCAAAATAAAGGCAAAGCAGAAGGAAGGAAATCATAGTAAAATGTATGAAAGAGAAGACAGACATAAATCAGAGAAAATCAACAAGACCAAAATCTGGTTCTGTGAAAAGATGAATAAAGTTGATAAACCTCCCAGCAATGTTGATCATTATAAAAGAGAAAACAAAAATCATCGCCAGGAGGTACAAAAGGGAGACATCACTGCAGAGTCTTATGGACACAGGGGAGATTACAATCACATTATGTGCTTTACATCAATAAACATGAATTTTTGATGCAATGAGCACATTTCTTGAAAAGTACAACTTATCAGAATTAAGACAAAAAGTCAAAAAATATGATTTATCAAAATGGACACAAAAAGAAAAGTCCAAACAGCCTAATATTTATTAATTAAATCCATCATTTAAAACCTTTCCACAAAGAAAGCTCCATGTCCATTTGGTTTCACTGTTGAATTATCCTATAAATTTCTGCCACACCCCTTGCTAGTTTTTTTTCCTAGGTATTTCATATTTTTGATGCTGCACGAATAGTACTGTTAAATTAGCTTTCATTTTCTAAAAAGTGTGTTGTTCGTGCATAGAAACCCAGTTCACGGTGGCATGTTGGCTTTGCAGCCAGCAGCCTTGCTGAGCTAACTCTTGCCGGTTCTGAGAGTGTGCGAGGAAGACCTCTGTGCTGCCTACAGGCGGGAGCTGTCTTGCATCCTGAAGATGGGGCTGAGGGTGGGGGCGGGTGGCCGAGGTTCCTGCCTCAGAGGAGGCTTCCTGAGTGCCAGCACCTGCTCCAAAGATGAGGCTGAGGGTGGGGGCGGGTGGCCGAGGTTCCTGCCTCAGAGGAGGCTTCCTGAGTGCCAGCACCTGCTCCAAAGATGAGGCTGAGGGTGGGGGCCGGTGGCCGAGGTTCCTGCCTCAGAGGAGGCTTCCTGAGTGCCAGCACCTGCTCCAAAGATGAGGCTGAGGGTGGGGGCCGGTGGCCGAGGTTCCTGCCTCGGAGGAGCCTTCCTGAGTGCCAGCACCTGCTCCAAAGATGAGGCTGAGGGTGGGGGCCGGTGGCCGAGGTTCCTGCCTCGGAGGAGCCTTCCTGAGTGCCAGCACCTGCTCCTGCCGGCCTTACAGATGCTACCTATCAGCTTAAAGGAATCTGCTTCTATTCTACGTTTCCCAAGGGTTTCCCCTCCCGAATTGCGGGGGCCACAGGCGAGCGCCACCACTCGGCTACTGTTTTTTATTATGTTTTTTAGAGACAGGGTCTCACTATGTGGCCTAGGCTGGTCTCGAGCTCCCAGCCTCAAGTGATCCTTCCGCCTGGGCCTCCCAGAGCGCTGGGCTGGTCTCTGCACACGGTTGGATTCGGTTTTAGTGCTTCCAGTTGTGTTGGGCAATGGGGTGGGCGGGTTTGCCCGGGGCGGCGCGGTCCCTCCGGGTCTGTTGGTGCCTGGATCCCGGAGCCCCGGGCGGGGGGAGGCCACTGGCTTCGCGCGTGACCGCCAGGTCCGCAGCGAGGCGACCGGAGGTCTCAGCCCAGGGGCGCGGGGGAGCGGGGCGCGGGGCGGGGCGGCGGCCGGGAGAGGGGCGTCCACGGGGGAGGTCGCCTGTCCGCGGACCGCTGAGACACCGCAGCAGAGGCGTCCGGGGCGGGCGGGCGGGGCGGGAGGGACAGGAGCGAGAGGGTTCGTGCGCTCAGCGGGACGGAAGCGGTTGCGGATGCGGAGAGGGGCCCATGGCGAGTTCGGTGGCGTGGCCGGCCGGGCTGTCCCCGAGGGCGGAAGGGAGGACGCGCGACCCCGACGGGCACTGACGGGCCGGCCGGGGACGGTGCTGGGAGGGAGCGCACGACCCCCCCACGCCCCGCAGCCTGCCGGGCCTTGCCAGGTTCCTCGCGCCATCGCCCTGGGGTGGACTGCGGGGCACAGAGACACTCCTGCGGCGCCGTCCCCAGCCCTTCGCCCCTCCCGGCGCAGCCCCCGGCCCCTGAGCTCCTCACCCAACCCAGGGGGGAGCTGCCGCTTCAGACACAGGCCCTGAGCTACCCCTGCAGGGGTGTCACAGTGGGGGGGTCTGACTCCAACCCGGGCTGGTGCCCTCAGGGAGTCAGGAAAGGTGAGTCTCCGCGGGTGAGGAGACCCCAGGCCCAACACGGACAGGATGGACCAGAGCGCGGGCCTCAAGTCCTGCAGGCCCTCCAGCTCCAGGCTGGTCAAGAGTCTGTCCATCTCTGAAGAAGAGGAAAGGTCCCACCTGAGGCCTCAGAGGCCACCCGGGAAGGGAAGGGCTGAGCTCTAATCTGCTTTTGAGAAAGACATTTGTATCCCACGGATCCAACAACCAACAAGAGTGGCATTGACGGGAGGTGGCATGACGGGGGTGGGGCGGTGGTCTCTTTCCTGGAAGGGCATCTCCCAGAGGGGCCTCTTGCCTGAAGCTGAGATGTGCCTGGCACACAGCAGGTGTGGACCAAGGGGAGGCCAGCAGGTGTGGCTCCCAGTGGAATAAAACCTTCCTTAAGAAGACCTGGCCCCTGACAACTTTGGGTTGAAAAATAAACTTAGAGTGGGCAGTGATGCCTGTCTCCTGCCTGGCTTCGAGCATTGGAAGTTACTTAAAAACTTAACTTTCTTCTCTTAAATATTGTTAACAACAGTATGAATGGATGCGCCTCTTCATCCACAAGACACTTTCACAAGCCGTATGTGGAATTCATGACAGGAAATTAATGTGACAGACTAGGTGTTTTCAGTTTTATTTTCTTAATCCTGAAGTTCAGATGCTGTGGCAGCTGGGTATAAGACTACAGTTGTTTTCCGACTGGCTTTTGCATTATTTCCACATTTTTGAATGTTTTACAGCCACGCCCCTTCCCCATACGTGCAGGGGGTCCCTGGACCACAAGGGGTCCAGGCCACGGTGGAAGGATCCAGAATGCTGTGCGTGCCTGCCTGAGGCAGGAAGTGGTCGGGCAGTTATCAGATCGTCACCACCCACAGGACAGGAATGTTCTCAGGACACTTCCCAAGTCTCTGGGTCTTTTTGGCCATGAGGATGTGCAGGTTGTGCACTGTACAATTCCAAGGGGCACGGTTCATACAGTCTGCCTGATATGGATGGTGGCCCCTGCAGTGGTGGGGTGCCACGGCCCTGCCTAAAACCACAACCCAGTTAGAGGGAGGGGTTCGTGGCTCCAGTCCGAGGGTAGGGGAGTGGGTGTGCACACCCTGTATAATCCCCTAGACTGGCTTCTGCATGAGGCTGGCATCCTCAAGGCCATGCCCATCGCAGGCTGGGGCAGCGCCCGTCTGCCCCGAGCCCTCCAGCAACCTTGGAGTGCAGACGCATTTCATCCTCCAAATGCTCACAGATTAAGATGCTGCCAAACAGCCACACTTCTCACCTGTGCAGGGACTCGTGGGCAGTGGGGTGTGCCCTGGCAGGACTCGTGGGCAGTGGGGTGTGCCCTGTTCTGGCCATGCCACTTCAGGGGCTCATTGCCTTTCTATTCTCCATGAGGCAGCCCTTCCTGCTGTGGGGGGCAGTGGAGGTGTGGGCAGCACACTACCTGATGGCCAGCGCCTGGCACTGGTGTCTGTTCTGGATTTGTCCTTCCAGGCAGTGACACTGCTCTTCTGCCCTTTGAACAGCTTTGTGGAGAAAGGTTGTCGGCTCTTAGGACAGGCTGGTTGGGGGGTGGGGTGGCCGGAGGTCCAGTGGGCATCATGGAACACACTGGTCTGGTGGAAATTTGGCCTTCCTGTGGAATGCAAGGGCAACATCTTCAGAGAGGACATTGTTCCTAACGGCTCCACCCAGGAACCATAAGGAAAGAGCAGGGAAGCTCCGGACTGGAGGGAATCCTGTTCTTGTCCTGCTGGCTTTTTCTCTGGGACAAGAGGCTGGGAGTGGAGTGGGGGACAGAGACAGGTGGGGCAGGGACACAGGCCAAGAGCGACTCCGATGCTCCCACCTCGCAAGACCATACTAGTGGCCAGTCACACACTTCCACTCCCCCGGTGCCCTGTCCAGACCCTGCAGTGGCCCAGGCCAGGGCTGCCCTCCCTCCACGCCACTCAGCAGCCGAGTCACCAGGCGAGCACCATCTGAATGTACCTTCCCTGTGCTACACGGGCCACTTCCATTAGCATGAAACTGGGGCCCTTGCAGGGTGAAGTCATTGAACTCAGCACTGTCCTCCTCAGGCCCCCGCAGCCCCCACTCAGACGTCAGAAGACACATCCATCCTCCATCCGCACCCACCCCACCGCCCACCTGCCCTTTGTCCACCTATCTGTCCTTCCATCCACCTATCATCCATCCGCTCAGCCACTATCTTGCGAGTGCTATTGTGTGCCCAGCTATCTTCCAAGCTCCTGGGATGTAGGCATGAGCCCCTTGCTCGTGGAGCAGACATTCCCAGGGTGAGGGCAGACAGCTCAAGGTCAAAGCCAGCAGCCCCCAGGGCTGGGAGGTGAGCTGATTCCCGGAGCCAACCGAGTAAGCAGGGGAGGCGGGAGCTTAGCTGCCACAGTTGTGAGCTGAGTGGGTAGCGGGTGGGACAAGAAGGTGGCATTGGAGCCAAGCCCCTGGGGAGCCGAGGAAGGGAGCACACAAGAGCCGTCCAAACAGAGGGAGCAGGGTGTGCAAAGGCCCCGAGAGGCGCCGATTGCTGGTGTGGGCCGTGCAGTGCATGGGGGTGGGGGTCAGGCAGTGGCTGGGGTCTGAGCTCCCGGGAGACGTTGAGCCTTTCCTCTGAGAGGGAGGGTCCCAATAGGAGGGACTGAAGGGGCAGGTAAAGCGCCGAGCAGGAGCCTTTGCAGGTGGCTGCAGGCTCCCAGAAGCCGCTGGTTTTGTGCACATTTTGAACGTAGAGCAGATATGCTAAGAGCTTGGAAACCTGGTGAGCGAAAGAAGTCCACCTGCGTCCCAGGTCTGGGGCTGGAAGGCTGCAGGATGGGCTTGGAGGAAAACAGGGGTGTGGTTTGCACAGTGGAGCCTGAGATGCTTAACAGAGCCAGTGCTGCTGGAGTGGGCTGTGGGCAGAGGCCCCGCATCAGTGTGAAGCCCTGGGGGTATCGAATTGTTTTGGGCGGAGGTCTAAAGGCAGGGGATGGGGCGGGGAGACCACGGGGGCCCCTGGGCTCCCATCTCAGAGCCTGGGGTGGGGGATGCTGGCTGGCGATGGGAGGGGCAGAGAGACTTACCAGCGCACCACGCAAGGCCTGGGCGCCCCCGAGTTCTGGTAAGTGGCCGGTCCGGCTGTGGAATGCAGGTTCCTGCTGAAGACAATAGCGAGGGGCTGTGTGAAGACACACCTGGGGCACCTGTGCACCCTTGGGCCGCCCTGTGGGGTCTGCGCAGCCCCAGGCCCTGCGTTTATGAAGGAGGGTTGGGGCGAGCGCACCCACAGCTGCCCGGGCATCCCAGGAGCTGCGCGGAACCGCCTGTCCCGCTGCCCCGCGCTGTGCTCCCCACGCCCCAGGAAGGCGGCCGCGCGGTCCCGGGATCGCTCTTGCCGCGACCTCCCGGACCTCCAGGCCGCGGGCTCCGGGGGAGGGTGGGCACCAGGGAGCGCGGGGTGGGCGTGCGCGGGCGGGGCGGGCGTGCCGGGAGCTGCGGCGGTGTCTGCGCTCGCGAGTGCGCGGCGGGGGCGGGCAGGCTCCGCCCCGGGGCGGGAGGGGGCCGCGGGATTAAAGGCCACCCCGGCGGGCGGGGATCGGACTGTAGCCGGTACCGGCACCGGAGCGCGCCGGGTCCTCGCCGGGTCCTCGCCGGGTCCCAGCCCCGCGCGTCGGCCCAGCCCAGCCGGGACCCCCCGCGACATGCGCGTCCCAGCCCTGCGCTGAGCAGGCGGCAATGTGGGGACTCGGGGCCCGGGGCCCCGACCGGGGGCTGCTGCTGGCGCTGGCGCTGGGCGGGGTGGCGCGGGCCGGGGGCGTCGAGGTGGAGCCCGGCGGCGCGCACGGCGAGAGCGGGGGCTTCCAGGTGGTCACCTTCAAGTGGGCCCACGTGCAGGATCCCTACGTCATCGCGCTCTGGATCCTCGTGGCCAGCTTGGCCAAGATCGGTAAGTGGCCCCGGGGTCTCCGGATCTGCCCGCGGGGTATGCGGCCGCCTCTGCTGGGTCTGGGGGCTTCGTTGTGGCCGCGCGCATCAGGTCGGAGCCGCGCGGCGGCCGCCCGGGAGAGTCCGGCTCTCGGGTCCAGCAGAGCGAGACTCGGGAGCGACTCTGGCCGCGCTAAGCCGCCCCTGCGGGTCCCGAGGTCTCCCCTCCCCGGCGGGGGCACAGCCTCGGAGCTCCCGACTCCCGGCTCCCGGGTCCCTGTGGGGTCTCCGCCCCGCCTCCGCTCCGAGCCCCGCAGACTGCAGGCTGCTCGCGCCCAGGGAGTCCCCGGGGCCGGGTTTCCTTCGGGGTTCTCAGGCTTTTTAGAGAAACGTCCTTGGAGTGATGGCGTTTTTTCGTGAGTTACAAGGGCAGAAAAGAAAAGCGGTGCTACCCGCATGAAACCCAGCAGAATCCTCCCTACAGGCGCAGCGTTCCCATTGGCGGGCCTCCTTTTTTTTTTTTAGAAAATCCCGGTCGGTCAGATTTCTCTTCTTCTTAACTGGCGCCAATGAACCAGTAATGTGGGCACGGCAGGTAGCTCCTGGCAAGGTGACAGGAAGGTCAGCTTCCTGAGGAGCTCGTGGGGATCAAAGTTTCATGTGTTGGTCCACAGGGGAGGGTCTCTCCAGGGGTGGCAGGGAGGTGGTCACTCGTGTGGAGGGGGGATTAGGGGGCCCGAGTGGGGCCAGGAGAAGCAAGATCAGAGCAGCAGGCGCCGCGGCAGGTTTCCAGAGCAGCTTTGGACTGGGGCGAGAGGAGGTTTCGATGCTGGGGCCGAGGAAGGGCGCCCACGCAGGACAGGGGAGGGACAGGCTCCGGGGAGAACAGCTGAGAGGACCTTGGCCTTGGTGGAACCTGGTACGCCCAGCAGGCTTGATTGGAGAAGCCGCCTTTTCCTTCAGTGACGCCTGCCGCCTGCCCTATTTATGCCAGGGTCTCCCCTCCCCTTCAGGCCCCTTGTGTGTTTGCTTTCTGTCTCATAAGGGCTCTTCTGAGCCCTCCCGCCTCCTCCCTTCTCCGCAGCCTCCTCCTCGCCCTGGTGTCTTTCAGCTCCCCGGGCTGCCTGCTCTCCAGGCTCAGGCTGTCCTCCCTGGGCTTTCCACTGGGGGCTTGCGATGCTGGCCGCGGGGGAGTCTCTGAGGCTGGCTGCCTCCTACAGTTGATTTCCTTGAGAAGGGCCCCTGGGGCATCAGGGAGGTCCAGACTCAACCTGGGCTCTGCGGCCGCCCAGTCCTAAAGCTCTCACCCTGCTTTCCTCTGACGGGAGTGCCCCCCTGGTGTAAACTGAAAAGGTAATTTCTTTTTTTTTCTTTTTTCTTTTTTTTTTTTTTTTTTTGAGATAGAGTTTTGCTCTTGTTGCCCAGGCTGGAGTACAATGACGCGATCTCGGCTCACTGCAACCTCCACATCCTGCCTCAGCCTCCCGAGTAGCTGGGATTACAGGCATGAGCCACCACGCCCAGCTAATTTGTATTTTTAGTACAGACAGGGTTTCTCCATGTTGGTCAGGCTGGTCTTGAACTCCAGACCTCAGGTGATGCACCCACCTCGGCCTCCCAAAGTGCTGGGATGACAGGCGTGAGCCACTGCGCCCGGCCGTGAATATGTAATTTCTGTACAAGCTGGGGCCTCTCCCAGTTTAGCCCAGTGTACAGAGTCAGAATCTGGCATCTGGAGGTCCAATGACAGCCGCCAGGCACCAGCCAGCCCCGCCTGGGAGCCCGCAGATAAGGCACACTGACCAGGGCTTTGCCTGGCCTCAGAGTTTGTTATTCACAGGGAAAAGCCTTCAGGTCTCCCAAACACTCGGACTGGTTCTGGGAAGACGTCCTTGAGGGCGGGGAGGCTGCTGGCTCCAGCAGCAACTCCCCGGGGCAGGGCGGTCCTTTACAAAGGCCCACCCTGATAGCACCCAGCGGCTGTCTTTGTCTCGGGATTGTTGGCCCCACCTGGGAAGGCGAGAGCCTTACCCTGTGCAGCTGTGGGAGCTCATCGCGGTATCCCACAGGCGCAGACCCTCTCCAGACCTGCCCTTTACGCTCCCTGTCGTCCCCTCAACCCACTGTGCACTCTGCAGCCCCGGCAGTGACAGCTGAGGTCTGCTCTGGGTCTGCCCTGATTGGCCCCCAGGGTGTCCCACCCTCCATCCCCTCTCTGCCAGCCACACCTCTTGAACACAGCCCCCAGCCCTCCCTGTGTGCTTCCTCCCCCAACCCCTTCCCTGTGAACTCTGGACTTCTCAGATTCCGCTGGCCCAGACCGTCCTCCTTGTGCAGCCAGCCTCAGGTGCACGACCTGTGTTCCCAGAGGACCCTCAGGTCCAGGCCTTCACAGACGCCGGGGCCCAAGCCTGCACCACAGCGGGAACTTCTCCAGTTTCACCCAGCCTCCTACACATGCCCACAGCCCCCGGACTGGGGTCTGAACCTACTAAGCTGCTTGGCACATTTTGTTGTTTAAAATGGTCAGGGGTTGGCCACACTCTTTCAGTCTCAAGTTACACGAACAGAAATGTCTCTTCCAGCAGAAAAGAGCTGCCATTCCTGTTGCTTTTCCAAACATTTGTTGAATTTCTCACACATCCTGAGTGTTTCTAACTCACAGCCCCAGCCTTCTTCAAGCCATTTGTAACCTGGTTGGGGAAATAAGAGTCCGGGGACCCTGAAACCCACGGCAATGTTGATCCCAGGAGATTTCTACTCCAGGCAGCTTGGGACAGAGGATGGCCAGAGGGCCAGAGCTGCCTCAAGCAAACACTGGGGCTGGGGCCTCAGCAGGTGGCCCAGGAGCCTGGGCAAGGAACAGGTGCTGCTGTTGGCCCACCAGCCTCAGGCCGCGTGTCTGGCTCCGGCAAGGGCTCCCCACAAGCCCCCTATTTGTGTGCACTGGGGTTCCCCTGCCTTTTACAGCATCTTTTTAAAATGCAGAAGGGGAGGCAGGGGCCGAGGCCACGGAGCCAGTCCACAGTGCAGACCTCCCAGACTGAGAGGACGAGGAAGTCTTTAGCAGTGGAGGCGGCAGGGCCTAGTGTCTGCCTCAGGCAGGGTGAGGGGGCTTCCTCCTGTGCCCCTTGGGGGCCCCCAGCCTGCAGCCACCCACACCAGGGCCACTCTAGGCCTTAGGTGCCCACCAGAATCCCCGCCTCACCCTGCACCGTCCGTGTTGGGAACCCTGGGCCAGGCTTTCCTTCCTTCCTGGGCTTCCTCTGGGGGCTGAGGCTGTGCCTTGCAGAGACTGCCAGGCCTGGCAGCACTGGGTGGGGGCCCTGGGGTGGGATCCAGGCAGTGGCAGGTGTCAGGACTGCAAGCAATGGGCCCCTGGAAGGAGAGGGAGGCAGGGGTGTCAGAAGCCAGAGGAGGAGGCCCAGGGTGGGTCCCTGGGGAGGCAGGGGGAGGCAGAGGGAGGCCCGAGCAACTCAGCTACAGGCCTTGGAGGACTTTGGTCCCCACCTAGCGTCGTGGTGAGGAGTGGATGTGGTCAGATCTGGGTTCTCAGACGACTGCCTGGCCATGGGGCAGAGAATGGCACCGGGGAGATTCCGGGAGGATGGTGGGGAGCTTCCCTTGGGCATCAGGGCGGTGGACAGCAGGGCCTCCTTGAAGCAGGAGTGGGGATGTCACAGGGTCATCAGTGACACAGCAGGGGCCAGACCTCCTGGTCCCATCCTGTTCTCGACCCTTCGGGGGGCTCTGCTGCGCTGACCTCACCCCGAAGCTCTGAGCCACACATGAGCGACAGGACCCGACCAGAAGGGAACTGGGGGAGTTACAATTTTGAGATGTCGGAAACCGGGGAGGGGCTGGGGCCGGGAGTGGATTCTAGGCCCAGCTGGGTCTATTTGTCCCCAAGCATCTGGCCGTGGGGACCCCTTGGGTCGTGGACGCACAGAAGGTGTGGGAGCCGACATCCCATGGGGCCCGAACTCCAGAGCTGGGCAGCGCTGGCTCAGGGAGGTGGCGCCTTGAGGGTTAGGACCTGAGCAGCGGCAGTGACTGCCCACGGGGAAACCGGGACAGTGGGGCTGGGTGGGGGCGGGGGGGGCAGGCTCTCGAAATGGAGCTTGTGTTGCTGAGGGATGTGAGGGGGGAGGCCCAGGCCACCCCACATCTTGGTGAACCCTGGCTGGAAGGGCAGGCAGGAGCAAGACGGGTATCTGGAGTCTGCAGTGCCTCGCGCAGCCATAGGAGGGTCAGGAGGACGCTGGGGCGCAGGGTCAGGAGTGCAGCCCGCTGCTCTGAGCGGCGCAGCCCCCCCACCCCCCTCTGAGCGGCATTACCCCCCCTGTGGGAGTGTGGGAATGCTTTTCTGCAGGAGCTTCAGCCTTGGGGTTCCAGCACCTCCTCCTTAACTGGACAGGGTCAAGACCCAGATCCATGAGCGCCAGGTTCCCTGCTCCCGGCCCCAAATCCGAGGCACTGGGTGCTTCCTTGCTGTCTGGGTGGGCGCAGGAGGTCGTCCTCACCCAACACTTGACTCCCGGACCCCCGCTGTCTTACCCAGCGTGTCCCAGGGAGCCTCCGCCACTGGGGGTGTGACACTGCCTAGACCACCTGCCTAAGCTGTGGATTTCTCCCAGGTGCAGCCTTCCACCGGGCACTCGGTGCCCAGGCTGTGAGGGCGGCTGTGGGTCGTCATCACCTCCTGGGGTGGATGGTTTTATTGCATGTGCTCTGGTCCTGGAGGCAGGAATCCCTCAATGCGCACGGCACCTACCCCCTCACCATATCTGCTACCCACTCCGGCTGAACTGCCCTTAGATTCTCCTTGAAGAAGCATAGGAAAGGAGGATCTGGGGACAAGGATGGCCTAGAAGGCCAGGGTGGTCAGCAAAGTCCCCAGGGGACCCAGTCCTCCCAGGAGAGGACCAGTGAGTGGGCCCTGTGGACCCCAGTCCTGGCAGGAGAGGTGTGCTCAGTGGGTTTGGAGTCAGGAGCCATCACGGGAGGCCTGGAAGCAAAGACTCCCCCAGGAGTCTCCACAGGGGAGGGTCTGGCCCTGAAGGGGTGAAGTCTCATTTTCCAGGAGCTGCCCACGGAGAATCAGCTGTAGGCTGTAAAACAATCCATGGCATTTGGAGCTAAGGTGTCGCCCGGGAGAATCCTGAGGAAAGGGGCAAAGGTTGGGAAGTGCTGATAGCATCGGGGGCAGGGAAGGAACCACCAGGGCTCCCTGTGGGTACCTGGCAGCTCCGCCAGAGGCTCAGAGAGAGACAGGGATGGTGAGTCACTCTTGGCCACCAGCCCCCCCAACCCACTCCCTGCCACCCCAGGAACTCCCCGCCTCTGGGCGTGTGTGGCGCTCCCTGTGACCACACAGGCTTGTGAAGATGCCTGTCTGGGCTCAAGCTCCAGCACCTAACCAGCCTCATGTCTACTGCAGAAATGGCTGAGCTCTCCCAGTGTGGCCACCCCCACTGCCGGCTTCTCCAGGAGCCAGAGGCTGCACTGGGGCATGTTTAGAGTTGGGGTTCCCATCCTGCACATCATCTGCCCAGCGTCTGGGCTGAGTCCCACACCCAGGAGTCTCAGTGCACGATGAAGCCACCAAGGCTTTCCTCACCCACCCATGAGACAAGAGTCTCAGGATACCAGGTGTCAGGGTGCCAGGTGTTGGCGTGCCAGGTTTCTGGGTACCAGGTGTTGGGGTACCAGGTCTCAGGATGCCAGATCTCCAAGTGCCAGGCCTCAGGGTGCCAGGCCTCAGGGTGCCCGGTCACGAAGTGCCATATCTCAGGGTGCTAGATCTCGGGGTATCAGGTCTCAGGGTGCCAGGTCTCAGGGTACCAGGTCCTGGGGTGCCAGACTCCACCCTCCCCCAAATCATGCACTCACCCCAGCTTCATCCCTTCACACTCAGCATCTCTCCTGCTCCACCTTTCCTGAGCTCAGAGCCTTCCTCCTCTTAGCTCCTGAGGACACCTCCTCCTCCAAGGTCTTTTGGCTCAACCAGGTTGATGCCACAAGGGCAGAGATTGTCTGTCTTATTCCTCCTGTGTCCCCAGTGTCTGTCCCCAGCAGAGTCCTGCAGATCTGAGCACGTGAATGGACATGTGGATGGATGGATGAGTGAATAGATAGATGGATGGATGCGTGGATTGATGAATGGATGAATGGATGAGTAAATGGTTGGAAGGGTGGATGAGCGAATGGATGGATGGATGGATGATGGGTGGATGGATGGATAAGTGGATGGACGGATGGATGAGTGAATGGTCGGATGGGTGGATGAGTGTATGGATGGATGGATGGATGGATGGATGGTTTGGATGGATGGATGGTTTTGGTGAATGGATGAGTGGATGGATGGGTGGATGGGTGGGTGGATGGATGGATGGGTGAATGGATGGATGGATGGATGGATGGGTGGATGGCTGGATGGCTTGGGTGAATGGATGGATGGGTGGATGGATGGATGGATAGATGGATGAATGAATGGATATATGAATGAGTGAATGGATAGATGGATGAGTGGATTGATAGATGGATGAGTGAGTGGATGGATGGATAGGTGGATGGGTGAATGGATGGATGGATGGATGGATGGATGGGTGGATGGCTGGATGGCTTGGGTGAATGGATGGATGGGTGGATGGATGGATGGATAGATGGATGAATGAATGGATATATGAATGAGTGAATGGATAGATGGATGAGTGGATTGATAGATGGATGAGTGAGTGGATGGATGGATAGGTGGATGGGTGAATGGATGGATGGATGAATGGATGGATGAGTGGATTGATGGATGGATGAGTGAATGGATAGCTGGATGGATGAGTGGACTGATGGATGGACGAGTGGATGGATGGATGGCTTGGATGAATGGATGAGTGAATAGATGGATGGGTGGATTGATGGATGGATGGATGAATGAATGGATATATGGATAAGTGAATGGATGGATGGATGAGTGGATTGATGGATGGGTGGGTGAGTGAATTGATGGATGGATGAGTGAATGAATGGATATGTGGATGAGTGGATAGGTGGATGAGTGAATGGATGGATGGATGAATGAGTGAGTGAGTGAATGGACAGATGGATGGATGGCTGATGCGTGAATGGTTGGTGGATAGATGAGTGAGTGGATGGGCGAATGGATGAGTAAATGGAGGGATGGGCGGAAGGATGGGTAGATATGTGGATGGATGGATGGATGGATGAGTGGATGGATGGATGCACCCACAGGTGGGTGAAGGAGGAATGAACGAATGAGTGGATGGACAAATGGATGGATGAATGCACGCATGGGAGAGTGAAGGAGTGGAGGGATAAACATTGGCTTCCCATGTGTAAGCTTCATCCAAAACCATCTGGACACTGGGCCCAGGAAGAGGCTGTCTCAGCTCCTTGGCTGAATTATTTCCTTAAATTACTGCAGAGCCTCCAGGAAGCAGCACACCTACTTCTGGATGACAATGGCTTTAGAGGCGCCGCCTGCCAAGGAGTGGCAGACTTAACCTGCAAAGTGGGATCATTGACAAGGAATTGCAGCATCGGCTCAGAGCACTTTGGCAGATCTGGGCTCCGCATGGTGAGCACCATCTGCCCCACACAGAGCTCTCCCAGGAGTGGGTCATGTGCCCAGAGAGAAACCCCACTCACCTGGCCTAAAACATGTTCCACTGTCAGCTGAAATCTTAGCTATGCCTTAGCTATATGCCTTCTGGAATAAGACAGACAAACCCAGCCCCATCCTGATGTTGCCAGACCTCGGAAGATGCAGACACACCCTGGGCAGGCCCTGACTTGGTGCTGGGACTGCCCAACCTGGCACCCTCCTGGGACACAGAATAGAACTCGGGTCACAGGCAGCCAATACCCTTAGCATACCAACCGCTTTTAGGAGCTTGAATGGTCTCATCTGTCTTATCGAGGTAGCCCAAAATGCTGGGCTTTGCAGCACCCAGAGCTCTGGGCAATGGAGGAGCTCTCTCCAGTTTAATATTCATTCAATAAACATTCAGTGCCTATCACGCCCTGTAGGCAGTGGGGATCCCACTTCAAATGAGACCCAAATATCCCATGGGGCAGCACTCCTGGGAGGACACCAAGGACCAAAGACAGTCAGGAAGCCATCCCTGGGGCAGAGGGGTCAGCCAGCCGTGTGGGTTAGGGGGAAGCATGTCCAGGGAAGGGATAGCCAGAGCGAAGTGCCTGAGGCAAAAAGTGTGGATGAGGGTTAGGGGGAGAGTGTGTGTGTGTGTGAGGGGCAGGGGGAGTGTGTGTGTGTGTGTGAGGGGCAGGGGGAGTGTGTGTGTGTGTGTGTGAGGGGCAGGGGGAGTGTGTGTGTGTGTGTGAGGGGCAGGGGGAGTGTGTGTGTGAGGGGCAGGGGGAGTGTGTGTGTGTGTGAGGGGCAGGGGGAGTGTGTGTGTGTGTGAGGGGCAGGGGGAGTGTGTGTGTGTGTGTGAGGGGCAGGGGGAGTGTGTGTGTGTGTGTGAGGGGCAGGGGGAGTGTGTGTGTGTGAGGGGCAGGGGGACCGTGTGTGTGTGTGAGTGGCAGGGGTTGTGCATGGGTTTGTGAGTGGCAGGCGGTAATGCGTGGGTGTTTCAGGAGCAGCGGGATGTGTGTGTGTGTCTGAGGAGCAGGAGAGCCTGCGGAGGATAAGCAGGAGCAGCAGGTGGTCCTTGCACTCTGGCCGTGTGATGACCATGTTCAGCTCTGGGTCGCTCCCTCACGTTGGCGAGTGCCCTTACCAGCCTGAGCTCTGGGCTCCCTGTTCTGTCCGACTGCCAGCCTTCCCTTGGGGCTGGCTGTGTGTCAAGTCCATTTCCAAAGTGTCGTGTCGTCAGTCTAGGAAGAATTGAGATGGAGCCTGGGGCCGTGTCCAGGTGGAGTCAGGAGAGCAGCCAGGGTGCCCAAGGGGTTCCCGTGTGTGCACCGTCCACAGGGGCCTGCAAGGAAGGAGGGAGGGGCGGGCAGAGCAGGAGGGGCTGTGGGAATTCCACAAATGGGGAGCGGCACATCCTGGGAATGGGTCTGGCCGTTTGTGCTGCTGTGCTGGGGGTGGTTAGGGCTGTGACAGAGACTCCAGGCTGATGGCATGGACTCTGGGGTGGGAGACCGAGAAATCTCCCCATGGACTCTGGGGTGAGGGGTGGGGGGCCGAGAAATCTCCCCATGTCTCCCCATGGAAGGCTCTGCCTTAGGGAAAGACCAGGTGACCTGTGCCAAGCTCCTGGTCCCTGGAGGGCGGCCTTTGAGTGCATCCCCGAGGGCTTTGTGCTGGACCATCCCAGCCGGGACCCCCTATCTGGCTCTGGGAGCCAGCCCTGGGGAGGGACAGAGCCAGGGTCCCCTTCTGGACTGTGCAGGGCTAGGGCAGAGGGAAGGAGCGGGAGCCAGGGGCACACTGGCAGCTTCCTCCTTTCTGGCAGATCAGGGAACCTGCAGGCTCACCGCCTGCTGAGCTGTCATGCCAAAGTCCAAGGGTTTGAGTTCTTTGTTGGGAAAGGGTTTCTTTAAGCCTGAATGGGAAAGTTGAAAATGCCTGTTTTTAAGAGCTTTGGGGGTGACACAAAGTGTGGAAGAACAGCAGCTACTGCGGGCTCCGTCCTCAGATTCAGCCCCAGATGTTTGGTGCAGGGGACATGGGGCTGACCGGACGGCGAAGGCAGATTCCCCTTAGAACCCAGCCCTCATGGGGCCCTCAGCGGGCCGTACCACTCCTTCCCCACCTACTGGATGTGGGAGCCACTGGGCAGGACTGCCTGAGGGGCCGCAGTGAGCAAAGCCCCCGACAGGCAAGACCCGATGGGCCTCGGGGGGGCAGGGTGGGCCCCAGGAAGGGGGAGCCAGCGGCCACTGGTCTTGGGTGACTCTGCAGAGGTGAGGAGGGAGGGCACAGGCCGGAGGCTGGGCCTCAGAGCCCCCTGAGGGACAGAGCCCCTGGAGGGACAGCCCTGGCGGCACAGAGCCCGGGAGACCTCAGGTCAGGGAGGAAGAGGGAGTGTGTGAAGCGTCTCGGAACCGGGACTGCCTGAGCACGCCTCCCTGAGGGCTCGCCCATGTGAGCGCCACTTCCAGGTTTCTGTCTTTAATCCTGGTTTTCTCAAGATCTGAAGGTTCATTTTAGGATTAGTTAGAGCCAACTGTGATTAGGGAAGTAATCTCTTCCCAGAAAGCAGGGTGCCCTCCCGAGCCGGGGCTGGGGCCTTGCCAGGCACCATCGTCTCTGCTTCTGGATTTTGCCCACCGCCCACACCCAGCACACAGCGGGGGAATCTCTTCAGGCGGAACTGGCTCGGGTTGGCTGAGCGCTGCTCCCAAGAGAAGCTCCAGTGGCTGTGCGTGGCCCGCCTGCCTTCAGAGGGAGAGGAGCCCTGGGGCGCAGCCCTGTCGCCAGAGGTGCTGACAAATGGGAGAGCTGCGTTCGACCTAAATCCGCAACACAAGGGCTGGCCGTGGGAAGTTAAAGCTTCCTGAGAAGGAGCTGTCAGGAACTAGTTCCTCATTCTTACTGTGTACCATCACAGGGGGAGAAGGCGAGGGTGGCCCGGGGCTGCTGTCTGCCCACCAGAGCTGTCCCTGGGCCCCTAAGGAGCACATGTGTCCCATGGAGGCGGCATGTGTGTGCTGTGAAGTCAGACGTGGCCGTCTCAGCATCCACTGTATCTCAGGGACCCCGTGGCCAGGACCCACCCAACTGTCCATGGGGCTGACGCATTCTCTGCCCCGCACACCCCAGTGGCACAGACCCTGGGTATCACTCGTGCACCTGGCGCTCTCCTCCCGCCCCACTCTGCATCCTCAGAGGGGCCATGTGCTTTTAGGGGGCACTTGAGCTCTGTTAGAGCAGGGGGTGGGGGCTCCCATGTGTGAAGGCCCATCTAGCACCCGCGTCCCGGCACAGCGGCTGTGCCATTTGCCAGCCTTCCTCCCGGCCTTTCTCCTTCCCAAAAAGCATCAACAAAATGAAGCTCCCAGATACTGCCTGTGGTAAATGTTGCCAATCCAAAACCCCAAAGGGGATGCCACATCCCGGCTGTAACCAGTGCCACTATCATGTTCCAAAAGCACCCCTGGCTTTGTGGTCTGCTGGAGTCTGCAGCAGCTGGCATCTCAGTGGTCCCAGCCCACACCACGCAGCTCACAGTAGCTGCACGTCCCCCTCCCTCACCCTCCTGGTGCCCAGGTTCCTAAGTCTCAGTATCGCTGCAGGAGGCAATTCTCCAGCCCCAGTTTCTGCTGTCTCAGGTTTTGCTGCAGTGGAAACCTCCGTAACCGCCTTTCCCCCTCTTATCTTCCAGTGAAAAGTGGGACTGGTATTTGCTCTGATCTTGGTGACGCCGGACAGTAGTGTCAGCACCGTGGAGTCAGAATTGATAGGTGGGTCAGGATGAGACTGGCTGCTGGGCCTCTGCACGCCCGGCCCTTCCTCCAGGGGTGCCGCAGCCTGGGCTCCGCCAGGACTCAGCCTGCCCACCGTGCACGTTCTCTGCCTGGAATGCTGTCCTGGTCCCCTCAGCCTGGCCTTCTCCAGCTCACCCCAAAAGGAGTGCCCCCACCACAGCTTCGGGGATGCCCTTTCTTAGAAAACGAATAGACTTAAATTTCTTAGTAAAGTTGTAGATTTACAGAATATTGAGCTGATAGTATAAAGTTCCCTCCAGCCACACCCCAGCCGTTCCATCCCCCACTCCCCCCTATTAACAGGTGGCATTGGTGTGATACATTTGTCATAGTTTAGCCACTCTTGATACATTATTATTAATTAAGGTCCACAGTTTACATTAGGGCTCATTCTTGATACATTATTATTAATTAAGTTCCACGGTTTACCTTAGGGCTGGTTCTTGATACATTATTATTAATTGAGGTCCGTGGTTTACGTTAGGGCTCGTTCTTGATACATTATTATTAATTGAGGTCCGCGGTTTACCTTAGGGCTGGTTCTTGATACATTATTATTAATTGAGGTCCGTGGTTTACCTTAGGGCTGGTTCTTGATACATTATTATTAATTAAGCTCCGCGGTTTACGTTAGGGCTTGTTCTTGATACATTATTATTAATTAAGGTCCACAGTTTACGTTAGGGCTCGTTCTTGGTATTACACTTCTGTGAGTTTGGACATGGGTACAACGACATGGATCCAGCATTACAGTCTCATCCAGAGGAGCTTCACTGCCCTAAAAATCCTCTGTGCTCTGCCTGTTCATCCCTCTCTCCCCCTAACCCGTGGCAACCACTGATCTTTCTACTGTCTCCATAGTTGTGCCTTTTCCAGAATGTCGTGTAGTTAGAAACCTATAGTGTGCAGCCTTCTCAAAGCGGCTTCTTTCACTTATTCATTGCATCTGTGTTTCCTCCGTGTCTATTCATGGCTTGACAGCTCATTTCTTCTTAGCACTGAATGATATTCCACTGTCTGGATCTATCCATCTACTGAAGGACATCTCAGCTGCTTCCAGGTGATTTTGGTGATTATGAATAAAGCTGCTATAAACCTCCATGTGCAGGCTTTTGTGTGGATGGAGGATTTCAACTCCTGTGGGCCTGACCGTTGAGTTGTCTGGTCATGGCCTACTTAGGTTTGTAGGAAACTGCCACGCTGTCTTCCAAGTGGCCGCACCACCCTGTGCCTCCAGCAGTGCTGGGTGCACACTCCCGTGGCCACATCCTCGCCAGCCTTCGGTGCTATCCATGTCCTGGGTTTCGGCCATGCTGACGGGTACGTGGTGGTGTCTCCGTGTGTTTTAATTTGCAGCTCCGCCATGACATGGGCTGTCGTGCATATTTCAGGGGCTTACTTGCCATCTGCCTGTCTTTGGTGTGGGGTCTGCCCAGATGTTTGGCTCATTTCTCACTGGGTTGTTTATTTTTCCTATTGAGTTTTTAGAGTCCTTTGTATGTTTGAATGATAAACTCTTTAGGAGATACGTGTTTTGCAAATGTCTTCTTTTGCAGAGAAAAAGTTTTTAATTTTAATAAAGTCCAACATCAATTTTTTCTTTTATAGCTCATGCTTTTGGTGTTGATCTAAAAATTCATCACCAAACCCAAGGTTATGTAGCTTTTCTTCCATGCTATCTTCCAGAAATTTTATAGTTCTGTCTTTTACATTTAGGTCTTTTGTCCACTTAAATGCCAGCCTTGCCATCCGAGAACAGTGAGACACTCTTGCCCCTGCCCAGCAAGGCCAGTGGGACCAAAGTGCTCTCCTTGCGGCTCACAGTTTTGCTGGTGTGTGTTCGATATTTTGGGATCTCACATGTGGATGGGCAGGTATCTGAGCCCTTATTATGAGGCTGGAGGGAGTCGTGATGGGAGGTTACAAGAATGCAAGGTGGAACCTGCAGACACAGGAAGAAGGGCTGTGGCCAGGGGAGACACAGGAAGACCTGGTGGGGCAGCAGGTGTCCAGGCACAGCTATGAGACAGTGGGAGCCATGGGAGGTCTCGGAGCACAGCAGTGCCCAGAGAAAGCTGCGTGTGCTGCTGGTGCATCTTCCCGCCCACCCCTGCACCCTGCAGCCCTGGCCTTTCCCACAGCTCCTCCACCTCCATTTCCCTCGCCTTCCCCCCGCAGGATTCCCCAGGCAGCTGACCCCATCGACTCACAGGAGATGGCATCCGCGGCCGCCTGCCTGGGCCTTTCCAGGCTGAGTCTGTTCCAGCCTGTGGGTAGCGGGCCTTCAGCAAATGCCTGAAAATGCACTGGGCATGTTTGCCTGCCAGGCAGAGGGCTCGTGCATCCATGGGCCTCATCTTTTCCTCTGTTAGCTTTGTCAGATGAAAAATCAAGTAGTTCTAGGGTTCACTCGAGCAAACAGCAGCCCCTGCCCACCTTGTCCCCTGGGCCCCGCTCCCCAGTGGTCACCACAGTAAAGCCCAGTGAGGTCTCCACCCCTGGGCTCAGAGAGAGCCTGACTGTGCTGGCCCCTGTCTCCAGGCCGGGACCAAGCGTGCTGCCGGCGGCTCTCGAGGGTGTGTCCCGCGGGTTCTGGCCTTTCCACCAGCGCTTCCGTCCCACACGAACACCTTAGAGCTCCGTGGCAGCGTACGGCCACGTTTCCTTTCCCACACAGCATCTGGCTTTGCCTAGAGGGAACGATGGTCTCTGTCGCTGCTCTTGGCAGCCTTCTCTGAGCTCACAGTAAGTGGCTCTGCTCCCAGCTCCCAACAAGCTGCCGTGCTCCACCAGGGGCCCAAGCACCCACGGATCCTCCTGCTTCCAATACCCCCAGGCCTCCAGCGGCTCCCCGGTCCAGCCCAGCACCTGTCTCCCCAACACATTCTCCTCCACATCGTTGGAGCCCCTCTCCTCCCGAAGCCTCCCCCATCCCTGCTCAGGCCCTGGGAAGCCAGCTGAGTGCGGGGCAGTGGAGCGCTGACTGCAGGAGGGACAACGCCGGCTGCCCGCAGGGCCCCTCTGAGATGCCTTTGCCTTGCTTGATTCGCGCCGCGGGAACTGGTTTCCCTTCCAAATCATCAGGCCCTGCGCCAGCTTCTTCTGGCATCCATGCGAGACACGGAGGCCTTCCTCATTCCTGGTTCTTTGCAGGAGGCCCCCTCCCCCTCCCCACACCCCATTCTCCTCTCACTCCCTGACATGCTTTGGGGTACAGCTAACTTCACCTGCTGTGCCAGGTCCCTGGCAGTTCACTGAGTCTGGAACCGCAAGCTTGGTTTTGGGAATGGCTGTGGTGGTGCCTGTCCGCGGTTCTCCATCTTCTGCCCACGCCTGAGTTCCAGGGTTCCACGTTCGGCCCACATGGGACCAGCCTACTCTGCCCTCAAACCCTTCCTTCCTCCCTCCCTCCCTCCCTTCCTTCCTTCTTTCCCTCCCTCCCTCCTTCCCTCCCTCCCTCCTTCCTTCCTTCCATCTCACTCTCTTGCCCAGGCTGCAGTACAGTGGCATGATCTCAGCTCACTGCAGCCTCCACCTCTTGGCTTCAAGCGATTCTTATGCCTCAGCCTCCTGAGTAGCTGGGATTACAGGCATGCGCCACGGTACCCAGCTAATTTTTGTAATTTTCTTTAGTAGAGACAGAGTTTCACCATGCTGCCCAGGCTGGTCTTTAACTCCTGGCCTCAAGTGATCCTCCCCACCATTAGCCTCCCAAAGTGGTGGGATCACAGGTGTGGCCACTCTGCCTGGCCCTATATTTTCTTTATGTGTCTTTTTTTCTCTATCTTCTGAGATAATTTTTTTTTTTTTTTGAGACAGGATCTGGCTCTATCACCCAGGCTGGAATGCAGTGGTGCGATCTCAGCTCACAGCAGCCTCCACCTCCCAGGCTCAAGTGATCCTACTGCCTCAGCCTCCCAAGTAGCTGGGACCACAGGCAAGCACCACCATGCCTGGCTAGTTTTTGTATTTTGTAGAGACGGGGTCTCACTATGATGCCCAGGCTGCTCTGGAACTCCTGGGCTCAAGCGATTCTCCTGCGTTGGCCTTCCAAAGTGCTGGGATCACAGGTGTGAGCCACCACCTCTGGCCTGAGAGAAATTCTTAACCTCCTCTTTCAATCCTCTGTTGAGTTTTAAACTTTAGTTCTCATGTGTGACTCCCGGGAGGTCTTCCTCTCTAATGTCCTTGTCCTTTACGGCGTGGGGGCGATGGTGATGCTGAGGCCTGCGTCTCCCTGCGGCATCTCCATCCTGGGCGCGCTGAGGCCTGCGTCTCCCTGCGGCTACTCCATCCTGAGGCTTGCGTCTCCCTGCAGCATCTCCATCCCGGGCACACTGTGGGCTGCGTCTCCCTGCGGCATCTCCATCCCGGGCGCGCTCTGGGCTGCTTGTGATTCCATAGCTGGGCTCCGCGCCTGAGCACCGGTCACCCCTTCCCCTGGCTCCACTGGTGTGAGGGGCGGGCGCCAAGAAGCCGAATGGGAACTGGAGCCACATGGGTGTGGGTGGGCATTTGGGTGTAGTGGGGAGATTCGGGCGTCTGTGGGGTGGGGATTCGGGCGTCTGTGGGGTGGCGATTCGGGCGTCTGTGGGGTGGCGATTCGGGCGTCTGTGGGGTGGGGATTCGGGCGTCTGTGGGGTGGGGATTCGGGCGTCTGTGGGGTGGAGATTCGGGTGTCGACTGTGGGGTGGGGATTCAGGCGTCTGTGGGGCAGGGATTGGGGTGTTGGGGGTTGAGGATGGGGTGCCAGTGTCTTTGGATCCCCCCAGAATGGGTGCAGTGGCTCACACCTATAATCCCAGCACTTTGGGAAGCCAAGGCTGGAGGATCACATGAGCCCAAGAGTTTTAGACCAGCCTGGGCAACATGGTGAAAAAAATCTCTACAAAAAATAGTAAAATTAGCCAGGCGTGGTGGTGCTTGCCTGGGCAACAGAGCTAGACACTATTTAAGAAAAAAAGAAGAAGAAGAAGAAGCCGGATCCCTCCTTCTTACCTGACCCAATAACTTTATTTATTTATTTATTTTTTGAGACAGTATCACTCTGTCTCCCAGGCTGGAGTGCAGTGGCCCAATCTCGATCTCGGCTCACCACAATCTCCGCCTCCCGGGTTCAAGCGATTCTCCTGCCTCAGCCTCCCGAGTAGCTGGGACTACAGGTGTCTGCCACCACTCCTGGCTAATTTTTGCATTTTGTATTTTTTTTTTGTTTCACCATATTGGCCAGGCTGGTCTCGATCTCCTGACCTTGTGATCCACCCACCTTGGCCTCCCAAAGTGCTGAGATTACAGGCGTGAGCCACCGCGCCCGGCCCCCAATAACTTTAAAACAAGGATAATAAATAACACGTCTTATCCTTCGTTTTCCTTGGGTTTGAGAACAAAGTCAACCCACTCTCTCTGAAGGAGTCTGATTTTCAATCTTTACAACTGCCCAGAAAAGTCGAGATTATCATAGGAAACCAGCTCTGCACAGGTTAAAACAGCCTGCTGGGAAGTGGCCAGACAGGTCCCTGGGAGCAGCGCCCAGAAGGTGGGGAACCTGTGGGGTCTGGCTCTGGTTTGCTGCTGTCCCAGCTCTGGAGTGGTGCCCCGCTTGGCGGGGTGGCCCCACAGGACAGGGAGCAGCATGGGGCCCCTCGGGAGGACCCCGGGCCCTCCTGCGTTTGGGGCAAATGATGGAGACACGGGGCACAGCTGGCATGAGAATGCGCCCTGTGCGGGCTGCCCTGGCCCTGCCGCGCGCCCCAGCACCCTCTCCGCAGCCCGGGTTCCGCGCGTCTCCAGCCCCCGTCTCGGGCCCCTTTCGTGTGTCTTTCCACCTTTGTCCTCTCTGGGTGGCATCAATATCAAGAATCAATCCTCCCAACCGCTTCCGGCTGCTGCGTCTGGGCAAAGCTCGTGACAAAGTCCTGGCTTCGCGGGCAGGACGCAGAGCTCCTTGATAGTGGTGGCCGTGGCCACGTGAGCAGGCACAGGTGCAGTTAACAGGCTTGGGAAGCTGCCCTCACCGTCTACCTGCACAAAAGAATTCCCGGAGAGCACAGCCTCACTGGAGATCCTCTCCTGAGGGATAAAGGTCAGCGAGACCCGAAGTTGCTCCCCTGCAGGGCATTTGCAAACTCCTCAAAGCCTTTCAGAGGCTCCACCTGCACCCCAACCCCAACCCCACCCCAAAGTGAGGGGGCCTCATGCCTTTGCCTCAGTGGTTCACATTAATTTCATCTCCGTGGTAGTAACTCCCCTCCCAACATGGCCACTCTCCCCACCCCCACAATGGTCACTCTCCCCCCACATGGTCACTCCCCACCCACCCCCCACAGCCACTCTCCCCACCTTGGTCACTCCCCACCCCCCCACAGTCACTCTCCCCCCGTGGTCACTCCCCACCCACCCACAGTCACTCTCCCCCCGTGGTCACTCCCCACCCACCCACAGTCACTCTCCCCTCCGTGGTCACTCCCCACCCACCCACAGTCACTCTCCCCACCGTGGTCACTCCCCATCCCCCCACAGTCACTCTCCCCCCCATGGTCACTCCCCATCCCCCCGACAGTCACTCTCCCCTTCCGTGGTCACTGTCCACCCCCCCACAGTCACTCTCCCCCCCGTGGTCACTCCCCACCCACCCACAATCACTCTCCCCCCCGTGGTCACTCCCTACCCCCCCACAGTCACTCTCCCCCCTCCGTGGTCACTCCCCACCCCCCCACAGTCACTCTCCCCTCTCCATGGTCACTCCCCACCCCCCTACAGTCACTCTCCCCTCTGTGGTCACTCCCCACCCTCCTACAGTCACTCTCCCCCTCCATGGTCACTCTCCCCCACCCCCCTCGACGGTCACCCCCCAGCACACGTCCAGATGCTCCTCCCACAGCAGCCTCCCTCCCTTAAGAGCCTCTGAAGCTGAAAATGGAGGAGGATGCTGTTTCTCATTTGTCCAGGTCTCCAGCCACCCGGGCCTCCATCCCCTCATTCTGTTAAAGGGGTCACTGTGTCCACGCTGTTCTGAGGCCTTTTCCCATTTGCGCAGGGAAAGCAGGGGAGGGGTGGCTGCTGCTGGCCCCTGCTTCTCAGCACTGGGCTCTGTGTGGCGCCCATGTGGCCACTGTGCCCTGCAGGCGTCTGCTGCTCTTCCAGGCACAGGCATCCGGGTCTGGGAGCCACTTTGCTAGCCGAGGTGTGAGCCCCCGCTGTATGCCACTCAACCAGCCGCACCCCTGCCCTCCCCTTCTGAGCCTCTGGCCCGGGCCCCATGAAGGGGCCATGTTGGTGGCCGGCCAGGAGCTGGGCACGAACACCCCTTCTCCTTCAGCCCCCACGTTTAGAGACAGTGGCCTCACAGCGCTGAGGGGTGCAGGTCCCGGTGCCCATGGCCCCCGAGGGAGGCACTGCCCAGCAGCTGAGGGTTTGTCTGCTGTCCCCACCCTGAGCCCTCTGGGCTCACCCGGGGGTGACAGGAGGAGGTAGCGGGGCCGTGAGCCCAGGGAGCCTGAGATCTGGCCGCTTGCTGTGTGGTCTGAAGGTCCCGGCACCCTCCCTGGCTGCCGCCGCCAGACACACCGGAGGAGGCTGTGGAGTTCTCTCCTGAGGGCCAAATCCAACGGCCCCTGCAGCGGCTCAAGGTTCAGCCAGTCCTGGACCCTGCATGTCCACCGCCCTGGGCCCTGGCTGCAGCGCCGGGGGGCTATTTCCTCACTTTACAGAGGGGAGCCTGAAGCAAGGAGGGCAGGTCACACCTCCTGGGTGGGTCACAGGACGCAGGGGCTGCAAGAACACAGGGAGACGTGTGCCCCTTGGGTTCCCGGGGGTCCGGAGCTGGCAGCAGCCCCACAGCGATGCCTTCCGGCACCTTCCCTCCCCAGGCGCCTCATATAGGATGCTGTCTCCTTGCTGGAAGCTTCCGCAGAAGCTTGTTCCCTTCCCTTGTTTAGTTGTTGATAAACCAAAGGCAAAAACACGGGGAGTGCTAAACTTCCGTGATTGATGAAGACGGTTTCATAATTTCTACTTTGAAGTGAATGATTTTATAAGGGCAAGAGAGAAGAGAGGGTGAAGTGTGAGGAAGGTGGGGGTGGGTGGGACCCTGAGAATCCAGGCACCGGGTGAAGATGGGAGCCCCCCAAGAGCTCTGGGGGCCCAGTCTTCTGTCCAGAGGCCCCAGCCTCGCGCAGACGATTCGCCGATTCAGGAGAAACCACAGCCGTGGATGAGATTTCCAGTGGACACGCCTTCCTTGCCCATTTCATGGAACAAGAAGAAAGTTCTTTATTGGTAACTCACACACATTATACAGATGGAAAGAGTCTCCATTTGTTTTTGATTTTCAGCAGTCTGACTGTGCCGTGCCCACAGATAGGATTTTCCCTGTACTTGCATTGCTTGGGGCTTGCAAAATTTCTCAAATCTATAAATGTGTGTCTTTCACCAAACTGGGGACATTTTTTACCATTCGCTCTTCAAGGTTTCCCCACCCCATTCTCCCTTCTTTCCAGAGCTCCAGCTACACATATATCAGGCCTTTTTCTGGGCAAGGATGGGGGCCTCGCTCGCTGTCACCCAGACTGGGGTGCAGCCTCAACCCGCCCAGGCTCAATGGACCCTCTGGCCTCAGCCCCCTGAGTAGCTGGGACTATGGGCACAAACCACCAGGCTCAGCTAATGTTTTAATTTATTTTGTCGAGAAGGGGTTTTGCTGTGTTGCCCAGGCTGGTCTTGAACTCCTGGGCTCAAGCGATCCTCCTGCCTTGGCCTCCCAAAGTGCTGCGGCTACAAGCTATTGATTTTGCCCCACAGACCACTGAGGCTCTGGTCACTTTAAAAACCATTTTTTCTCCTTGGTCTTCTGATGGGATGATTTCTTCTGATCTGTCTTCCAGTTCACTCTCTTTACTGTCATTTCTGTCTGCTCGTAAGTCTGTCCATTGAGTTTTTATGTCAGAGATTCTAGCGTTTCCGCTTGGTTCTCTTTGATAAGTTCTACTTTAGGCGTCAGCAAACTACAGCCCGTGGGCCGGCCACTGGTTGTTGTAAATAAAGTTTTACTGGAACGCCCATCTGTGTCGTTACAGCGGCTTTCGGCCTCAGTGGTAGTGAGTGGTAAAGTTTCACTGGAACACAGCACACCCGTCTGTCGTTAGGGCCGCTTTCGGCCTCAGTGGTAGTGAGTGGTAAAGTTTCACTGGAACACAGCACACCCGTCTGTCGTTACGGCCGCTTTTGGCGCCCATCTGTGTTGTTACGGCGGCTTTCGGCCTCACTGGTAGTGAGTGGTTATGAAGTGATCCTCCTGTTGGCAGCTTGCAGGACCTAAAATACTGACAATCTGCCTTTAAGAAAACATGTGCCAAGCCCTGTTCCACTCCACCGCTGCGGCTTGTCCTTTTTAAGTGGTTATGAGAACGTTTCTTTTCTATCCTTGAGCTGCTGTTTTAGGCCCTTGTCTGCTGATTCCAGGGTCTGACCATCTTGAGTTCTCCTCTGATTTGAGCTGGGCCACATTCCCACTTCACGTGTCTCGTGACTTCCGTTGCCCCAGGACGTTGCGCCCGGTGTCTTGCCGGGGCCTGTGTTCCGCTGTGGCCCCTGGTGGGCGCCGCTGGGTCTGCGGCAGCTGAAGCTTGTTGCTGCTTTGAGCAAAGCCCTGAGGTGGTGGCAGCTGGGATCTGCATCCAGGTCTTTCCTCTGCTGTGGGCAGCTTGGGACCTGCCTGTGTCCGTCTGTTCTCACGCTGCTAATAAGGGGGCCCGGGCCGTCTCTGGGGGTGGGGGGGCCGGAGCGGCTGGGTCCCAGAGAGGAAGGGGTGTAGGGTCTTCCCAGCGTCCTGGACAGAGGCCGTGGCTGGCTCAGAGGCTGCATTCATTTTGCCCCAGCGCGGTTGCTCAGGGTGGTTTGGAGTTGAAGGATCTCCTGATTCTCTAGGGAACCGTGGGCAACATTCATGTTTCAATTTAAAAACCGACTAGGCTTGCTTGAGTGTTGTAAATGTACAATGTCTAAAACGCCTCGTGACTTGAGCGCAGGGAGTCCAATCCTGAATGGGCTGTTGTTCTTGGAGCTGTGTGACCTTCATCTGGCAGGAAGCAGCTTCCCGGCCCGGGGGCCCGGCCTCGCTCGGAGAGGGGCTTCCTGCGTGGCCCCCGGGAGCCGGCTCCCCTGTCCCACGCCAACCTGAGTACTCACGGGGAACCGCACCCGCAGGCAGGGACGCGTGGGGTCACGCAGGCACGTCTGCCAGGCCGCATGGCGGACCTCCGTGAGCACCTTTACCTCCGCCCTGGGCTTGACGGCCGACACATTTACCGTGATTCCTCGCCGGTGCCCCACAGGCGGGTAAAGTGATACTGAGGTCAGAGTGTGCTGGCGAGCTCTGCTGGACCTGCAGGGGCGGGTGGCAGAGAACTCAGACCCACAGCTGTGCTAGGAGAATGGGGTGGACCCTGTGTGTGTCTCCTCTGTGTGTCTCTGCGAGCCTGTGTGCGTGCACGTGTTCCTGCATGTGTCTGCGCCTGCCTGTGGAATGCCCCGGCCCCTCGTCCCCCGGGAGGGTGGGTACCTGTGCTTCCGCCCTCCTTCCTGGCTTCACAGCCCCACCGCTCAGCCGCGCTGTTTCTGGCAGGCAGAGTTTAATCCTCCAGGATGTGTTCCTGTTAAAGTAAAACCACAGGATTGACTGCGCTGTTGCATTTTTGTGGACTCGGCTGAATCTCTGCCACCTTGAAAGGTCCTTGGAGGTGGCGGAGGCCCTGGGCCTGACCAAGCCCCGTCCCTCTGTGCTCCGAGGGGTGTGACATGCATCGGGCCGTGGCCTTCCTGAGCCCCCCGGGGCCCAGAGAGAAGCCCTTTCCGGCGCCCATCCAGAAATGTCCGGTTTGCCAGCGCCGGCCCTTCCTCCTCCAGGCACAGGGTTTGTAATTAGAACTAAAAGCGTCTGTCCCCTGTCGTAACCATCAGGCCACCAAGCCATTGTGTGCTTAATTAGCTGTGACTCTCCAGCCTCGGCAATCAGTTACCTGAGGGCCTGCGTGTCCCCAGGTTTGTCCCCTTGTGTGGAAGCCACACGGGCTGTGGCAGGCGGACTCAGGGCCTGGCCCTGTCCACACCGGCCCCCAGCCCTGTCCACACCAGCCCGTGTCCACACCAGCCTCGTCCACACCGACCCCATGTCCACACTGGCCCCATCCACACCGACCCCATGTCCACACTGACTCTGTGTCCACACTGGCCCCATCCACACCAGCCCCGTCCACACCCACCAGCCCCATCCACGCCTGCCCCATCCACACCAGCCCCTTCCACACTGACCCCATGTCCACACTGGCCCTGTGTCCACACTGACCCCGTCCACACCAGCCCCGTCCACACCCACCAGCCCCATCCACACGGCCCCATCCACACCAGCCCCATCCATACTAGCCCCATGTCCACACCAGCCCCATCCACACCAGCCCCATCCATACTAGCCCCATGTCCACACCAGCCCCATCCACGCCTGCCCCATCCACACCGGCCCCTTCCACACTGACCCCATGTCCACACCGGCCCTGTGTCCACACTGACCCGTCCACACCAGCCCCTCCCACACCAGCCCCGTCCACACCGGCCCCATCCACACCGACCCCATGTCCACACTGACTCTGTGTCCACACTGGCCCCATCCACACCAGCCCCGTCCACAACCACCAGCCCCATCTACGCCTGCCCCATCCACACCGGCCCCTTCCACACTGACCCCATGTCCACACCGGCCCTGTGTCCACACTGACCCGTCCACACCAGCCCCTCCCACACCAGCCCTGTCCACACCGGCCCCATCCACACCGACCCCATGTCCACACTGACTCTGTGTCCACACTGGCCCCATCCACACCAGCCCCGTCCACACCCACCAGCCCCATCCACGCCTGCCCCATCCACACCAGCCCCTTCCACACTGACCCCATGTCCACACTGGCCCTGTGTCCACACTGACCCCGTCCACACCAGCCCCGTCCACACCCACCAGCCCCATCCACACGGCCCCATCCACACCAGCCCCATCCATACTAGCCCCATGTCCACACCAGCCCCATCCACGCCTGCCCCATCCACACCGGCCCCTTCCACACTGACCCCATGTCCACACCGGCCCTGTGTCCACACTGACCCGTCCACACCAGCCCCTCCCACACCAGCCCCGTCCACACTGGCCCCATCCACACTGGCCCCGTGTCCACACCGGCCCCCTGTCCACACCGGCCCGCCTGGCCTCTCCGTGCTTGGTGTGTGTTTCCTGTGTCCCTGGAGGGTCCCGTCCCCGTCTCCTGCCACCCCCCCTTCCATTCCCGCCAGGGATCCACGCCAGTCGCATGCCGTGTGTGCACCTAGCTGGGGGAGCCTCGTGGCGTGTCCCAGTGGTGCCGGAAGCCGGTTCCATCTGTGGAGCTTCTCGTGGTTTTGGCTTCTGCAGTTGTGTGGCTGAGCCCAGGCTCTGCATAGTGCGTCTCGGGAGGGTCCCACACCGCCTGGTTCCCTCACAGTGTGTGCCATGGGGCGAGTTCTATTCTCTTCATTTCCTTAAGGCCTCAGACACCCTCTGCCCTTTCAACCCACAGGGCCGGGGTTGCCGCAGTCAATGCGGTGGACCTGAGGCTCTTCTGGTAGAAGGTTGAAGATGTCGCTGCCTGTTGCGTCCCGGCCACCCTGCAGCTCCTGCCCAACAGCTCTGGGCCGAGGAGCCTGTGCCCTGCGCCTGTGGTGGCTCCGACGGGGCCCGGGGCTGTGGGTTCCTTCTTCTTTGAGGTGCAGTGGCCCCTCCACACTCCCATGGTATCTCTGTAGCCATGCTGGCTTGAGCAGTGGCCCCTACAGAGGGGCTGGATCCTGGACTGGGAGTGGCTGGGCCTTCTGCTGATCTACGGAGACGTTATGCGCAGATGCAAGGTCTCCAGGAGCCACCTTGGCATTATCTCGGGCCCTGCCAGCCACCTCCCTCCCGTTCTAGAGCCTCGAGGGCCCACGTGTCCCCAGGGAGGAGGAGTGACTGGTTGTCAGACCAGAGGGAGCTGCAGACGGCATCAGGCACTGGGTGGTGTCTGGAGATGGCGGACGGAGGGCACAGGAAGGAAGGACGGCCCAGCATGTGGGGACGTTTCCACACAGGGACCCTGGAACCCAAGTGTCGTCATCCCATCCTAAAAATGTGCAGATTGTGGCAGTAAGTAAGCGCCTTGCCTGGAATGAGTCTGTGGAACAGGCCCCAACCACAGGCCCAGGCCTGGTTGGTGCCGGCAGATGCCCCCAGAAGGCGGGGTGGCCCCGGCTGTGTGCATGTGGACAGCACCGCCCAGGTCAGGCCCTCATGCCAGGCCAGTCCCTGGCACTCAATACCGACTGGCAGCAGGAACTGGAACCCGCAGGGCTCACGGCACAGGGACTTGGCTCCCAAACGTCCATCGTGTGCTTAATTGCCAAACTACTAGCAAATTGCCTCTTAAAACCAATTGAGTTCTTGGTTTCACCAGCTAATTACAATGCAGACTGCCGTTCAAGAGGAGGCCATGGGTCCTTGGGAAAAGCCGTGTGGAGCAGACCAGCCCCAGGCTGAGGACGCCCTCTGAGGACTTCCATCAACCACGGAGCCCCTGGTTTCAGGAGAAGATGAGAACGAGACCCTTCCCCTCTCTTGGTCCCCAGTCCAGTGTCCCAAACCAGGGAGATGCAGAGGTCACCAAGGAGAGGCCTGGCCTTGGCACCTCCTCAGGAGGAAGAAGCAGAAGCCCAGGAGAACCCCCACCCTGGCTGGGGCGAAACTGCCATCCGATACCAGAGGAGACGCTGCAGGACTCCTCTGCCACAGGAGAATGGGTAGAAAGCAGTGTCCCACCCAAAGCCAGCTCAGCAGGGAGACACACCCCAGGAGAGGCAGCCGAGGCCAGCAGGGGCACTCTTCCCAAAGCGGGGTTGTGCAGAGAATGTTCACAGAACCTTCCACGGCGGGCACAAGCAAGGGGAGAAGACACGGTTGGCCAGGCACGGTGGCTCACGCCTGTGATCCCAGCACTGTGGATGACCGAGGCGGGCGTGTCGCTTGACCCCAGGAGTTTAAGACCAGCCTGGCCAGCATGGTGAAACTCCATCTCTACAAAAAATACAAAAATTTGCTGGGCATGGTGGCGCACGCCTGTAATCCCAGCTACTCAGAGGCTGAGGCAGGAGAATCGCTTGAACCCAGGAGGCGGAGGTTGCAGTGAGCCGAGGTGGTGCCGCTGCACTCCAGCCCAGGTGACAGAACGAGATGATGTCTCAAAAGAAAAGGGCTCAGTGGCTGGGCTGATGCTGGAAGGCAGGAAGTGGGGCTGGCGGGGAAGAGCCCAGCCTGGGACAAGTGTGACAAGAAGCAGAAGGAGTCCCGCCGGTACCTCACACCACGGAAATGGCCGGAATGTGAGTCCCGGAAGCAGCAGCTGCAGGGTGGGAAGTGGAACGGGGGCGTTCATCGTGAGGACGTTCACAGAGAAGACACGGTTAGCAGCACCCTGCAGCGTCGGACCGAGACGTGGCCCCAAAGTAGCAGGGGCGGAAGTGGCGGCCGAGGCTCAAGCCACTGTCAGAGCGAAAGGTCCGAGAGACGTCCAGGAGTGCGGAGAAAAAAGATAAGATAGAGCGACCAGAGGCAAAACAGCATCCTTGAAGAGGAGGGCGGTGGCCGAGGCAGGAGGCCGGCATCCGTGAGGCAGGGACTCCCACAAGCGAGGCTAAGGCTTCATAGCTGACCAGTAGGTGCCTGAGTTGTCGGAGGGCAGAGGCTGGGGATGCGGCCGGGCGACACCACCCGGGACAGGGGCAGATGAGGCTTCACTCCCAGGGGTCAGGGTCAGCGGCTCAGGGGGGTTGCAGGGGATCTGGAAGCTTCAGGAAGCTTCTTTGAAGTGGAGGAAGAACCAAAGAATAGAACAATTGTGTTAAGAGATATCCTTGTTTCCTGGTTGGAAACAATTTATTCTGACAACCAGACAGAGATAAACGTGAACAAGTGGCCCCGACAGGTGAACTAAGCAAAGTCCAGCTGACTGTGTCCTTCACAGCAGTCCCGGTGCCCAGACAGGCTCAGACACAGAGGTGTCAGCCTGACATTCGCAAATGCTCGAGGGTGGACGCCAGCTGTCAAGGGAAGAACCCGGATTTGAGACCCGGGAGCCGAGAAACCAGGTTTCGAGGGCAGTTGGGGGGTGTTGATTCCTGCACCTGGAGGGAATTCGGCCAGTGCACCGTGTCGCCCGAGGCAGAGCAGTGGTGTGACTTGAGGGACACCTGCGGGGCAGCGGCATGGGCACCGGGAGCACCCACCAGTGCCACCCAGATCCACTTCCAGGCTCAGGGATTTCAGGAACAGACATCGGTGTGGAAAGACTATCTCTCTGAGGCTAGCAGGGCCTTCTGAGTTGCAACTATTTTTAAGTATTTTCTCTGTTAAATTCAAGTAAAAAAAAAAAATTTTTTTTTTTTTTTTTGAGACAAGGCCTCCGTCGCCCAGGCTGGAATGTAGTGGTGCAATCTTGGCTCACTGCAGCCTCAACCTCCCAGGCTCAGGTGATCCTCCCACCTCGGCCTCCTGAGTAGCTGGGACTACAGTTGTGTGCCACCATGCCCAGCAGAGTTTTTGTATTTTTTTTGTAAAGACGGGGTTTCGCCATGTTGCCCAGGCTGGTCTCGAACTCCTGGGCTCAAGGGATCCACCTGCCTTGGCCTCCCAAACTGTTGTATTGGGATTACAGGTGTGAACCACTAAGTCCAGCCTTCAAGGAAAATTTAATTGAGTGCCTTTATTTTTCCTGCTAAAAAATTTAGCAGGAAACATGAGCAGGAATGGCTTTGTTAAGCATAACACAAAACTCAGAAGCCATAAAACAAAAGACCAATAAATTTAACTATAAAAAGAAAAGACGTTTGCGTGGAGCAAAATGACAGAAGACGAAGTGGAAAGATGAGAGCAACATTTTTGAAAGTGAAAATCTACCTGCCGCTGAAGACATAAGCAAAGGCTGGATTTTCCAGCTTACGAAGAACCTCGTGTCAATAGGAAAGGATCAGTGCCCGGCAGGGGAGCAAGCCGACACATTCACAGAACGGGGTCGTTCACGCGTCACCACAGGTGGTCAGAGGCTGTTAGGTTGGGCCCCTCAGGAGATGCGGCTCACGCCTGCCTGGACGGTGGGGATGGGTGCGGCTCCTCCCCCGTGGGCAGGTGGGACGGCATGTCCCATGCAGGAGGACACAGGTGAGCTCTCAACACACACACACCCTGAAGACTGCAGGAGCTGCCCTCGGACGCCGCCGCACATGGGAAAGGCGTGTCCAACACCCTTTCCAACCCCGGATGGCAGAATGTTGGAAACCGCCGCCCTCCCGCCTATGCGGCGTTTGTGCGTATATATGTATATTTTCTCAGTAACTACCAAGGTCAGAGGATGTTTTCTGTGGATTTTAAGGGCTTACTTCTGAGCAGGAGTGTTTGGTCTGAAGCCAGCCTGTCCCTCACCCACCAGTGTCCCAGTTAACAGGCTTTTACAGTAACCAGCGGCCTCACTGGAGCGTGGGGAGGGTCGGCGATGGCGCGGGGAGTGGAGCGTGGGGAGGGTCGGCGATGGCGCGGGGAGTGGAGCGTGGGGAGGGTCGGCGATGGCTCGGGGAGTGGAGCGTGGGGAGGGTCGGCGATGGCTCGGGGAGTGGAGCGTGGGGAGGGTCGGTGATGGCTCGGGGAGTGGAGCGTGGGGAGGGTCGGCGATGGCTCGGGGAGTGGAGCGTGGGGAGGGTCGGCGATGGCGCGGGGAGCACTGTGAGTCCCCAGGGCACAGAGTTGTGTTGTTGTTTTTAAAGACAAAGCTGGTCCCTGTGTCCCTGTGTCCCTGTGTCCCTGACTTGCTGGCCTGCGGTTGTCTGGGGTGGCTTCACAACGGTGGTGATTGCCGTGAACCTAATTTTGGAAGACTGTGGCTAAAAGACCCAAGCCCTCAACAAAAAGACCCCGGGCCAAGTGTTTGCAGCCACCAAGGGCGAGGGCGTCCGGGAGCTCCGAGACTCCCGCTGCTTCCCAGGTCTGACCTGCGGCCACGGTGCCCCCCACCTGGGGACACGCAGTCTCTGTGGTCGCTGGATTTTATCCTCAAAGCAGCCCACGTGCCGGCGGGCACCGAGGGGCCACACGCGCCCCACTGGCTGCTCCACAAGCGCTATTGGACAAACACTGTCTCCCAGGTCTTGTGACCCTGAAAAGAGGAGGACAGGTGAGCCGATTACCCCTCCAGGAGCCAGCCTGGGACGTGGGCAGAGGCAAAGAATGTGCGTCGTGTAGAAAACAGCGGCCTGGGTGGGTCTCGCCAGCGGCTGGGCAGCCTCCAGGGGGTCGCCATCACCACGGCTGTGCCGGGCTTTGCTAGGCACTCGTCGCCAGCGGCGGAGGTGACGACGTCTCCAAGGACAGATGCGAGAGGCACGGGTCAGCTTGTGGGTGGGCAGGCGCCGGCACCGGGCACAGACCACCCTGGTCTTCCTAACACAGCTTGGGACACCAAGGCCGGGATTTACAGCCCTCAGGAAGAAAGGAAGGAAGTGGTAAACTCCCCTTCTCTCTGGACATTATTAAAGACATCAGGAGGCTGCAGAGGCGGGAACACCTGCCCCAGGCCTTCCTGCACCACAGGGACCCCCAGCAGGACTCCCAAAGGCCTCAGAGCCCTTAGTGTGCAGACTCCCAGGCCAGCCTAGAACCTGCTGAGTCCCGGCTGTGGAGGGGCCCCAGGCTGCCCTGAGCAGAGGCCACAGCCTTCCCCTCGCAGGCCCGGAAGGCCACCCATGTCTCTTCCCAAAGCTCTGCGAGGCCAGGTCTGTCCCTGGCCACCACAGGGACCAGGCCGTGGAGCCCAGAGAAGAGGGGCCCCTGTTTTCCTGCTGGGCTGCCAGCCCCGTGAGCCCAGATCTGGGGAGGGCGCTGCTGAGGACGGGGCTGTCGGGGCACGCGTTAGGATCCCAGGACTTCTCACGTGCATCACAGCCACTCCCAGCTGGGGATCACCTTCTACAGAAGGGAGAGCTGTGGGGAGAGAGCAAGGTCAACCCTGCGGATGCTCTCCTGCTGAAAGCTGGAGCAGACGGGACCCTGCAGGCCAGCTCTGAGCGGGCCCCGAGGACTCCAGGGAGCTCACCCTCCGTGTTCCCCAAGGACAGCCTCCCTCCCTCATTCCAGGCCAGGCCCTCCCTCATTGCAGACCATGCCCCCCCCTGGTTTGGTCATCACTGTCACGTGGTTCCAGCCTCCCCGGGCCAACCCCTGCTGCCCTGCCTGACAGGTGTGGAGCTCAGATCTGTGCAGGATGTGCAGCCCGGAGTGGGGGAGCCGCCGGGGGCCTCAGAGAGCCTGTGGGGCACATGGTGGGGACGGGGGTCCACAGCAGGACCTCCGATCCTGAAAGCAGGAGCCTCTGAACCCTGATCCCTCCCGGGGCTGGTGTTTTGGAATCTGGAGCAGCAGGCAGAGCCGCTGTCCTGGGGACAGGGTCGGGAGACCGCAGTGCAGTGCGGTGGCCGGGCAGGTGCGGAGCTTGTGCCTGCCACCCTCCCTAGAGGGGCCCATGCCACCCGTGGTATTTGGTGTAAGACCATCCTCGGGGAAGGAACGGCAAATCCAGAACAGCACCTCCCTCCTCTGGGCCAGCACCCGGCCCTGCAAGAGCTCCATAATTACAAAGGAGTAAACAGGCAGGGAGGGCCGAGCTCGTCGAGGCCACGCAGTCGGGAAGGGTGGGATGCAGCCACTGCCTCCACCGCCCCTCCAGCTGTGCTGACACATTCTTCAGGGGCGGGTGGTGTTCGAGGGAGCCCCCCCGCTCCCGCTGCTCTGTGCTTAAATGGGGTCTTGGCCATCTCAGGAGACAACTTTCCTTTGAATTTCAAAGAAGACTTAATAACCAGCAGCTGAGGGAATGAAGAAGCTCATTATCCCTTACATCACCGAAGCCGGAGGACGCACCTCATTTGTCAGGCTTCCCGCTATTTTGAAATCAGGCCGAGCGCAGGCATTCTCATCACCTTTTTTTTTTTTCTGAGTCCAACTAAAACACAGGAGACATGGCCCAGATAGGTTGGTGCCTGCACCCCCACCCACAGGGCCGGGCAGAGCCTCTGAGGTCCTGGCAGGGGCGATGGTGCTGGGGGACGGGGTGAAGCTCCATGGGGGGTCCCCAGGGCCTGCTGTCCACCCTTAAGCTCACCTGTGCGGAGTGGAGTGGCGGGACCCAGAGACTCTTCCTAGAAGGCCCTACCCAGGGGCTGTGATCCCAGGAGAGGGGCACGAGGAGAGGGGGCCACAGCCTCCATGGGGCCCCTCCGGAGGGGTCTGAAACACAGCCAGCCTCAAGTGGGAGCAGGCTCTGGCCACAATGTCAGGGACAGGGTGAGCTCAGACCTTGGTCACCAAGGCAAAAGGCACAGAGCGAGTTGGGGGTCCGGGGGAACAGAACCAGCCGGGTGGTGGGGCGGCAGGTCAGAGGCCCCCCCCCCCACCACCGTCCATCCAGCACGGGCCTCCACCCCATAGCACCGGCTCCCTCCTCCAACTGACTCCCTTCTGGGGGCTCCAGCAGCTGCCCCTGCACTCTCCTCTTTCCCAGCCCTCCTGGGCTCCTTGAAAAGTCGGGGGAGGTCTTAGATGCCTGCAGCTCTGAGCCCTGTGGGACCTGATCACCTGGACCTCCCTCCCCTCCCCCGAGGGCTCCGCCCTGACCTCCCTCCCCTCCCCCGCAGGTCCCACCCCGACCTCCCTCCCCTCCCCTGTGGGTTCCCCCCTGACCTCCCTCCCCTCCTCCATGGGCTCCCCCCACCTACCTGCCCTCTCCCAAGGCCCCACCCTGACCTCCCTCCTCTGCCCCACGGGTCCCCCCTGACCTCCCTCCCCTCCCCTCCCCTGTGAGTCCCCACACCTTCCTCCCTTCCTCCACGAGTCCCCGCTGACCTCCCTCCCCTCCCCTCCCCAACAGGCCCTGCCCCGACATCCCTCCCCTCCCCCACGAGTCCCCACACCTCCCTCCCCTCCCTCACAGCCCGGCCCTGACCTCCTTCCCCTCCCCCACAGCACGGCCCTGACCTCTCTCCCTTCCCCACAGGGTTCCACCTGTCCCACAAGGTCACCAGCGTGGTTCCCGAGAGCGCTCTGCTCATCGTGCTGGGCCTGGTGCTGGGCGGCATCGTCTGGGCGGCCGACCACATCGCGTCCTTCACACTGACGCCCACCGTCTTCTTCTTCTACCTGCTGCCCCCCATCGTGCTGGACGCCGGCTACTTCATGCCCAACCGCCTCTTCTTCGGCAACCTGGGGACCATCCTCTTGTACGCCGTCGTGGGTACCGTGTGGAACGCGGCCACCACCGGGCTGTCCCTCTACGGCGTCTTCCTCAGTGGGCTCATGGGTGAGTCTGCGCCACTGTTGCCCCGGCCGGGATCAGGGTGGGGTCCGGGAGGGGCGGGGCTGCCTCATCTCGGAAAGGTCAGGGTGCCGCACCCTGGCCTCCAGGCGGTAAGTGTCAGGTGAGAAACGTGGCTGGCAGCCCCGTAGGCCCTCGTGACCAAGGCCAGTCCCCTGCGTGTCCCCAGGTCCCAGCACATGTTCTGCTTGGGGAGGAGTTCCCATCTCGGCAGCTCGGCTTGGGGGCTGCAGGTGGCCAGGGGCTGCCGCTCTTCCTCCGGCACTGGGCAGAGGTAGGGGTCCGTCCACACTCGCCGGCCACCAGGTCCCAGGGAGACGAGGAGGACTGCAGAGCCTGGTGTATCGGGCACCGTCCCTCCCAGCCTGTGTGCCGGAGCCGCTGGGCCACCGCTGCACCCACGTGGCTGCAGCCACATCCGGAGCCAGAACTGCTGTGCGGTTTTGGTCTTGGATGCTTCATCTCTCGGGCACTGCCTCCCGCCCCGGATCCAGACCACGCATGGCTGGCGCCTCTCAACATGCCAGGTGTGGTGCAGCCCTGATGCCCGCCGCTGCTGCCGGGGATGCTACAGCTTTGACCAGGTGGGTCCAGGGACCTCAGGCAGAGCCTAGCTTTGACCAGCTGGGCCCCACGGCTGAGCGCAGGCCTCCGGCACCTGCCGCCCTCACCTGTCTGAGAACTCAGCCTCAAACAAATCCACCAGCTGAACCAGACTCACAAGAATTGGCGATTTTCCGTCTGGTTCAAGGGAGAGCACAGCCCGGCCTCTCCATGGGAATCAAGGGGCTGAAACCTGAGACCAAGGAGACGCATGGAGAAAGAGGAGCTCCCGGGTTGCGGCCGCCTCACCCAGCACGTGGTTCCTTGGGGCCTTCTCACCCCTCCCTGGAGTCCCTGCCATCCAGCATCACCCACCAGGTGCAGCCCAGGGAAAGCTGCCGAGGGCACAGACAGGCTCATGGATGGCAGGCCCGTCACGTGGGCGATGCCATAGGTGGTCAGGACACACCTCGGACGGGGCAGCCGCCCTAGCCACCGGACCCAAGGGAAAGCCTCAGGGGTTGTAGCAGAGACTCCTGGACCCGCGGCCCCTCGAGGCTCACGCCTACCTTGCCAGATGGCCCCTCGCCCATGAGATCCCAGCTTCCTCCCAGCTGTGTCGAGTGTGGGATGGAGCAGCCTGTGATCAGTCTGGCCGTCAGGGCCGCTCCTTTGAGAGCCGGGCACACTCCGTGGCTCTGTGGCCACTGGTCACAATGGTCCCCGCCTAGCATTGGCCAGAGACACTGCCGGATTTCCCTTGCACGAAGCAGAATGTCCTCGGTGCGACTGGCCGAGCCTGGAGGACGTCCTTGCTGCACCTGCACCATGAAGCCCTGGAGGACTCCCCACACCAGGACGTCACCCCTGGCCCTCCCCTGCCCCTCGCCACGCTGGACTCTACCGTCCTCCAACAACGCTCCTCATGGGAAACACGTGTCCCAGGTATCGCTGTGCCCCCTGAGGCAGGCCACTCCCCAGATGACGCGGATGCTGGAGGCCATCGCTGTGCCCCCTGAGGCAGGCCGCTCCCCAGGTGACATGGATGCTGGAGGCCATTGCTGTGCCCCCTGAGGCAGGCCACTCCCCAGGTGACACGGATGCTGGAGGCCATTGCTGTGCCCCCTGAGGCAGGCCACTCCCCAGATGGATGCTGGAGACCATCGCTGTGCCCCAAGGCAGGCCACTCCCCCGGTGACACGGATGCTGGAGGCCATCGCTGTGCCCCCTGAGGCAGGCCGCTCCCCAGGTGACACGGATGCTGGAGGCCATTGCTGTGCCCCCTGAGGCAGGCCACTCCCCAGGTGACACGGATGCTGGAGGCCATTGCTGTGCCCCCTGAGGCAGGCCACTGCCCAGATGGATGCTGGAGACCATCGCTGTGCCCCAAGGCAGGCCACTCCCCCGGTGACACGGATGCTGGAGGCCATCGCTGTGCCCCCTGAGGCAGGCCGCTCCCCAGGTGACACGAATGCTGGAGGCCTGCGCTCATCCTTGGGGCCCAGCTGGTCAAAGCTGGGTGCTGCCTGAGGTTCTGGAGCAGAGATGCCCATGGCCAGCAGGTCCATCCCATTCCTAGGAGTCCGAGAGAGCTGGGGGGCTGAAACTGATCTCTGCAGACCAGAGGCCAAGCCCTGTGGAGCGTCTCAAGGCCAAACGTGCCCCATGGGAAAGGGTCGACATGGCAGTGCTGGCCCGGGGGCTGTCCGGGCAGTGTGGGGACAGGCCCTGCGAGAGCTTCAGGCATCAGAGGCCCTTGCACAGGCAAAGCACGTGGTGGAGAAAGGCCTGGAACATGCGGTCTGGCGGCATGAGCCCTCCTGGCACGGCCGTGGGCAACTGTCCAGACGGGAAGGCTGCCGGCTGGGGAGTCTGAACGCGGCCGACCCCAGGACATCCATGGGGGCCATCACTGCCCTGGGGGCGGCCGTGCCAGGAGGCCGCGTTTAAAGATGACCTTGAAGGGGATTCGCGTCCTGAGGCCTGAGTTTGGAAGTGGAGAAGGCTTGTGTGGTTCCCGTTCCAACATGGAACTTTAACTCCCCGAACGCTGGTTCTTCTGGCATCTGTCACTTCCTCGGGGTGTTGTGACACTGGCCAGAGGCTGCCGGGGCTTAGGAGCTCACAGCAAACTCGGGGTTTAGTCACCGCAGAGATGACCCTGATCTGTCCCCTCCCAGGCGCCACCACAGAAACCCCTGGCCAGGCTGCTCTCTGGTGTCTCCTGGGGCCCGTCCGGCTCCAGGGACAAACCCCTCCTCAGCCCGAGCCTCAGCCCAGAGGGGTGGTGGGGTCCGCTCCAGCCCAGCAGAGAGGCAGCACCGTGCGGGGGGACTCTTCGGGGGCCTCCCCCTCCCTGGGTGGTCTCTCCCACACCCTCACGGCCCTGGCGTCTCCTGGTCCCTGGACCCTCACGGCCGGGAAGGCAGCAAGGAGGCCCAGTGTCCTCTGAGCCCTGCGGCCGTGAGAGAGGGCAGACTCTCGGGGCCACGTGGCCACACTCAGTTCCCTGAGGGTCCCCTGGAGCCTGGCACCCCCACATGGCCTCCTCGAGGCCTGAACCCTGGGTTGAACGGCAAAGACTTGTGAAGGATGAGGCTGCATTTCAGTAAAACCTCCCCAGCGAGGGGCACCAGAGCCCACAGGCAGATGCAGGGAGGGAAGCCGGCCGGGAGCTAGGGACCACATGGACCCACGTCTTCCAGGCCCCCTTGCTCCCACCGAAGCCCTGCTCATCCCCACAATCTGCCCCCACACCCCGAACGGCCCTCCCACCTGCCCCTCCCTGGCCGCGCCCCTGGGTGCTGTGTGTCCCGGCTCCAGGCCTGTCCTGGGTCAGCCCCACTTGCTTCTCCTGGGCTGGGACGTCACTCCAGGCGATGGGCCCCCATCCCTCCCCAGCATGCAGTGCCCCTGCACCCACCTGCCTCCATTCACCCAAAGATGAAGGAGAGGGCCAGGGCCAGGGTCAGTCTGTCTGTCTGTCTTGCTCAGATGGGATGGCCCCCTCGGAAGACACCAGCCTTCCCTGGAGGGGGCTGGGGGTCTGTGGGAGGGACGCAGGAAGCTGACCCAGCTCCCCTCACCACCAGCGCCAGCCAGACAGGCTCAGAACCCCGACCCGTAGCCGAGTGTCTCCCCAGGGCCCTCCTTCTCGGGTGGCAGGTCCTGCAGCTGCCCCACGACCCGGCTTGTCTTCCAGGCGACCTGCAGATTGGGCTGCTGGACTTCCTCCTGTTTGGCAGCCTCATTGCTGCTGTGGACCCGGTGGCCGTCCTGGCCGTGTTTGAGGAGGTCCATGTCAACGAGGTCCTGTTCATCATCGTCTTCGGGGAGTCGCTGCTGAACGACGCAGTCACCGTGGTGAGCAACAGAACCACTGCTCCAGAGCAGGCGAGCCGTGGGGGGCCTGGGCCCCGTCTCACCCCCCATCAATCAGACAGCAAAGGCCGAGCCGTGGGAGGCCTGGGCCCCGTCTCACCCCCCATCAGTCAGTCAGCAAAGGAGGGCGTGAAACCCTGTCCTCAAACTCCCCTCCCGGGGGTGTCCCGTCCCTCCCCCTCCTTCCTCCCAGCTCAGAACGACTGGCAGCTTTCGCGAGGCTTCTTTGTATCTTCCACAGTTCCTAGGCCCTGCCCGCCCACTCCATAGCTTCAGGGTTAATGATGGCGCTGTTGAAATCCCGCCCTCCTGGTCCCCAGAGCGTCTGTGACTTTGGACCCACAGTTACTGCCACCCATTCCTGAGTTCCTAAAAAATACATGAGTGGCTGGGTGCAGTGGCTCATGCCTGTAATCCCAGCACTTTGGGAGGCCGAGGCAGGTGGATCACCTGAGGTCAGCAGTTCGAGACCAGCCTGGCCAACTTGGTGAAACCCCGTCTCTACTAAAAATACAAAAATTAGCCAGGGGTAGTGGCAGGTGCCTGTAATCCCAGCTACTGGGGAGGCTGAGACAGGAGAATCACCTGAAACCAGGAGGCAGAGTTTGCAATGAGCCGAGATCGTGCCATCGCACTCCAGCCTGGGTGACAGAGTGAGACTCCATCTCAAATAAAATAAATACATGAATAGCAAACAACAAAATCCCATAGGAACCGCGTAATCTGCAAGGGCCACCATAACAAAGTACCGCAGATGCAGTGCCTTGAACAACATTTATTCTCACACCGTCCTGGATCACGGTGTCAGTGCAGTGGGTGTCAGTGCAGTGGGTGTCAGTGCGGTCTGGATCATGGTGTCAGTGCGGTGGGTGTCAGTGCGGTGGGTGTCAGTGTGGTCTGGATCATGGTGTCAGTGTGGTAGGTGTCAGTGCGGTGGGTGTCAGTGCAGTGGGTGTCAGTGTGGTCTGGATCACGGTGTCAGTGTGGTAGGTGTCAGTGTGGTCTGGATCACGGTGTCAGTGCGGTGGGTGTCAGTGCGGTGGGTGTCAGTGCGGTCTGGATCACGGTGTCAGTGCAGTGGGTGTCAGTGCAGTGGGTGTCAGTGCGGTGGGTGTCAGTGCGGTGGGTGTCAGTGTGGTGGGTGTCAATGCGGTGGGTGTCAGTGCGGTCTGGATCATGGTGTCAGTGCGGTGGGTGTCAGTGCGGTGGGTGTCAGTGCAGTGGGTGTCAGTGTGGTCTGGATCACGGTGTCAGTGCGGTGGGTGTCAGTGCGGTCTGGATCACGGTGTCAGTGCGGTGGGTGTCAGTGCGGTCTGGATCACGGTGTCAGTGCGGTGGGTGTCAGTGCGGTGGGTGTCAGTGCGGTGGGTGTCAGTGTGGTCTGGATCATGGTGTCAGTGCGGTGGGTGTCAGTGCGGTGGGTGTCAGTGTGGTGGGTGTCAGTGTGGTCTGGATCACGGTGTCAGTGTGGTCTGGATCACGGTGTCAGTGCGGTGGGTGTCAGTGTGGTGGGTGTCAGTGCAGTGGGTGTCAGTGCGGTCTGGATCACGGTGTCAGTGCGGTGGGTGTCAGTGCGGTGGGTGTCAGTGCGGTGGGTGTCAGTGTGGTCTGGATCGTGGTGTCAGTGCGGTGGGTGTCAGTGTGGTCTGGATCACGGTGTCAGTGCAGTGGGTGTCAGTGCAATGGGTGTCAGTGCGGTCTGGATCACGGTGTCAGTGCGGTCTGGATCACGGTGTCAGTGTGGTGGGTGTCAGTGCGGTGGGTGCCAGTGCGGTCTGGATCACGGTGTCAGTGTGGTCTGGATCACGGTGTCAGTGCGGTCTGGATCACGGTGTCAGTGCAGTGGGTGTCAGTGCAGTGGGTGTCAATGTGGTGGGTGTCAGTGTGGTCTGGATCACAGTGTCAGTGCGGTGGGTGTCAGTGCGGTGGGTGTCAGTGCGGTGGGTGTCAGTGCGGTCTGGATCACGGTGTCAGTGCGGTGGGTGTCAGTGCAGTGGGTGTCAGTGTGGTGGGTGTCAGTGTGGTCTGGATCACGGTGTCAGTGCAGTGGGTGTCAGTGCGGTGGGTGTCAGTGCAGTGGGTGTCAGTGTGGTGGGTGTCAGTGCGGTGGGTGTCAGTGCGGTCTGGATCACAGTGTCAGTGCGGTGGGTGTCAGTGCGGTCTGGATCGCGGTGTCAGTGTGGTCTGGATCACGGTGTCAGTGCGGTGGGTGTCAGTGCGGTCTGGATCACGGTGTCAGTGTGGTGGGTGTCAGTGCAGTGGGTGTCAGTGCGGTGGGTGTCAGTGCAGTGGGTGTCAGTGCGGTGGGTGTCAGTGCGGTCTGGATCACAGTGTCAGTGCGGTGGGTGTCAGTGCGGTCTGGATCACGGTGTCAGTGCGGTGGGTGTCAGTGCGGTGGGTGTCAGTGCGGTGGGTGTCAGTGCGGTCTGGATCACAGTGTCAGTGCGGTGGGTGTCAGTGCGGTCTGGATCACGGTGTCAGTGCGGTGGGTGTCAGTGCAGTCTGGATCACGGTGTCAGTGCGGTCTGGATCACGGTGTCAGTGCGGTGGATGTCAGTGCAGTGGGTGTCAGTGCGGTGGGTGTCAGTGTGGTCTGGATCACGGTGTCAGTGCAGTGGGTGTCAGTGCGGTGGGTGTCAGTGCGGTGGGTGTCAGTGTGGTGGGTGTCAGTGCGGTGGGTGTCAGTGCGGTCTGGATCACGGTGTCAGTGTGGTGGGTGTCAGTGCGGTGGGTGTCAGTGCGGTGGGTGTCAGTGTGGTGGGTGTCAGTGCGGTGGGTGTCAGTGCGGTGGGTGTCAGTGTGGTCTGGATCACGGTGTCAGTGTGGTGGGTGTCAGTGCAGTGGGTGTCAGTGCGGTGGGTGTCAGTGCGGTGGGTGTCAGTGTGGTCTGGATCACGGTGTCAGTGTGGTGGGTGTCAGTGCAGTGGGTGTCAGTGCGGTGGGTGTCAGTGTGGTGGGTGTCAGTGCGGTGGGTGTCAGTGTGGTGGGTGTCAGTGCGGTCTGGATCACGGTGTCAGTGTGGTGGGTGTCAGTGCGGTGGGTGTCAGTGCAGTGGGTGTCAGTGCGGTGGGTGTCAGTGCGGTGGGTGTCAGTGCGGTGGGTGTCAGTGCGGTCTGGATCACGGTGTCAGTGCGGTGGGCTCTTGCGGGACCCCGGTCCTGGACTTGCAGACGCTGCCTTCCCGTGTCCTCACGTGGCCGTCCCTGCGTGAATGTGCCCGAGTCACCTCCTCTCACAGGGACACGGGTCCTTGGATCAGGGTCCACCCCGGTGACCTGACTGTGCCGTACTCCCCTTTTTCACGCTCACATGCCCAGGTCCTGGGGACTTTAACATGGGAATTTCGGGAGCACAATTTGGCCCATGACAGAGGTGAAGGGAGGGAAACTGAGCTGGTGCTAACAGCAGAGCCCGGACGGTGTGTGGGTGTCCCTGGAGGCCACGGTGTTCCGGGAGGCGGGGACGGTGCCTCCACAGAGGCCCAAAGGCCACATCGGCGCTCAGTAAGGCCAGGAGAAGATTCAGGAACCCCAAGGAACATGGTTAGTACTTCACAGTGACAATCGTGACGTTTCAAAGCCAATCCCATCAAATGGGGCCACTGCCTCCCGGAAGTGAGTCATGGGGCCATCCGAGGGGCATGTGCAGAGTGGCCCTCCTAGGAACCGTCAGTGAGGCCAGCCCTGGGCCCGGCCCCGACACCATCCCAGCCCCCACACTGCCCCCGCCCCGTGCTGCCCCTGCCCGTCCTCCCCCAGCCCCGAGGACCCTGCAGACGCAGCCGGAGGGAAGGGTGGGGTCAGCTTCCTCTCCCCTCTGAAAGTGCCTGCGGTTTGAAAGGTTTGAAACCCGTCAGCCTCTCATGTTCCCTTAGGGGTTTTGGAAAGAGGAAAGTCCTGTGGGTGTCGCACACCAGATTGCAAAGATATTCTCGGGGGAATTTGGGAAGTGAGACTTAATCGGGAATAGAGTGACAGCCCCGTGTGCCCCGCAGCCCTGCGGCTCCCGTCCCTGGAGAAGCAAGAGTCTCCCAAGAGGTTGTCTTCCCTCCCAGCTGGATTTTCATTAAAAAGCCCAGCTCCGAGAAGGCCCCAAGAGACCCCGGGACCCTCATGGGCCCCCCCACCCCAGCCTGCATTTGCAAACCCAACTTACACGCCTGCCCCAGGGTCCTCTCCCACCTTGGCCAGAGCCAGAGACACAGAGCTGGGTGCAGAGCCAGGTTCTCCCCAGGGGCCTCGGCCCACCCAGGACGGCCCTCGGCCGGTCCCACCTGTGTCACCACTTTGCTGGGCGTGGAGCCCAGGGCATGGATAAGGTTTCCCCGCATTTTATCTCTGGGTTTTGCCGGGCTAAGGTTTAAAAACATGCAAAGACGGCAGGGGCTAGAGCCAGCACAGCAGGGAAGTCACTCAAACTGACACCCTGGGTTTGTCTCTGTAAATGAGACTCAGAATTCAAGTGGCAGGGAGCTTTGCAGCTGCCCCTGTTTTGCAGAGGATAGGAAGAGGCCAGCTTTGCTCCCAAAGCTTCTGGTCCCCTCCAGAACATTCTTTTGCCCCCTGTGTCTTGCTGGCTGCTGGGCTCTGGCCTTCTCCCCTTTGGGGGCCATTGCCCTGTGATGATTTTCCTTCCAACGGCCTCGGGTGCCGTGGGCTCCACACTTGGGCCAAGTCCAGCGAGGCCCGGGCCCCGGAGAGGGGGTGGCGCTAACCAAGGACCACCCAACGCCCTGCCCGTTTTCCCTGCAGGTTCTGTACAATGTGTTTGAATCTTTCGTGGCGCTGGGAGGTGACAACGTGACCGGCGTGGACTGCGTGAAGGGCATAGGTGTGTAGCCGTGGGTCAGGGGGAGTGGGCGGCCGTGTCTCCTCTGGGGCCAACTGTCTTCTCTGGCCTGCAGCCCATGCAGGAAAAAGCTTTGCACTCAAAGCTGCTACACTGGGCCCTTCTGTCCACATCACGTCCCCTTCCAGAGCGATTCACACACGATTTGACATGGTCCTGGGGGTTCCTGGGTGTTTCCCAGAACAGGGATGAGGGCAGCCAGGTCTTCCTGAGACAGATGGCCGGATAGGGCCTGGGGCCAGGCTCCCAGGGGCACGGGAGGGTCCTCCCCACTTGCTGAACCAAGGCTGGTGCAGAGACCAGGCCCGATCTCTAAGAGAGTGAGGAATCCACCCCCGTTTCCCGGGCTCCCGGCACTTCCGCGGGGTCACCAGGCGGCCCCTGGCAAGGAAGGGCCCGGAAGGCCAGCACGGCCACAAAGGGCGTCCTCTACCCAGTGTCCTTCTTCGTGGTGAGCCTGGGGGGCACGCTGGTGGGGGTGGTCTTCGCCTTCCTGCTGTCGCTGGTGACGCGCTTCACCAAGCATGTGCGTATCATCGAGCCTGGCTTCGTGTTCATCATCTCCTACCTGTCCTACCTGACGTCCGAGATGCTGTCGCTGTCAGCCATCCTCGCGTGAGTCCCTCCCACACACGCGAGCTTTTCCACGCCCTCCTCCCGAGCTTCTCCACACCCTCCTGGGTCCAGCGGGGCGAGCCAGCCAGGGGGACCCCAACCCAAGCTTCTCCACACCCTCCTGGGTCCAGCGGGGCGAGCCAGCCAGGGGGACCCCAACTCGGAGGGAGGGGCCAGCCGCATGGACACCGGGGGTGTGTGTGGCAGAAGCCCCGGGCTCTGCATCACCAAGTTCCCCGTGAACCCCCGTGAGGGGAAGTACAGGAAGTGGAGGGCCTCCCCTGCCCTCTATCCTAGCGCGGGACCTTCAGAGCAGTGTCCCGTCACCTCGCCCGCTCCGCTGGCGCTCCCAGGCTGGGTGGGAATTCAGTGTGGGGCAAAGAATTTATTTAAATTTTAAAATAAGGAGTTGGCGTTTCCACTGAATTGTCTGTGGGCCGACAGCAGTGCCCACCCTGAGACAGGTCAGGTGGGGAGGGACTTTGGAACCCTTTGTTGCCCTCCCTGCTGGCAGGCAGCCCCGGTGCCCATTATCTGCATGATGGTGATGCCGCCTGTGGCCCCCGCAGGGCTGTGGGCAGGAACCCTGGCGGCCCAGCCTGGCTCGGGAGGGAGAGGCCCCCGTAACCACACAACTGTGACTCTGGGCCTACAGGCGCCAGGCCGTGGGGGGCTGGGCGGACACGGGGGCCTCGGGCGCCAGGCCAGGTGGCCGTGTCCTGAGGCGCGTCTGGCCCTGCAGCATCACCTTCTGTGGCATCTGCTGTCAGAAGTATGTGAAGGCCAACATCTCGGAGCAGTCGGCCACCACCGTGCGCTACACCATGAAGATGCTGGCCAGCAGCGCCGAGACCATCATCTTCATGTTCCTGGGTATCTCGGCTGTGAACCCGTTCATCTGGACCTGGAACACGGCCTTCGTGCTCCTGACGCTGGTCTTCATCTCCGTGTACCGGGCCATTGGTGAGGCGGGGCCGGGTTGCGGCTGTGGGACCACCGATGGGCCGGCACCGTCTCCGGGAAGGCGCAGGCTTTCTACTGGGCCCAGGGAGATGGAGGTGCAGCCCCGTGCGAGGCAGAGGAGAGGACCTGATGGTGGCGGCCTCGGGGCTGGGGTGGGAGGCTCTGGAACCCCAAGGGAAACCACTTGGTTTCCCACTGACTCCACTGGATGTGCCTCAAGACAGGGTCAGTGGCACGGGAGATGGAACGGGAAGCAAGACAGCCCCGCCCCCGCCCAGCCCCATCCCCCAGCACCCATGTGTGTGATGCACGGAGCGTGGGGGGGAGACGCCAGGCCGCGTGTGGCTCCGGGTGGGTGGTGACGAGGGACGTGGCGTGGGGACGCCGTATCTAGGGTGCCGCTGTTCTTCGTCAGCACATGCTTGGCCGCCAAGATGCTGTCCCGGAGGGGCTGGGGTCCCGCAGCTGGGAGGGCGGCCGGGGAGCTGAGTGCCCGCCCCGGGGCTGGGGTCCCGCGGGTGGGAGGGCGGCCGGGGAGCTGAGTGCCCGCCCCATCATCCGCAGGTGTGGTCCTGCAGACCTGGCTTCTGAACCGCTACCGCATGGTGCAGCTGGAGCCCATTGACCAGGTGGTCCTGTCCTACGGGGGCCTGCGCGGGGCCGTGGCCTTTGCCCTGGTGGTGCTTCTGGACGGAGACAAGGTCAAGGAGAAGAACCTGTTCGTCAGCACCACCATCATCGTAGTGTTCTTCACCGTCATCTTCCAGGTGAGGCCCGGCCCAGCCAGCCCCGGGGTCTCGGCCCCGCCCGCGAGGGGAGCCTGGGCCCGCACTTCAGGACAAGCATTTCCAGGCTCCAGACCCTAATTGGGTTTCATAATTTTAGTAACTAGGAGCCGTTTTGTAGGTTTTCACGTGGCCCCACTGGGGAGGAAGCATAATTGTCCTAAAAATGTTCTTCCCGGGCCTTCGCTGGTGGATGAGGCCCCAGGTGCTGCTTCCTCCTCTGCAAAGCAGGGGCGCGGGTTGCTGGGTGCCTGGAGAGCAGGGAGGGCGCCTGTGGGCCCCGGGGCAGGTGGCTCTGTGTGGTGCACCTGGCCGGGCCAGCGGGATGTGGGGGGCTGCCTGGCACCAGGGTCACGAGACCCTGTCCTCCAGGGCCTGACTATCAAGCCCCTGGTGCAGTGGCTGAAGGTGAAGAGGAGTGAGCACCGGGAACCTCGGCTCAACGAGAAGCTGCACGGCCGCGTAAGTGCGGGGCTGGGGGGGCGGCGGGGGGGCACTGCGTGTTCCTCGGGGCTGGGCCGGGAGGGGAGAGGAGGCCGCCATACGTGCGGGGCTGGGGGGGGCGGTCGGGGGGGGCACCGCGTGTTCCTCGGGGCTGGGCCAGGAGGGGAGAGGAGGCTGCGTCCAGGCCAGGGGCGTGGTGAGGGGGGCTGGTGGGTTCCTCGGGGCTGGGCCAGGAGTGGAGAGGCACCTCATGTTCCCCGGTTGGCCGCCCCGAGACGCTCATGTCTTTCTTCCCTTGAAAGGCTTTCGACCACATCCTCTCGGCCATCGAGGACATATCCGGACAGATCGGGCACAATTATCTCAGAGACAAGTAAGTGGCTGGGACGGCCCCGGCTGTGTCGCACAGCCCGGCTTCCAGAAACATCCTCCACTCGGAAGAGCCAGAAGCCACATGCATAACTGTTTGAGTCCAGGCTTGGTCAGGGCTCCGGTGCCCCATGAGGCCAGGTGCCAGGTGTGCCCCGAGACACGCAGGTGCTGCGGAAAGGAGTTGGCGGCAGCAGTTGGGGCCACCGAGTGAGGGGACAGGAGCTGAATTCTCTGTGCTCCTTCCAGGGAATAGAGATGCCCTCTCATGTGGCCCAATTAATTCCAAATTGTTATGTAGGAATTGAAAATAAGGCAAATAGATTATTTCCTCCACGTCATAAACAGGGTTAGTATCAGTCAACATTTAAAATGATTTTGTCTGGCAGGGCTCAAGCCTGTAATCCCAGCACTTTGGGAGACTGAGGTGGGCAGCTCACTTGAGGTCAGGAGTTTGAGACCAGCCTAGCCAACATGGTGAAACCCCGTCTCTACTAAAAATACAAACATTAGCCAGGGGTGGTGGCGTGGGCCTGTAATCCCAGCTACTCAGGAGGCTAAGGCACAAGAATCGCTTGAACCCGGGAGGTGGAGGCTGCGGTGAGCCGAGATTGCGCCATTACATTCCAGCCTGGTGACAGAGCGAGACTTCGTCCCAAAATAAAAAAAAGAGTTTGTCCATTAAGGTGAAATCACCTATGTTTTATTATAAAAAACATGTGACACTTATAATAAACCCAGTAAGAAGCACATACAATTTGCCCTGGGTTCCCATTTTCTGAGCGATCTGTGTTTGCTTGGGGTGGAGGCACCGGGAGGTGTGGCCACGTGGCTTCATAAAGCTCAGCTGTGGTTCTCCGTGGCCACAGTGACTCTGCTCCAGGTACCCAGTCCCTGACTCCTTGGCCTCCCAGGGGCCATCCCGGGGGTCTCGGAAGGCACGGCCTCAGTTAGCTTTGACTTCTTGGTGTGGCTGAAACTCAGCCTGTACAGGAGAGCTGCCATTGCTGCCGCGGGGCCTGCCCAGGTGTGAGCACACAAGCTCACCCGGGCCCACCCTGTGCCCTGGAGGGCGGCTCTGGCGGCTGCACCCATGTCCAAGAGTGACAGGCATCACCTCCTTGTGCCCCAGAGTTTCCTCTAAGTCCGGCCAGGCCACCGTCCCTTCTGATCCGGATAACCAGCGAATACTCTAATTCCGTTAGGCTAAAAAAACCTCACTCTGGTCAGCTTGGCTCCCACAAGTCTAAGGGCTCAGGGTGTCTGTCCGCCCCTGCCCTTCCTCCTGTGCACCTGAAAGTGCCCCCCACGTGGCCGAAGCCCCCTTGCCCGACCAGGCCTGACACCCACCGTGTCCTGAGCCACCCTCTGGAGGAGGTGGCATGCAGTTTCATGTGCGTCTAACCGCCTCCATCCAACAGGCCAGGCGGGAGAACGGCGGACGGCCTGGGCGTGTGGCAGGGGCTGCTTCCCTCATTTTAAATGCGCCTACAGGGTCACTATAGCAAACAAAATTCAGGAGAGAAGGGGCCGGGCCACGCGTCCGGCGGGCTCTAGGGCGCCTGTCACCTGAGGCTCACACCCGAGGTCTGTCCCTACAGGTGGTCCCACTTCGACAGGAAGTTCCTCAGCAGGGTCCTCATGAGACGGTCGGCCCAGAAGTCTCGAGACCGGATCCTGAATGTCTTCCACGAGCTGAACCTGAAGGATGCCATCAGCTACGTGGCTGAGGTAGCAGAACCGCTTGCTCTGCCGGGTCGGGGCTGCAGCAGGCTCGGGCACTGGCTGTGGGTGCCATGGGGGCAGTGAGGAGAGGCCCCTGCACCCGCGTCCCAAGGCCAGGCCCACCCCAGCAGTTCACGGGAGGCTGATGGGCCTTCTGATGCCCTGGGAATCCCAGGGGCTCTCGGGTAAACTGAGTCACAGAGTCCTGGTGACTGTTGTGCTGGTGGGGGTGAGCGCTGAGGTCAGGTCCTAGGACCCCGAGCTCCCTTGCTTTCCCTAGGGATGGGAGCAGACGGTAAGCAGGCAGGCTATTACGGGACCTGGTCCCAATACAGCCCTGCCTGCCCCAGCACACGCAGGTGCCCACAGGTGCACAGGCAGAGGGGCAGCAGCAGGGCCGTCTCCCGCCGTGGGCCGGCCATGGCTCTGAGGCTGCTCCAGCATCTCCCAGTCCACTATGAGCAGGCCTCTCAGCGTCTGCAGAGCCCCTGACTGCTCCAGAGACCAGAGGCCAGGTGCCCCACCCAGCCCCGAGGCCACTGCTGCCCTGGCTCCCGCACCTGCCCACTATGGCAGGTGGGCCTCAGCCTCCCTGGCCTGCCCTGACCTCCCCAGGGGCGCCCTGGCTGCAGGAAGTGTGCAAGGCAGGGCCTGGGGGCACAGCTGCAGGGATTCTGCAGCTCCTCCCTAAGGACAGAGCCCTCCCTAGCGAGCTTTGGTGCCCTCATCCAGCAGCCGGTCAGGGTGGGTGCTCTCGCCGGAGAGAAAGACCTGTCCTGCCAAACCCCGCAGACCCTCACACAGAGGGCCAGTGGGGGCCTGGAAACTCCATTCATTCAGACAGAATGATTCTGCCTCCACTGACGTGCATTCACCCCAGATGTGCCACCCGTGACTGGGGCCATGCCAAGTGGCAAGGCACCTCCTGGCAGAGGGCACGGGGGCCTGGGGCTGTGAGGAGGGCCAGCCAGTGCAGATCAGGAAGGAGGGCTCCTGGACCAGGCTCCACATAAACCCCCAAACCACAGGCCCGGCAAGCGAGAGAAAGCTCAGATACTCTGGCCCTAGGAGGCCTGGAGCCTGGCTGGAGGGTGGGAAGGGACAGTGGGGGCTCTAGCCTCTGGCGGGCTCCCCTCACCCCCACATAGGTGACAAGGTTAGCAGGCGGGCCTTGAGCCTCTCCCCCAACCACACCAGCCACCATCCTTGACCCACGACTCACGACCACAACCCTGGGCTCAGCTGCATGTGGGGAGCCTGTGGGCTCCTCCCGGTCACTCAGTAGCGGGGGTCTCCACACCTGGGGTGGCATCTGCCTGCCCAGTGTCCCTCCTGGCTCTCACACAGGGCAGCTGCTTTCTCTCCCTGCGCCCCCCACCCCACGGCAGGGCTCGGCAGGGGCAGGGGAAGTGGTGTGGGGAGCAGCCCCTCCAAAGACCCCACGTGCCCGGGTGCTCCACAGCCCTCGCCTGTGCCTGCCCAGAGTGGCGGTTAGCACCGTGGCTCCCCTGACCCTCACGTCTGTCTTCGTGGGGTGGAGGAGAGGGACAAAGGTCATACAGAAGATGCTGGATTTAGAAGCAAAAGAGCAGGCAGAGGGCCCTCAGAACCAATGACCCTCAAATCCCCCCCCGAGTGGGCAGTGAACTGGGGGCCGCATCTTCAGTGGGAACAGCGGCACCCACCTGACCCCGGGGGCTTTCCTGGGAGCATCCTGCACACTGAAGGCGGCACGGGTGCCCACCTGGCGAGGTCTGAGTGTAGTGAGCTGACGTTCCCTCCACACCCGTGCCCCTGCCGGCCCTGGGGACCCTGACTCCAGCCATAAGCCCACTCTGCCCTGTGCTCCTGCACAACCTCATGCTCTCCAGGCCCTGCCATCAGGCGGGTGGGGTCTGAGGACACATAGGCGGCCCCACTTCCATCCTCTGGCACTCAGCTGTGTGGCTTCTGTGCCCCATCGGGCTCTGCTCCGTTCTCTACCTGATTCAGTTCTGGACATGAGGCCAATGGAGTTTTAGGGTCTCCTGCAGGGACAGCGACCACTTCAAGGATTCTGCAGTATCAACACTTTCCCCAGACACATCCCAAGTCCCAAGCAGCTTTACCCCTTCACACTCAGACCACTGTGTCCTCCCACAAGCATTACCTCTGCCCAGTTCAGGCAGCAGCCTGGCTGTGGCCTCAGACGGACAGGGGCTCAAAATCTGATCTCCTGGTTTGGGCATCTCCACCCCTCCCTCTGCAGCTGTGAGGCGTGAACCCGGGGCTCAGGTCTCCCTTCCCTGGGCTCCGAGCTCTGGGCGCTTCCCCCCAGGGCACACAATGGGAGCAGCTAGGGCTTGGCTGCTCAGGCCACTGACCGGGCTGCTTCCTGACCACAGGGAGAGCGCCGCGGGTCCCTGGCCTTCATCCGCTCCCCCAGCACCGACAACGTGGTCAACGTGGACTTCACGCCACGATCGTCCACCGTGGAGGCCTCTGTCTCCTACCTCCTGTACGTGGCCATGGTCATGCAGCTTCCCTGGGGAAGAGCCCAGCCTCGGGAGCTGAGAGTCACAGACAGGGCTGTGGTGGCTCCTGGCCTGGGGGTGGCATGGAAGAGGGGAGAGGTGCAGAAAGAGGGGGTGTGTGTCTCCTCCCACAAGCCCTCCTGTATTAGGCCGTGGCCAGACTCCCTTAGTGCTGGATGGAAGGTGAAAGGGAGGGGCAGCAGCGGACTGTGAGCCAGGCCTGACGTGTTTGCCCCTGGCCCGCAGCAGCCTGTCCTGGTCCCCATGCCACCCTTACTGCTCCTCCGGCCCTGGGCTCCACAGCTCACAGCCAGTTCTCATAGGAGGTCCACTCTGCCAGATGTGCAGATGCTGGGGTCCCCGAGTCTTACAGCCAGGGCTTTGGAGAGGGACCAGTAAGGAAAGGGACCCACTTCAGACAGGAGGCCAGGAAGGCCTCATGGGGAGTCAGCCTAAGCCCCGAGGGGAGAAGGGGCTGGCCAGATGGCAGATGTCCCCGTGCCCCAGCCGGGTGCCCACCGTGGGAAGGCAAGGGGCACGCAGGAGGCAGCCAGGGCCAGATGCCCGCCGTGGGAAGGCGAGGGGCACGCAAGAGACCCCACCCTGAGGGAGCCTGTATGGCTCAGCGCTGGTCCCCACGCAGGAGAGAGAATGTCAGCGCTGTCTGCCTGGACATGCAGTCTCTGGAGCAGCGACGGCGGAGCATCCGGGACGCGGAGGACATGGTCACGCACCACACGCTACAGCAGTACCTGTACAAGCCGCGGCAGGAGGTGGGCACTGCGGGCTGGGGGCTGGAGGACCCCGCAGGGACCCCCGTGGGGCGGCTTCCTCGTCCCCTCCTGGGACCACGGGGGATCCGTGCTCAGCTCCTGCGGCAGGAGGGCGAGAATGTCCGGCGCTGGGCACAGCTGTGACCTCCGTGCCTGATCCCGCAGTACAAGCATCTGTACAGCCGACACGAGCTCACGCCCACGGAGGACGAGAAACAGGACCGGGAAATCTTCCACAGGACCATGCGGAAGCGCCTGGAGTCCTTCAAGTCGACCAAGCTGGGGCTCAACCAGAACAAGAAGGCGGCCAAAATGTACAAGCGGGAGCGTGCCCAGAAGCGGGTAAGGCTGGGTCACCAGGAGGCTTGGCGGGGCTGGGGCCTGGAGCGGGGGCAGTCAGGGCTGGGTGTGGCTGTGTCGGGGTGTGAGCAGCTTCACGTTTGCTCCGCAGAGAAACAGCAGCATCCCCAATGGGAAGCTGCCCATGGAGAGCCCTGCGCAGAATTTCACCATCAAGGAGAAAGGTGCGCTGGGAGCCCTGCAGGAACGCTGGGACTGGGAGCCACCACCTCCCAGCCCCAGCCCTCCCGTCTCGGGAACCTCCCCTCTCAGGACCTTCCCCTCTGGGGACCCTCCAGCCACCCAGGCAGGGGAGGCATGGTCAGGGCCCCAGCTGCAGACCCACCCAGGATGGGGTTCCAAGGACACTGCCCTCTAAGTGGGGTCCCTCCTCCAGCCCTGCGGTTTAGCCCTCCTCTCTGTGGGTCCCGACTGCCTGCACCTCTGTGCACAGAGCTGATGGACACTGCTGACTGGGCCGTGAGGACAGCCCCCCAGTGACCCCAGTCCTCACCCCAACCTGTCTTCCCCAGACTTGGAACTTTCAGACACCGAGGAGCCCCCCAACTATGATGAGGAGATGAGTGGGGGAATCGAGTTCCTGGCCAGTGTCACCAAGGACACAGCATCCGACTCCCCTGCAGGTGGGGACGGGGCACAGGCGTCGTGGCTAAGGGAGGGGTGGCTCCTGCTGCCCCAGGAGGGAGCTCGGTCATTGGACCAGGGGCACTGAGACCTGGGGGGGTGGGGTCTCCTGTGGGTTCTCAAGGGCCCTGCTTGGCACCCACTGAGTGCCCCCTCAACCAACTCGGAGGCTGCTGTCTGGGGAGACGTGGGCCGGGCAGGGAGCAGGCGGGGTATGTCTTGAGGGAAGGGAGACGTTACCTGTGCTGCCTGTGGCTTGTGGGGTCATGGATGTGGGGGAAGGGCCCGCAACCTGAAAGGCACGTGACCCTAACCTTTCCGGTGACCCTATTTCAGGTGACCCTAACCTTCCCGGTGACCCTATTCCAGGTGACCCTAACTTTCCAAGGCACCCAGCAGGTGACGGCCCCGGCGAGGTCTCCCCTGCCGCCGTGGGGCTCTCCGAAGGCTGACTAGCCGCTGCCCTCTCTCCTAGGAATTGACAACCCTGTGTTTTCTCCGGACGAGGCCCTGGACCGCAGCCTCCTGGCCAGGCTGCCGCCCTGGCTGTCTCCCGGGGAGACGGTGGTCCCCTCGCAGAGGGCCCGCACGCAGATACCCTACTCTCCCGGCACCTTCCGCCGCCTGATGCCCTTCCGCCTCAGCAGCAAGTCCGTGGACTCCTTCCTGCAGGCAGACGGCCCCGAGGAGCGGCCCCCCGCCGCCCTCCCCGAGTCCACACACATGTAACGCTCCCGGGCCTCCCGCCGCCTAACCCCTCTCCCTCCAGGTCTCCGCCTCGCGCGCTCTGTCTCTCTCCTCCCTGGACCTGAACCTGGCTCGCTCTCTCTCTCTCCGCCTAACCCCTCTCCGCAGCTCCTCTCCCTCCAGGTCTCCGCCTCGCGCGCTCTGTCTCTCTCCTCCCTGGACCTGAACCTGGCTCGCTCTCTCTCCCCCCACCTAACCCCTCTCCGCAGCTCCTCTCCCTCCAGGTCTCCGCCTCGCGCGCTCTGTCTCTCTCCTCCCTGGACCTGAACCTGGCTCGCTCTCTCTCCCCCCACCTAACCCCTCTCCGCAGCTCCTCTCCCTCCAGGTCTCCGCCTCGCGCGCTCTGTCTCTCTCCTCCCTGGACGTGAACCTGGCTCTCTCTCTCTCTCTCCAGCAGCCCCTCTTCCTCCTCTAGCGCCCTGCTGGCCGCACCTCCCTCAGGAGCCCGGACAGAGATACTCTGGCGTCTCTGCTGCTCCGACGGAGCTGAGGGCACCAGGACCGCCTGAGATTTCCTTTAGGTGGCTCCGAAAGCTAGTCCGCGAGTCCAACTCCTGCGCTCCCAGGGAGCTGAGAGCAGGGCTGGGGGAAGCCAGACAGACGCCCCGGGTCCCCGACCCTCTCACAGGGATACAGGGAGGGCCGGCCCCGCAGACCCGGATTCTGCCTCCAGCTCAGAGCAGGGAGAGGGGCGGGCCGTGGGGTCTGGGCTTTCTGAGCTCCCTCTGGGAGCCTGGGAGGCACCCGGGGGACGCCAGGGCGGTTTGAGATGGAGGAAGCAGGTCCCCTTGGGGACCTTGACCTCCCGCGCTGCAGGGCCTGGGGCGCGACCTTCCTGCGCGGAGGAGACCGCTGTCCCGGGACCCCCGGCGGGGGGACGTGGCGGGGCCGGGCTGGGGCTTCGCTGTTGCTGCTTCCGCCTCTGCCCCGCGAACCCGGGTCCTGGGAGGAGGCCCCAGCGGACGCCGAGCCTGGGGTGCGCCGCGGGAGGGGAGGCGAGAGCCGCCGGGCTCGGGGACAGCTGAGCCCCCCGGGGACGCCCCTCCCGCCCCAGCGCCCGGGCTCCGCGCGCCGCTCACGCCTTCCTCTCCCGCAGGTGACACCGGCTCCGACACGCCGCTAACCGGACGCTCGTCCCCGCGCCACGGTCCGCCCACCGCCGCCGCCGCTGTCCCAGAGAAACCCCAGATCCCCGCGCGGCTACAGCGACCGCGAGCCCCGAGCCCCGCCTCGCCCACGCCAGCGCCTGCGCAGAACTCCGAGAGTGCCGCGCCTGCGCCCGCAGAGCCGCCCGAGGGCGAGCCGGGGGCGGGGCCTGCGCCGGGGGCGGGGCCGGAGCGCCGGGCGCTGCCGAGTGCGCACGCGCGTTCGGCGGCGGCGCGCCGCGTGCACAGCCGGCGCTCGTTCCAGCGGCCTCGCGCGCGCCGCCGCCCCGCGCTGCTGAAGCTGGCGTCGCTGCCGCCCTCGTGCCACGCACCGCCGCACGCGCTGGAGCAGGAGGAGACGCCGCTGTGACGCCGCCGGCGGGAAGGGTCCGCGCGCCATGGCTGGCCGCTCGCGCCCTTTCCCACCGCTGCCGGGAAACCGAGGCTCGCCCCAAACGGATTTGCGTGAAACCAGCCCAAGGTTCCGGGCCCCCCCCCAACCGAGCCCCGCGCCCGGGGACTGACTCGGGGACCGACTCAGGGACCTCCCGAGCGCCAGGACTCAGGGCCCGACCTGCAGCGGCTGCAGGCCCAGCGCCCGCAAGCGGCCTGGGCCGAGCGCCGTTTCCAGGCCCTCGCCAGGTCTTTGAACTGCAGGTAAAGTGGCAGGAACGTCTTCCGTCTGCTCAGCGTTTGGGGATTTAGACTCCTAAAGCCAGTACCTGCCCCGTTTCCCCCCCAGGTTCCGTCCTGCCCGCGCCCGGTCTCAGGGTGGCGGCCCCGGACACGGCCCGTCCCCACAGACGAGGTCTCCGGCCTGAGCTGTCGCACCTGGCGCGGAGGTCGCCCGGGGTGCCCTGGCTGGGTGAGAGGTGGCCTGGCGGGCGGAGCTTGCCAAGAATCACGGCCAGTCCTTAAGTGGATGGTGGGGCCCAGCAGCTGCTCTGTCCCCCTTAACAAACCAGGGGGCATGGAGGGGCCCAGGGCACCGCCCCCCGTACCAGGCTCAGGCCCTCCAAGGAGAACCTGCTGAGACCCCTGAGCCTGTCCTAGACCCCGGACCCCTGACCCTTCCCACCCCTTCCAGCGTCCCAGGGCGAGGCCTTGGACAGAGCTCCTGGTCCTCTGCAGGGAGACCATCCAGCCCAAGCTCTGGGAGGCACAGTCCATTGAGTGGGCGGAGGCCGCGGGTGCTGAGCCGGGGAGGGTGCTCGGAGTCCATCCATCCCTCAGACGGCAAGTCCCACAGGGTCCAACCCACCTGAAACCTGCCTGCACGGTGGAAGTGGTGGAGGTGGACACTCCTAGGGGCTTTTCTAAAGCTAGACTCGCAGCTCCTTGCTCAGGAAAATTAAACTATTCACGTTTCAGATCAAGTGTTGACAGTCACCAGTCAGGAGGAGTTCTTAAAGAGTTTTATGTTGACTGAATATTGCACATTGAGTCCCCATTGAGTCCCTGGTGGGAAAAGTCCACAATTTCCCATTGATAGCTTTTTACTGTTGTGAAAAAGGGAAGCGTCAGCCACACAAAAGCCTCCATGACCGCTGCTTCGGAGAAGCTCTCGACCCTAACTGCAGTCACTGTTACTTGGATCAGATCAAGCGCAGTGACTTTTTGGGATTCAGTGGTCATTCTCCACACTTCGTAGCCATTTCAACCAACTCTGAGCACAAAATGCAGCCATCCTCTATGCAGCAAGCCCTGCCCAGTCAGTGACCCTACTGGACAGATCCAAGGCCAGCCCTGGTTCCCTGCTGCAGCCACCGTCCTGACGTTCATCGGAGCAGGCCGGGGCCTGGCCTTCCCGGCACAAGTGGCTGTTCTGACAGGCCCCCAGTTTGTCCCATCTGAACTGCTGGGAGGTTTCCAGGTGGCCAGAGGAGCAAAGCTGCCTTCCAAGTGCCTGTCTGTGCCTGGGAGAACAGAGCAGGAGCGTCGTGCGGCCCACAGCGCAGTGCGTGGCGATTCCAGGCGCTGAACAACTCCCCTGGACCCTTGGGCCTGCATCTGACTCCCGGCTGCAGAGTCAGAAGCTGAGTCCAGGCAACTGCTTGGCCACTCCCGATCGCTCCTCCCTGGACACCCGGTTACCAAAGTCAGCAAAGAAGATGCGGTAATCGCCGCCTGATCTCCACATGGTGACCACGACACTCTCACCAACACCTGCTTGACTGGTCAGTCTTCAGCACCGGGGGTGGGCAGGCAGGTGTTCTGTGTTTACGAGAATTGCACAGGCTAAATACAAACATGGAACCAGAGTTCCAGTGAGAACACCTCACTCACAGCAGCCCAGGCTGCTCCCTACCAGGTGACGGAGCGCGCCCGGGCTGTGGGTGCCAGGGGCTGAGTGCTAGGGACTCGTCATGAGTGGGGATCCCCACGTTCCTGTCACTGCTGTCAAACAGAAGGTAAACAGTCTTATGAATGTATTTCCTTAGGAAAACTTGTAAAAACTTTTATTAGGATATCTATTTAATACTGAACTTTGGCCTACTTTGTGATAGACTATAAACAAATTGAGGAAACCACTATTTCTCACTTCTGTATTTTCTCAAAAATAATTTTGTTACAGAGTTCAATATACTGTGTACCATTGATCTTCTATTGTGAAAGCAAAGAATTTCATCAAAATATTTTAAATTATGAGTGAAAATTGTGTATGTGAATTTTGCAGCTATAATATTAATCAAACTTTGTGTAATTCTAATCACAAAATGACGTGCCTTAAGTGCCCCTCCAGCTGTGGGTTGGCAGTGTCCAGACAGGGAGGGCCCATCACCGAAATCCTGAACGATTACTAGACCAATTCTATTAAAAACATTTCAAGGCATTTTGGGTGCAAACTTTGTTTATAAAAGAGAAATATCCACCTATGAGAATTTAAGGAGACGTCTCCTGTAGGCAGACATCACTTTGCCCAAAAATTAGCACTGACACATGCGTGTGTGTGCGCGTTGTGTGCGTGTGTGCGTGCACGTGCTGTTGCTGCCCTTCCTAGCTGGTGTGAGGAAGCCACTGGACACAGCTGTGGCACAACCCCTGGATCTGAGCACAGCCCCTCCGGTGCAGACAGATGGGGTCAGAGCCCCCTGCGGAGGCCTGTCATTGCAGGCACCCCTGAGGAGGATGTGACCAGTGACCGTGGGTCCCAGCGGTGACCCTCACACAGAATCAGAGCAAAACACCAGTGAGGGCTGCACACTCACCACCATTCGCCCTGGGCACTCATTCCAGAAGTAACAAGAATTCCCTCTCAGTGGGAAAATAAACGCATTTTTCATTCTTATAAGGGACACTCTAATGACTGTGAACACTACGAATTTTAATTCATATGCATTTACTGAGCACTTACTGTATGCCAGGTGCACTCAAGGCCTGCTGCTAAGTGGGAAGCTGGGTTCAGAGGCACACGGAACAGCTCGCCCGCTGGATGCCCCGGGAAGAGCACCCTCTTCTGAGCCCCTGATGCTTGTTAAGAGCTGCTTCTACTTCTCAATTACTTCTCAAGTTTTGAGTCTTTCAAGAAGTCCCATTTGTGAATTTTTCACATCTTGTGAGGATGAAATAAAAGCAAAATGTCAACTCTGCCATCTCAAAAACATCTTGAGAGCAAACAAAGCGTGTCCTCAGGCTGGAGTACCTGCGGCCCATGGGCCAGCCTTGCGGGGTCCTCACAGGGACAGAAGGGCCCGCTGACACCCCCGCTTCGCCCATCTGTGAGTCCCTGGGGCTCTGAGACAGACAGGGATGGAGGGAACGAGGCGCTGTATACACAGGCGAGAGGAGGAATGAAGGTCAATGCCTTTCACTCACTCAACCAAATCAATACTTTTCTGTAAATTAAGAGAGCACAGGGGTCTGCCCCTCTGAGCACCAGGACCCAGGACTCCCTGCTCATCCTGGGTAATTCCCCCCTTCCTTTGAGACGGAGTCTCACTCTGTCACCCAGGCTGGAGTGCAGTGGTGAAATCTCGGCTCACTGCAACCTCCGCCTCCGGGGTTCAAGCAATTCTGCCTCAGCCTCCCAAGTAGCTGGAATTACAGGCATGCACCACCACACCTGGCTAATTTTTGTATTTTTAGTAGAGATGGGGTTTCACCATGTTGGCCAGGCTGGTCTCAAACTCCTGATCTCAAATGATCCACCCACCTTGGCCTCCCAAAGTGCTGGGATTACAGGCGTGAGCCACTGCGCCCGGCCTCCGGGGTAATGCCTTGATTAGCTTTGGAAAAAAATCAAAGATTAACGTGCAAAATGATGCTACCATTGAAGGCAGATGCTGTAGAGAGATGGGTACATTTTAGAAAAGAGAATTTAAAGGATTCTCTATCAGGAAAAGCATGATTCACGGGTCTTGAAGTGTACTCCAAGTAAATATTCACTTTCATATTTACTTTTACCAAAATTTACACTCCTGCCATTGCTCGTCTACCAGGTATGGCTGACTTGGCTGGCAATACCCGGTGCCAGAGGTCTGCTCACCTGGGGGTGGGGACAGGGCTTGCTGGGTGCAGCTGGTGTCGCCTCTCTCAAAGGACCCAAGGAGTAACTCTGGGGATGTCAAACAGGAGGGGACCAGGAGGGCGCCCTCCAGGCTGAGGGGATGTCAGACAGGAGGGGACCAGGAGGGCGCCATCCAGGCTGAGGGGAGACTTTTACTCTGTGATTGACAACAGTTCCTGGGCAATCCTAGATCAGTAGTCAGAAAACCTTAACTGGAAAAGAGAATGCATGGCGTTTTCATTTCTCTGAGGAAGCCGAGAAACTTTAATTAGGTGACCGGGTTCCGAGCACTTAAGCAGATGGGGTGCGGTGAAGGCCCAGGGAGGAGGAGGGCAGGGAGGTGCACGTCCTCTGTGCCCCACACACTTTCAACCACTGCAACAAACAAGCACCCGAGAGAGGCTGTGCAGCAGAGCCCTGCACCCACAGGCCTTTGACAGCACAGTGAGGGGCCTCCGCACGTGGCCTCGGGACGCTCACTCGACGCACACCCGGTGCATCACACTGGCACCTAAGGACAGGCCGTGCAGCTAAAAGGAGCACGTGTGGCCAAGGAGAGCAATCGGCTGTCCCGTGTTTCTAAAGGCAGGGACCGAGGCTGTGGAGGGGCGAGCAGGGCAGGCCGGCGGAGGCTACTTGAGCAGCTTGGCCACGTTCAGGCTGGGCACCACAATGTCCTTGAAGAGGGGCACGTAGCTGGGGCTGGCCTGTGCTGGGCCCTGCTCCAGGGTCTCCATGATGGTCTGCTTCATGTCACGGCTGGCGTCCCCACGCACAGCCAGCAGCGCACCGATGTGGTCATCCCTGGGGATGGGGAGATGTCAGCCCATGCCCGCTTAGCACCCCTGTGATGCACCACGCTGCCAGGGACTCACGGCTTCATCACCCCAGCTGACAGAACACAGGGGGTGAGGACCGCTGCAGACAAATGGCACCTTTCCCTTTTCAGCGGGAGACAAGCCTGCATTTTCATCTTACTCTGTCTTTTCTCAATCCAATTGCAGAAAGATTTTTCAACACTGCTTTTATAAATCTTTGTTCCGGCCCAACCAGAGGGGAGACCGTGGAGAGCTCAAGACCCCGTTTTTCCACGTTTAACCAGCGAGATGATGGGACGGAGGTGACGCGGCTGCAGCCATGGAGGTGGCCCCTTGGGGAAGTGGCAGGTGCCCTGAGACAGGGGCCGCAAAGGCTGGCCTGGGGCCTGGAGCCAGCATGGTGGAGGGGGGATGTGCGTGGGTCCCCTTCCCTGGACCTGGTACTGGGGACTCCCTGTAATCACGTCCTCGGAAGGTGTCTGGTCCAAGCTGCACTTGGGCCCTCCCGAGTCCACCATGAGCACAGAGGAAACTTCCTAAACTCGCCCCATTCAGGCCACTCCACAGCCCAAATCTTCCCCACCACACACAGCAGAGCTGTCACAGCCCTGCCCTCACCCCACCCCCACCCCCACCCCACTGTCCCCACCCGGGGTGTGCCCCTCGAGCTCCACCCACCCACACTGTAGCCCAGGCCAGGCGGAAGGCAGCACAGAAGCCGCTCTGCTCCCCGCGCCTGGGCCCCGCTGTGCCGCACCTGAACCCTTGCCGTGCTGCAGGGCTGAACTTGCGAACCAGGAGCCCCACCCGCCCCAGACAGAAGGAGGGACCTGCCGCTCCACTCCAGGATTCTAAGACGTGCATCCCTTACCTGATGTCTGGATACTTGCTGACCAGAGTGGAGACCTCCAGGTAGAGCAGAGAAGGGTCTGTCAGCTTGATCACTTCGGCCACAGCCACGATGGTGTCGCAGTATCCGTCCACGCCTTCCCCGAAACCCTGGAAGGCAGCAGGAATGTGAGGAGCCGCCCTCGGCTGTCCCGCGGCGCTGGGAGCAGCTGGATTCTGGCTGAGCCCCTTCCTGACTGGGAACCTCCCTCTTCACCTGACTCCTCAGGATCTACTCTGAAAGCTCAGTGACAGGGCCAGGGGTCTGGGGTGAGGGCGAGACCGTGGGAGGCAGCCAGCACCTCGCAGCACAGGACAGACTGGGAAGCGTCCGTCAGGGAGCTGTGGGCGGCCTCGGGAAGCCGGCGGGGCCGGCGCGTCTGCCTCTGTGGTCATTCGTGTCCAACCACAAGGTCAGGCAGGACCTGGACCCGGGCTCCCCCCGCCTGACAAACACACGACACACTCCCATCTACTGGCCCGAGTCCCGGGGTGGAGGCTGAACAGGGCCGTGGAGCGACAGGCCTTCTCCAGCCCGGACCTGCGCGACACTCACGGACGCCAGCTTCCGGAACAGGAAGCGCAGCTGCTCTGCCTCCCGAACCATCTTCTCGGCACCCTCCTTGCGCTCCTCCGGGCTCCGGAAGGAAATGCGCTTCTGCATGACCGCCCGCAGGTACTCCACCACCACGCGCCGGTGCGCCTCGGCCGTCATCCTCTGGGGAGACACGCGCGGTCAGCGGCAGGCTCCACGGCTCTGGCGGCCAGGAGCACCCTCATTTAAACCCAGGCTGGGGCTCCCAGTGGCTCCCCGGAGGCTCTGAGCCCACTCCTCCTCGCTCCGCCACAGCTCCGGCATCTCACCGCAGAGGAGGAGCGGGGGCTCAGTGGGGGAACAGTGACGGTGACCTGGACCCCCGCACCAGGCCAGCTCCGGCCCCCAGCAGGACAGACGCGGGTGAGGCAGTGCCGCGCATGAGCACTCGGTCCACAGACAGGCCCGGTGTCAGTGGCTGCTGCTGTCCTTTGATTAACGACTGCAGCATCTGGAAAACGTGGCAGGCACTTTGGAGGAAAGAGGAACCTGGGTCCTGCAGGAAGGAGGGTCTGAAGCGGAAAGAAATCCCTGCGGGCTCAGGGAGTGAGTGGAAGGGCAAGGAGCTAAGACGGGGCACGCGGGCCTCTCCGGGAACCATGGCTCCCTCCACCTCGAGGGCCATGCCACAGGGCCCCGGCCATTCTCACCAGAGCCCCGTCCCAGGGAGGTGGCGTCCGCAGAGCCTATTGCCTCCCTTGGGCTGATAGGACAACAAGTGAACGTTCACTCACGGAGGGACTCGCTGGATGCTGAATTCTGAGCAGGGTGAGAGGTGAGCCCTAGCGTCAAGGTGATGAGGGAACTAGGTCCCACCTTCTTACCTTCTTATACGGCTTTTTAATTTTGGCAAAATCGTTGAAATAGTCTTCCACGGTGACACAGATAATGTCTACAGCGTTTGACCCTAATAGCCACTTCTTCGTCATCAATTCATTCAGATGTTGCTGAAAAGCAGAAACAGATCACAGAAATCATCACCTCAACGTCCCACGAGAGCTGCGTGCAGTGTGGGAGGAAGGCACTTCCTCACCTCAACGCCCCACGAGAGCTGCGTGCAGTGTGGGAGGGAAGCACTTTCTCACCTCAACGTCCCACGAGCACTGAGTGCGTGTGGGAGGGAGGCACTTCCGTGCATCTTTGCTACGTCACACTGCTTTTCTAATTACAACAGCAATGCGCACTCAGGTAAAAATTCGATTATATAATCTGCAAATGTGTACTTTAAGTATAGGAGATTTATACTACAATTTCTGTGATGAGCTTCCCAAAATGACATGTTAAAGATGGAAATATCTGTGCATGTATACATTTTACCTTTAGTGGCTACATATATTTATCGTATTTATTTGCCCAATTCTCTATTGATGGACATTTAAATTTTTTTCACATTTTGCAATAATGCAACAGTGAATCTGTATAATTCTACTGATGAAATTCCTTAAAGTTGAATTTTTCAGTCAAAAAGTATACACATTAAAACCAATAAAACTATACAAATTAAAACTCCAATAAAAGTATACAAATTAAAACTCCAATAGAAGTGTACAAATTAAAACTCCAGTAAAAGTTACAAATTAAAACTACAATGGCTGTATTTCCAAGCTGCCCTCCAAAACCCAACCCAGTTCAGGCCCACACAGAATACAAACAGCCCCTTTTTCCCACGCCCTCAACAAGCCTGAACAGCATCCACGTCTCCGGCTCCTGCCATCCTGCTGAGCAGCAGGTCCTGTTGAGCATTCATTGCTTCGAGGATAAGATTGGGCGTCTAGTTTCACGATGAGGACACTGGTGTTGCTTTTAATGTGAGGTGGCCGTTCATGTCTTTTGCCCATTTTTCTATATATTCTTTTTAAATTTTGAAATAATTTCAAATGTAAATATTTTCTTCTTGCTTTCTAAGCCATATTTGCGAAAGTTACAAGTGTCTGCCTCTTTGGGGACACTTCCACACACATTTCTGTTCTCTTGCACAACCAGACACTGATGAATCAGCAACCAATCCCACCCCTCATCCCAGGAACCCCTTTCCAGCAGGACCACCAGATGGCCATGGTCTTATTATTTTGTTGTTGTTGTTGTTTTGAAATGGAGTTTGCTCTTGTTGCCCAGGCTGGAGTGCAATGGCGCGATCTCTGCTCACTGCAACCTCCACCTCCCGGGTTCAAGCAATTCTCCTGCCTCAGCCTCCCAAGCAGCTGGGATTACAGGTATGCGCCACCACATCCAGGTAATTTTGTATTTTGAGTAGAGATGGGGTTTCTCCATGTTGGTCAGGCTGGTCTCGAACTCCCAACCTCAGGTGATCCGCCTACCTTGGCCTCCCAAAGTGCTGGGATTAAAGGCGTAAGCCACCACACCTGGCCTACAAGGTCTTATTTTTTAAATATATCCTGATTTCTGCCAATACCTCTAAATAATGTTAAGCCATCTTTATGTTTCTGAAATAACCCCTACATTTCATGGTAGGTTATGCCTTTGATACAATATTAAATTCATTTTATTAATGATTTTTGTGTGTGTACCTATATTCAAAAGCGAAACTGATCTATGTGAGGATGTGTGTGTGTGTGCACTCTCAATTTGACTTTTTGACAGGTCCCTACATATCGGTTTCTATTTTGTAATCCACTAAATTGTCTGATGTCTTTAATACTTACTGGGTGAATCTACTGAATTGTGCGTAAGAAGGACCCTGCGTCATACGAAGCAGCGTCACCGAAAACGGAGGCGCTTTCAGCGATCTGACCGGAATGCAAGTGCACAGCCCGGCTCCCCAGACGGCGTCCGCACGGTACAGTTCGCAGCCTGTCCCCCAGGGGGCAGTGAGGAAGCACAGGAAGCACTGTGCTTCGGCGCAGAAAACGGCAGGAGGAAAGAGCCAGGCCCACCTCCAGGTCCAGGAAGACCTCCTCCAGCAAACCGCCGCAGCCCTCCTTCGCGATGGCGTCTAAAATCCCGTCCATGCTGGGCTGGCTCGGAGACACGCCCTCTTCCGCTTCATTCTTTAAATACTTTCTTTTTAAACTGACTATGGATTCCCTGCAAGGAAAGGGCTCAGGTTCAACACAGCGGCTGGGCAGGCCGGCCTCCACCGCTCCCCCGCCACGGCGCCCGGCCGCACTCACTTGAAGGTCTGGCAGTTGTTGATGATGGCGATCATGTACTGAACGTAGCAGTGAGGGTGCTGCCGATTCCTCAGGTGCTCTTCTTTATACAGCTGCGCTTCATCTTTATATCTGAGGACAGACAGGCTTCGGTCAGACAGCACTAAGGGCAACGTGGAGCTGTTTCAAATGCCACGCTGACGTCACGCCTGGCCTGAAATTTCACATCACTAACATCTGACCGGATGAGCCTCTAAAAATAAAACAATCTTTAGACGATCCAGACTAATGGAAGGACAGAGAGGTTGATTACTTTAAATGGATCAAAAAATAACTTCACCTCAGGCTTTCAAATATGGCTCATTAAGAGGCTGAGGCAGGGAGACCACCTGAGCCCAGGAGTTAAAGGCTGCTGGCTGTGCTGCAGTGAGCTACCCGTCGGGGTAACCTAATCAGACCTTCTCTCTTTTTTTTTTTTTTTTTGAGATAGAGTCTTGCTCTGTCACCCAGGCTGGAGTGCAATGGTGAGACCTCGGCTCACTGCAACCTCCACCTCCTGGGTTCAAGTGATTCTCCTGCCTCAGCCTCCCGAGCAGGTGGGACTACAGGTGTGCCCCACCATGCCCAGCTAATTTTTGTATTTTTAGTAGAGACAGGGTTTCACCATATTGGCCAGGCTGGTCTCGAACTCCTGACCTCATGATCCACCCGCCTCAGCCTCCCAAAGTGCTGGGATTACAGGCGTAAGCCACCGTGCCTGGCCGACCTTGTTTCTTAAAAACAATTAAAAAATATAAAAATTTTGAGGAGTTGGTAAAAAATAATAACTGAAAAAAGGAAAAAAAATATGGTTCAGCATTCTGATTGTAAAAATATACTACATAGTTGATTGTGAGGAATTGGGAAAGCATTATCTTATTTTATTTACTATACACTTCACCTAGAAACTCATAGTGTTAGGAACATCATCAAATGTCAGGTAAAATGTCCCTTTCAGAAACTGTCCCTGAACTCATCCAATTAAAAACAGACACTTGAAATGTCAAGAAAACAAACAGAGGTAGTGACACGCTCTATTTTTAAACTTACTGTGGGGATGCTCAAGCACCTATGGGAGTGGAAGAATCATACAACAAATACCGTTTCTATTTTTAAGAGATGTTAAGAAAGGAGCATACTGAAAGCTGGCAATTAAAGGGAAAGAAGTTAGCATTTCTGTCCAAAGTGTGGTTCAGGTCATCAAAAAGCTGAGGGTGATCAAGGAACGGTCTCTTTATAGAAGAATCTAACCTCATAAATGACAATGACCTCCAAAGAAACAAACTCAGGCCAAGATCCCCATGGACAGATGGCCAATAGGGACTTGGCCATGCCTCTGTGGATAGAAGGCCAATGGGAACTTGGCTAAGACTTGGCCAGTGGGGACTCGGCTAAGACCTCTATGGAAGAGGGCCAGTGGGGACTCAGCTGTGACCCCTGTGGATGGGCGGCCAGTGGGGACTTGGGCATGACCCCTATCGATGGATGGCAAATGGGAACTCTGAGTGGGCGGCGTGGCTGTAGTACCTAAGCCACCAGGACAGGACCTATGGACGCCATGTCTCCTGATGTGCCACATCGTGGAAGGCACACTCGCCAATAAGTGGGATCCAAGCCTGCAGAGCCAGCATCTGGCTCGGGAGCTGACGGTAGACTGAGGAGGAGGCTGAGGGACATCTCTCTACAGAGATCTACAAGCCAGCAGCTGAAGGAGGGAAGGGGCTGTTCTGCTTACCAGAGGCCTAGGAACCCTAAGCCCTCATGCGATGCAGTCCAATCTGATTCACAACTATCAAAAGACACACTTGAGATACAACCCAAACGCAGACTTGGCATCGGATGACCCCACGGAGTCACCGTGCTTGTCTCTCTGACTTGATGGCACTGCAGTGGCTTCAGAGAGGGTCGCAAATACCATGCCACAGCGCCCGGGGTTTGCCTGAAGGTACTTCAGCAGAGAGAGCGGAATGGGCAGGGGAGAACAGATTAGGCAAGGGGGCTTTGGAGGGGATGGCTTCTGGACTGCACGATGGGTGAACACAGTTTTTTAAACTCTTTTCCACATCTGTATAGGTTTGAAAATTATCAACAACTCATGGGGAGGGTGGCGTGCCAGGTCATGGCTGCCTGGAACCCTTCTGAGGAGGGCCGGCTTGGCCGAGGACGCCCTCCTCACTACGAAGTAGGCACTGCGGCAGGAGTCGCCACCCCCACCCCCAGGAAGTTCAGAACAGGCAACGGGAGGAGCCTGACTCCAACAGAGTTGGTGTCATCCGGCACATCGCTAAGGACGTCACAACACATCGGCTCTGGGAGCCCAAGGGGGCGTGTGGTCCACTCAAGGGGAAGATGATCCAGAAGCTCCACTCCCTCCCTTTGCTTCTGAAGAACACAGGAGTGACACGTGGGGAATCTACAGGCTTAATTTCTTCTTAGTAACAGGCATAGTAGGATCAAAAAATTTTTGCTTCTAATTTTTAAAAACATTCAATTTGTACATTAGCACACTGGCAGAAAGACATACCTGCTTAGGAAAGAATTCATCTGCTGAAGACATAAAACTAGTACCTTTGTTTTCAAATCTTCACTTATCTGAGCAGCAACTTGAAGATTCTGTTCAAACATCTAAAAATCAGAGAACTTATGAATTCTGGTATAATCTTACAGGAGTATACTAAGAGTGCAGGTTTGCTGTTATATGAAACCTCCATCTGCTAACTGGCATTTAGGATAGTCCAAACTCAGAGAAAAAAAAATGAAACCACGTGAAAAATAACAAAGTTAGTTTAAAAAAAAAAAAAACAACTTTCTCACCTGGGAAAGTACCAAGTGACTCATTTCTTAATTCCTGGCAAACTGGTTTCTCCCACGGGGGCCATGTCTGTCCTCACACTACGTGACTGGAGTTTTAATGTGTGGAGTGAGGCCCCACCCGGGATGGCGCCCCTCAGGCACCTGACTCACCCTCCCTGGCCCCATGACTGTCATGATGCAGAGTTCCTAAGAATCTGGACCTGGGGTGTGCCAGGCCCTGCCAGGAGCTGACCCAGGCAGAGGAAGGGCAAGGGGACAGAGCTCTCCTCACAGTTTCTCACGGCATCTGTTTCCAAACAAAGGAAAGGGTTTGGACTAGCCTGTCAATAACTAATGGTATCATTTAGAGAGAAATGTCACCCGCCAGCCCTCACTCCTGCCTAACTAGAGTCCTGAGTGAGGATTCTAACACAACGGGGCTCCATCCCTCAGCAATGCCACTGAAATTAAAACACATGATGTGCCAAAAGAAAAAAAGAGCAGGAAAAATGGGACACAGGGCGGTCGGACTGGAAAGTGAATCCGTGGTAAGAAAACACCGGGTCTAACACCTAGTGAGGCTCGGGCGTTGGAAAGTGAATCCGTGGTAAAAATTAGGTCGGTCTAATACCTAGAACCTTAACCAATGAACAGGAAAGCAACTTTAAAAGCTAATGGATGCCTTGAACCAGGAGGTAGAGATTGCAGTAAGCCAAGATTGTGCTACCGCACTCCAGCCTGGGCAACAGAGTGAGACTCCGTCTCAAAAAAAATAATGGACGCTCCCAAAATCCACCTGTTTAAACTCAATAATGTGCCATTTTTTAGGACAAATCCTGGATATCGACCAAACAAACTCACATTTGAAAGTCGCACATAAATAACATACAATTAGGCTGTAGTCCAAACCCATAAAGACCAGGTCAGAAAAGTAAAGTGACCTTGGGCAAAACTATTTGGTAAGTATCATCCCAGGTTTCTGCAGCTCCAGAGAGTAAAAGACAGAGAGAGGAGAGGAGGACTTAGATGCACCAGGCAGGGCTCTCAATATTTTTACTACACTCTGTGGATGAAGATCCCGGGTATCTGTGTCACTTTGTAAAACCTACAGCTCCCACTATCCACCTAGGAAATGGAACTGTGCCAGTCCCCTGCAGGTGGTACCTGGAAGACAATGGCAGGGAGTGTGGTCTGGTAGTACCCGTCCTGGTCGGCTTCTGGCTCTGTCTCTTTGACCCAGTCTTTCTTGTCTGTCTCCAGCGCTTTCCGCAGCCAGGCGATGATGTTTGACTAAAGGAAGTTCAGCATCATGGAGAAGAGAAGAGAGAAGAGCAGGTGCCTGAGGGTCACGCCAATTACCTGGTCAGTTGCATGCACAAGCTCCACAAACCAGACACAGGGCACCAGTGTCCTCTTTCTCAAATGAGGACTCCAGAGCAGGGACCCAGGAGCCACCCCCATGGGAGGCAGTGACCACAGCAGCCCGCAGGGGTTTAACTGGAACCCTTGGTACAGATAAAGAGGGAGAAGAAACTAGATGCCCTTTTGGCTGCACCTCATGCTGGAGGACAAGGCCGCTGAATCCCAGGTGCACAGAGAATGAGGCCAACCAGGTCCGGTCAGGCCTGTTCCCATGCCCAGACTCAGCAACCACAGCAGCTCATGTCCCAAGAGAAGACAGCGCTCCTTCCCCAGCTCCTGAGGACACCTCGGCTTCTGGTCATAATGCTGCCTTGCTAGGTGGACGCACCCTTGTCTAAGAAGCAGACCCTGCTGACCTTCTCTTCTCACTCTGAGACCACCTGGTGGTCACCAGGCTGCAAATGGACTCGCCCTTTGGTCCTTGACGGATCCCCCCAACCCTGGGACTCAGAGCCGAGAGCCTGGCAGGTGCTGCCACACACAGTTCAGATGTCCTGGGCCCTGGCCAGCCTGCCGAGTAGGGCACAGGCTCACGTCTCCAGCAGAGGACAAGCTTCAGATCCAGGCCCAGAGAAGGGGCCATTCTCCTCTTCTAGCAAACGGACCTGTCAGGGCCTGGAAGCAGAGCCCGGGAAACTGAGCAACGCACCCTAGGAAGTCAACGCTAAGGCATTTCCCACCCTGCCTCCTGCCTGCTGCCAAGCCCTAGTTACTCATATAACCAGCACGGTGGTCTGTGGCACACAGGCCAGCCCTACTCACAGTGAGCGTGGACATGTACGTGTCAAGCAGCTCAGAGACCACGTGTGGAGAAAGCAATGGCTCCAGGGTGCCGACATCCACTTCCGGGGCCAGCTCCACGTTCCTCATCATCTCAGTACTATGGGGGAACCAGGAATGTGAGTGACAAACCACGACAGACACAGAAGAGCACGCCCAAGTGTGCCGAGACTGTTTCACTTGACACACGAATGTCCACCACCCTGGAGACTTCCTGGTCACAGCCGGCCCACAGCTCAGGGGAAAGTGCAGGGCAGGGGCCGAGGGCTTTTGGGTCTCCGTGGCATCACCCCACTGGCTCCGAGACTGCGTGAGTCCCTCCAACCGGGGAAAGTGCAGGGCAGGGGCCGAGGGCTTTGGGGTCTCTGTGGCATCACCCACTGGCTCCGAGACCACTTGAGTCCCTCCAACCCCAGCTTCACCCTGCTGCGCCAGCTTCATGAGGTGCTGGGGCTCAAACGTGGAAGAGCCTTTCCTGTGGGGAAGACGTGTGTTCTATTCACTGCACCTGCAGAGCCAAGGCAGGGCCTGGCAAACAGGAGGCACTGAATAAACAAACGTACTCAGTCAAAACGACAAGCACAGCCGGCCCCCACAGCCACGGGTGCCACGTCCACTGACTCAACCAACCACAAACTGAAAGTATTCAGGAAAAACCACAATAAAAAATAATAAAAATTTCAAAAAACATAGAACAACTATTTCCATGGCACTCACACTGTATTTAGTCTTGTAAGTAATCTAGAGATGATTTAGACCATGAAGGAGAATGTACGCAGGTTACGTGCAAACACTATACCCTTTTATAAAGGGGACTTGGGCTACGGAGGATTTTGATAGCCAAGGGGGGTCCTGGAATCCCTCCCCATTGAGTATGGAGGGGCAGCTGTGCTGTCCTTTGGAAACAAGCCACTGCGGTCCACATCACCATGCTCTGCAGACGGTGATGACTGGAACGTACAATACAGGACATTACTGATAAAAACGCATCCGCAAGAACAGGCAAAACTACGTTCAGTCTACTGTCCAGAAGACAGGAAATACATGCTACATTTCAGGAAAAGTTTTCATTGAAAAGTTATTATCAGCCGGGCACGGTGGCTCATGCCTGTAATCCCAGCACTTTGGGAAGCCGAGACGGGCGGATCATGAAGTCAGGAGATTGAGACCATCCTGGCTAACACAGTGAAACCCCATCTCTACTAAAAATACAAAAAAATTAGCGGGGCATGGTGGCACGTGCCTGTAGTCCCAGGTACTCGGGAGGCTGAGGCAGGAGAATGGCATGAAGCCGGGATACACCTACTATGTACCCACAAAAATTAAAATTAAAAAGTGTTTTTAAGTCTAAGGTTTGACCACTCAGAAAATTCAACTCACATGCCTCACGCTATGTTCCGTAAATACGTTCTCAGAGTAACACTGAATAAAATGATTAAGAGCCAGTCCACTATAAGAAATCCGAGAGCTTCCTAAGTGAAAAAGTACTTCCTAAAATTCTGCACATTTTAAAAGACTTTTATTTAATCTGGATTATTTTTGCCCAAGAACCTCAATTCCGTATGAGAATGTTTCTAGTGGAGCACTTCAACCTCCCCTGAGAAAGGCCGGGGTGATGGAACTCACGAGACTCCCCAAGGACAGAAAAACACTTACAACGTGGAAAGACAAAATCAAGACACAAACTGTGCAAGGTGCACACATGCACAGCCCAGTCTAGTGGCCATGACCCAGGAGGGCCCAGGGATGGGACTGGGATCCAGCTTCCCACTCACTGGCCGTGTGACCTGGGCACATCGTCCCCTGCCTCCTGCCTCATGGGCTGCTGACACACACCAGGCACGGAGGGGGAGAACTGCACAGTCAAGGCTACAGAATGGGTGGCCATGAGGATGAGCGGCAGCCAGGGGGAGGTGAGTCCAGGGCTGTGCACAGAGAGCCACAGTTGCACAGAGAGCCACGGTTGCACAGAGAGCCACGGTTGCACAGAGAGCCACCGCTGCACAGAGCGCCACGGTGACCATTCTCTGCAGGGGGTGCTTCCTTTCTCTTCTGTCCTTCTGTATTGAAATGCAAATTCTCTATAAGCAGATACCAGTAAACAAAGCACACAAAAAAATATGCCTTACTGCTAAAAAAAAAAAAAAAAAAAAAAAAAAAAAAAAAAAAAAATGAGGTTTATTCAATTTCTCCACTGCAGTGACAAGATGGGCGGAAGAAAAAAAAGAAGAAGAAATTCCAATACATTACTTAATATTATTTTCTAACCATGAAACCATGGAAAATTGAAATAAATTTTCATTTCGGCTACCTAATCTTAAAGAATTTCAGAATACCCCCACCACTGCACCATTTTTCAACACTACTTCAAATTAATCCATGCAGAGTGGTTCATGGTCCCTTAAGTGAAGTGACAAAGCCTCGTACTAGGATACAAAAAGGATGATGGAGTTTCCTCGAACTATCTAGACTTGTAACTGTTTATTTTTGAAAGACTCACTGCTATAGGATATTGGTGAAGAGAAACCAAACCCGGGATGCTGGAAGCCAGGGAGGTGATGTGGTGGTCTCCTCCCCAGTGGGGTGGCCGTGTGCCAGTCCCAGCCCCGCCTGAGAACATGTGTCCTCACCTGTAAAATGGGGTAACAACACACCTGCCTCAGGGTGTCACTGCAAGGAAGCAAGTCAGCACATGGTGAGCACAGGAAACAGGCCCAGCCCGGAGCTGCACCCTGTCAAGCTCAACGGGGGCTGGAGGCCAAGAGCAGAGATCCCTCCCAAGCACAACAGTGTTCAAACACCAGAGGCTGGGCACCAGCAGGCAGACCAGAAAGAAGATACCCCTGGGCTGGAAACCAAGGCTGTGGGCTCAGAGCACCTGCCCAGAGCAACACCCTGAGGTCGGCTCTCCAGCAAGCGGCTGCCGGCCCCTCTCACACACGGCTTCTACCTAAGAGACAACACAGGTGCCAGGTTAGCTTTACCTTGTGTAGGTGTTTAAGACCCACGTCAAGAGGCTCACGATCTCATTGGCTTCCAGGTCTTCCGATGCGAGGTCCTGCATCCGCGTGCTCAGGGCTTGGTGGTACATGTTCAGGAGGTTCTTAAAGATCTCATAGTGGGGAGGAAAGCACTGAACCATCAGGTTTTTGGCGACAATGAGGTCATCCAGGACGTACTTCCTTATAATTTCCAGGTGGCGGACAAGCCACATCTTGTCAGACTCTCTGGTATCTGCCTGTGTGCCCTCAATTCTGGTGGTCACAGTCCTCTCCAAGATGGTGAACATTTTCTCCTTCCAATTCTTGGGCCTCCCAGGAGGAACAAAGCCAGTTTGCTTTTTCCGGTCAAGTATGCGCCTGTCAATTTTCTCTTCCCTTTCAATGATCCTGACAACTGAGACCAGCAAGGTGGGGTCACGGCGGACAGTGACCAGTGACCTCTGCAGCACCATCCACAGCTGCTTAGCCAGCTCATCAGAGAGCCCCTGCGTGCTGCCAAAGTAGCCATGGATGAGGGTCATGTCACGCGTGTTCCCACTGTCCATGCGGTACTGCTCGTACATCAGCCCGTCCCGGGAGCACTCCAGGTCCATCAGCTTCCGGTGGGCTTGCAGGAGTGCCCCTTGTTCAATTAGGTCCTGGGTCTCCCTCACAATCTCAGGCACTAGGGAGAAGGCACAAGACACAACATAAACAACCACCACCACATAAAAGGCTGCCTGCACGCGGTGTTCTGGGAACACGGCAGAGCAGGAAGCCACATCTCCCTAGCTAACAACAACTGCAATGGCAGGATGTGTCTGAGGTAACTATCTTTGGAACTCTGGAGTCTACTGAAGGCATAAATGGTAAACTGTGGTTAACTGTGGTCATTTGCAGCTCTCAGCTGGGCAGTGGCTACCGAGGCCCCACCTCCCACCCCGCAGGCAGCTGTGCATGTGCTGATGTGTTCCTAGAGCTGCCTGCACACAGCCTGCAGCCTGGCTGGGCAAAAAGAACCCTGTCCTCCACACCGGAGATCTGTACTCAGATCACTGACTGCTGCTTCTGACCACAGAGGTGCGAAGAGGTAAGTGGCCACTGTTGCATCTTCCCCTATTCACAGGTCCCTCCTCACCCCCACACAGCTCCAGGGAATTTAAAGGGCCAATGTCTTCACCAGCCCCTTCATCTGTTCCCCTTCTTGAAAGCCAGATATTTATGAATAAAGACATTCAAAAGTAACTGCATTTATAGGAAAAATTCGGAAGTGGCCAATGCATGCCCAGGCAAAGGCATAGGCTCAGAAAAGACTTGACACGACCTTGAAGTTCACACCTCAGGCTGTGCCTTGGCACAGAGAGCCTACAACAACCAAAAACAAGAATCATCATCCTGGGAAGGGGATCTGATTTCCAGAGTTATCACATTATTCGATTCAAGTGTCCATTTTTCAACAACAAAAACATCACAAGGCACCCAAAGAAAGAAGAAAGTATGGCCCATTCAAAGGAAAACATAAGAAACTGTCCCTGTAAAAGATCTGATGGCAGATCTACTAGAAAAAGACTTTAAAACAACTATTTAAAGATGCCTAAGGAACTTAAAGATGTGAAGAAAGAAACATGTATGAGCAAAATGGAAATACCAATAATGAGACAGAAAATCCAAAAGGAAACCAAACAGAAAATATGAAGCTGAAAAGTACAATAAATGAAATGAAAAATTCACTAAAGGGATTCAAAGGCAGATCTGCACAGGCACAAGAAAGAATCAGTGAATGTGAAGACAGGACAATGGGAAATATCAAGTATCCGGAACAGAAAGAAAAAAGATTGAAGAAAAGTGAACAGAGCCTCAGGGACCTTGTGGACATCATCAAGCAGGCCAACATATGCTTAGTGGGACTTTTAGAAGGAGAAGAGAGAGATGGGCAAGACATTATTTGAAGAAATAATAGGTGAAAACTCCCCACATTTGATGAAAGACATGAATATGAAGATCGAAGAAGCTCAATGACCTCCAAGCAAGAGGAACTCAGAGGTCCACACTAAGATACAACTTAATCAAACTTTTGAAAGAATTCTGAAAGCAGCAACTTGTCAGAAACAAGGGCTCCAAAATAAGATTATGAGCAGATCAGATTTCTCACCAGAAACTTTGGAGGCCAGAGGCAGTGGGATGACATATTCAAAGTGCTAAAAGAAAAATACTGTCAACCAAGAACCTTAAATCTAGCAAAATGGTCATTCAAAAGTGAGAGCGATATTAAGACATCCCCAGATAAACAAAAGCTGAAAAGCTTGTTACCACAAGATCTGCCCTGCAAGAAATGCTTAAATAGAGTCCCACTGGTTGAGAAGAAAGAATGCCAGAGAGCAACTGGAAGCCACGTGAAGAAGCAAAGGCCTCAAAAAAGGTAAATTCATGGACAATCGTAAAATCTAGTATTATTAACACTTCAGTTTTTAACTCATCACTCTGTTTTCTACATGACTTAAGAGACTAATATTTTTTCTGGTTAAAAGGGACAAATAAAAAAGAAACTAATACATTAAAAAATAGTCTAAAAGCTACTAATACTGTAACTTTGGATTCTAACTCCACATTGTTTTCTACCTAATTTTTAAAAATGAATGCATTAAAAAACAATTATTAGTCTATGATTTTGGACACACGATGTATAAAGATGTAATTTTGTGAAATGAACAACCCAAAGGGAGTGGAGATGAAGCCATATAGGGACAGTTTTTGTGTGTTATTGAAGTTAAGTTGATATAAATTCAAACTGAAGCGAGATAATGTTAGATGTTAAGTGTAATCTTTATGGTAGGCACAAAGAAAACAGCTATAGAATATACGCAAAAGAAACAAGGGAATTAAAATGTTTACTACCAAAATAATCAAAAGCACAAAAAAAATGCAGAAATAAGAGACAAAAATGTTATATTGCATATAGAAAACAAACAGCAAAATGACAGAAGTCCCTTCTTATCAGTAATCACTTAAATGTAAGCTCTTCCATCAAAAGAGGTAGGCAAAATTAATTAAAATCTTCAATCAAAAGAGGTGGGAAAAATTAAAATCTTCGATCAAAAGGGTAGACAAAATAGATTTAAAAAATAAAACATGATTCAACTCTATGTGTTCACCAGAGACTGACCTTAGAGCCCAAGACACAAATAGGTTGAAAGTAAAAGGGTGGAAAAAGATATTCCATATAAATAATAACCAAAAGAGAACAGGAGTGGTTATACTAATAAATATGAAATATACTTTAAATTAAAAAAAAAAAAAACTAGTCACAAAGAAGGCCATATGTATTAATAGAAGGTTCAGCAAGAAGATGTAACAATTATAAATATTTCTGCATTTACTAACAGACCGTCAAAATACATGAAGCAAAAATGGATAGAACTGAAGGGAGAAACATTCAGTTCTGTAATAGTCGGAGGCTTCAATATCTCTCTCTCAATAATGGACAAAACAAGCAGAGAGAAGCTAAACAAGGAAAGAGAGGACTTGAACAATGCAACCAACCAACCAGACTGAACAGACACAGAAAGAACACCCAACAACAGAACACACACTATTCTCATGTGCACATGGGACAGTCTTCAGGAAAGACCATGGATTAGGCCTCAAATTAAGACTCAGGTTTTTAAAAGATAAATATCATACAAAGTATCTTCTCCAAACTCAACAGATGACATTAGAAATCAGTATCAGAAGGAAAACTGTAAAATTCACCAATTTGTGGAAATTAAACAACGTACTCTTAAACAATTAATGGGGCAAAAAAGGAAACATAAGGGACTTTTGTTTTGTTTTGTTTTGTTTTTCAGATGAAGTCTCACTCTTGTCCCCTGGCTGGAGTGCAGTGGTGCGATCTCGGCTCACTGTGACCTCTGCCTCCTGGGTTCAAGTGATTCTCCTGCCTCAGCCTCCTGAGTAGCTGGGATTACAGGCGCCTGCCACCACGCCCGGCTAATTTTTATATTTTTAGTAGAGACGGGGTTTCACCATGTTGGCCGGGCTGGTCTCAAACTCCTGACCTCAGGTGATCCGCCTGCCTCAGCCTTCCAAAGTGCTGGGATGACAGGCGTGAGCCACCGCACCCAGCCATAAGGGATATTTTTAAAAACCTAAGAGAAGAATGAAAATGCAGACGAATCAGAAACCTCGCACACTCATGATGGAAAATGCTGCAGCCACCGGAGGAAACAGTCTGGCAGCTGCTCAAAGATTTAAACATAAATTACCACATGGTCCAGCAATTACACTTGTGTGTATATACCAGAAAGAAATAAAAGTAAAACATCTGTACACCCATGTTCACTACAGCATTATTCACAATAGCTAAAACGTGGAAGCAATTCAAATGTCCACCAACAGACAAACGGATAAGCAAAATGTGGTCCATCCATACAATGGAATATTATTCAGCCTTAAAAGTGAAGGAAATTCCACAATACCACAGCATAGAAGACCCCTGAGGACATCATGCTGAGTGAAATAAGCATGTCACAGAAAGACAGATAATGTGTGATGCCACTTCTATGAGGTCTTCAGAGTCATCCAATTCACAGAGACAGAAGGCAGAACGGTGGTGACCAGGAGCTGGGGCAGAGGGTGCGAAGTCAGTGTTTAATGGGTACAGATTTTCATGTCTGCAAGATGAAAAGAGTTCTGAAGACGGATGTGGCAATGGTTGCACAACAATATGAATGTTCTTAATAGTCCCCAACTGTACACTTAAAAATGGTTAAGACGGCAAACTGTACACGTGCATTTTAGCAGAAGAAAAAATGGGGGAGGGGAGCTGTGTACACAGCATTGCTGAGTTATAGGCAATGAGACAAGTCTGAAGGCAACCAAACCAATCTTCTCAATGAAAATTTATCCGTAACAAAAAACACGCATACCACGCAGGCTCATTTGTTCACCAAGGAAAGGAAATTATTTTCAACTGCTGTGGATAAACTAATTCCAGTAATGCACCTTTTTGGTCATTAGGCATTAGTTTAAAAGACCGGAAGGAAATGTAGCCAGCCAATACGAAATAAGAGGAAATTAACTAGAAAGCTGCCAGCTGAGCATCACCAAGGAGACTCCGTCGAGAGGACTTTATTCCCGTTCCAGGCGGCCCACAGTCACCAAGAAGAGCTGCTTTCTGAGTTGGCAGCACAGTGGCGTTTGTGTTGGGCATGCACAAAGAGACACGGACTGCAGCCACACGTGACCCTACGGATCACGCCCTGGAAGAAGGGCACACACAAAGCAATGGGACAAGGTGCTCGGCAATGCTGCAGCCGCAAGCACGAGAGGAGGGCAGAGAGGACAGGGTGGACGGGACACGGGTTACCAAGGTGCGCTGTGGGCAGCTGGGGAGAACCGCACCAATTCACACGTGGCCTCAGGAGCCGAGCAGCGTCACAGACGATGCAGCACAGCCACCGTGGAGGGTGAGCTGGGGCACGTGACGGCTGCGGATGCGGAAGTGTCATACAGATATCAGGGCAGAGACGTCTGGTAGAGGAACAGGAAGAACTTGCCAAGAGGCCAGAGACAGGAACAAAGAAAGGGAAGGAATCAGACCCTGCCAAGGCTTCTGAGTTGGGGACTGGAAGGATGCTGCTGACCTTGACACAGAGCGGGGACCAAGGGGAGGGACGAGGCTGTGGAAGCAGCTCCTGTCACAGCAAGCAGGAGGAGACTGTGAACACAAATGCTGGGAGCCACCACCCAGGGCCAGCTGGCACCGTTCAGGGACAGGTTACAGGGCCCTTGGCATCCTTCTAACTGAGGCATTCAGGGAGAAGACTGAAAGGGTCACTCCCCCACGGCGCTCAGCCCCGCCTCTGCCCTGGCCTGTGCACACACGCTTCTCCTCCCGCCTGGGAGCTGCTGCTCGCCTCAACCCTTCTGCTCTGGGATCTGCTTGCTCTGTCCCATGCACAGGGTGGCTTCTCCTGCAGCTCCTTTTAAACATGGGCCATGGCGTCTTCATTCTTCTGCACTCACAGAGTCTAACAGCCACATCGCAAGCAAGGGAACGACACTCAGCCAGGGAATCCCTCCACACTGCATTTGCTGGGCAACCCGCTTCTGGGCCTCTGTCCTGACACTGAACTACAAGCCTTCTCCTAGCTGTTACATGCTCAGCTGATCACTTCCATCCACGTTCAAAAAAAGACGCTGAGCAGACAAGAATCACACTTACCGTCTACAGGTCTACAGTGCGGGCTGCAAAGCACACTGCACACAGAGCACTCAGTGAGTCATGCAAAGACAGTGTGAGCGTGGGCAAGTGCCTCGGCGTCTGGCTGGTACCTGAGAAGATGTTCTTGAGGTTCTCCACGGCTGCGGCGAGCTGGCTGTGCTGCACCACGGCATCTTTGACGTCCTTGAGGCTCTCGATGGTGTTGATGCTCTGCCTCCAGTCCTTGCTGACGTCTGCCAGCGACTGCTGGATGTCTTTGACGTCATTCAGGGCGTTGTGGAGCTGGCTGAGGCCTGTGCGCACCCCGTCCAACTGTGACTGGATGGCGGCCTAAAGAGAGACGCCACACGGGTGAGCAGAGCCAATGATAGCCATGCGCTGCCTCCTGAAGAACAAATCTTCCCCAGGAGGGTCAAGTTCAGGAAAGAGCCACTGAGTAGCAGGAAACAGTCAATACCCAGAAAAGAAAATAAAATTAACAAGGATTTAATTGATTCACAGTGTACCTTTTTCTTCATTGCTGCCTGGGAACAGAACAATGATGCATTTTAAAGCCTTGATGAAAAAGGTCAGGACACTCCTCATCTAGCCTCACACCTGGTGATCCTGGACACTACCACGGGTCTGCCCTGGGCCGTGGCCTGCTATGGTACCTTCAGAAGGATGTCACCCATGCTCTCCCAGGCATCCTAGGTTCCTAAAAGGTCTTGTCTAGGCAGAGAGAACGGTCAGGACTTCACTAGCTTGGGGCGGGGGAGTTCCTGCTGTTCAGCCAGGACCACACTTGGCCCCAGGAGGGCTGACCCACAGGACAGAATCGGCACCTGAGCTTCAGATCCGCTCTCTGTCAAATGTGAGTTAAAACAATCTGAACAAAATGCCCTCTAGTGGTGCTCTGTAGAAGAGCTTTAAATAAGACTACTACTCCTTCCTCCAGTATTGTTTAAAATCTTAATAGACACTTTCAGGGTGTTGTTTTTGTTTCTGTGTTTTTTTTTTTCTTTTTGAGACAGAGTCTCACTCTGTTGCCCAGGCTGGAATGCAATAGCACGATCTTGGCTCACCGCAACCTCTGCCTCCTGGGTTCAAGCGATTCTCTTGCCTCAGCCTCCCAAGTAGCTGGGATTACAGGTGTCAACCATCATGCCTGGCTAATTTTTGTATTTTCATAGAGACAGGGTTTCACCATGTTGACCAGGCTGGTCTTGAACTCCTGACCTCAGGTGATCCGCCTGCCTCGGCCTCCCAGAGGTGCTGGGATTACAGGCATGAGTCACCGCACCCGGCCTCAGGGTGTTTGAAAGGTTGTTCCTTTGGTGTTTTCACCATTCCCACTGTCTTCTAAGCAAAGCTACTGAGTGGTAATACACTGCCGAAAGTAACTGCTCAAGAAAGTCCAGCTCTGCCTCCTTGCACATTACCATAAAGGCTAGTTTAGCAAAATCATCATGGTGATGTCAAGCAAGAACCTGAAGCCCAAGACAGATCCTGGGAGTGGGGCAGGTGGCCTCACCTTCAATCTGGCCTCCACGGAGGCCTTCTTCCGCGCTTCTCTCCTGCGATACTGCTCCACCTTGTCCAGCTGGTCCGGGCGCTGGAGCATCCCAGCAACCCTTTGCACTGCTGTCGCAACGGCCTCCCGGTCTGTCTCCTTCATGGTGAAAAAGCTGGTGGAATCCTCACACTGTTCATGCTAGGGGTGTTCTCTGTGCACTGCAGGAGTTGTTAGGATGGTAGAAACGTTACGTACAAAACCTCCCCCAAACTATCAGGTGATCACAGTGGAGCTACAAGGAGAGCCTCTGAGATCATTAATCCAGGAAACCTCAAAGAAAGCTGAACTAGGATGAGGAACTCCTTGATAAGATAAACAAACCTTCGTAACACAAACATGGAGAAGTTATACCTTTAAGGGGAGAGCAGGGGGGTTTCACAGGCATGAGAGACATGGACATTGGGAAGATTCTAGATGTGGGTCCCAGACCACCCACCATGTAGATGTCAGCCTCAAAGGCACATCTCTCCCCAAGACAGGGCTGGTTTCTCATTTCGGGAGCTTTCCCCCAGCACCTTGGCCAGGCCTGTGGGCAGCTGCACCAGGACCCTCAGTGAAGACAAATACAGCGTGGACAACTCCCCCGACCAGGTACCACAGCTGGAGGCCCAGCACAAGCCCCACAATTCCCACCCTATAAAAGTGACAATAGTCAGCCAGGCCCGGTGGCTCACGCCTGTAATCCCAGCACTTTGGGAGGCCGAGGCGGGTGGATCATGAGGTCAGGAGATCGAGACCATCCTGGCTAACATGGTGAAACCCTGTATCTACTAAAAATACACACAAAAAAGTTAGCTGGGCATGTTGGTGGGTGCCTGTAGTCCCAGCTACTCGGGAGGCTGAGGCAGGAGACTGGCGTGAACCCCGGAGGCGGAGCTTGCAGTGAGCCGAGATTGCACCACTGCACTCCAGCCTGGGCGACAGAGCAAGAGTCCATCTCAAAAAAAAAAAAAAAAAAAGAAAGAAAAAGTCATTATTGTCTTGGGTATCCAAAACCCCATTTCCCCCTTTTTTAACTGTCCTAGAAAACATCATGCTTCCCTCCTTTATGCAGGTCCCGTGCAGACCACAGGTGCTCAGATGCCAGGCAAGCCTGCCTTCCATGCTCCCTCCACCATCGTCCTCCTCGGGGAGCTAACACAGCTGCTTGGTGAGCATCAGTCAATGTGGGAATCCGATACACCTGTTCCCCTTGACTTCAGCTGTCTGATTTTCATCTTCATGAATATTAAAAAGATTCACCTTCTCCTGGAATTTTTCATTCTCCATGCCCACATGCTTTCAGACACCTCTCTTCTCCTTTTTCATCTGGACCTACATTGCAACCTTTCCTTTCTCTTTATTTTCTGATTATGAAATTTGGCATACCAACGTAGAAAATCTGGACAGGACAAAAATACAAAGATGCCAGAGGCAACTCCCCTTAAATCCCATCATCTATGGGCAACTCCTCTTAAATCTTGCTACCCAGGGGCAACTCCCCTTAAATCCCGCCACCCAGGGACAACTCCCCTTAAATCCCGACACTCAGGGGCAACTCCCTCCAACAGGGCTTGTTTCCTTCCAGTTTTTTCCCTTTGAGTTTCTTTTAAAGCTAAGATTCCACTGCTTATATGACTTTGTAGGTGCACACTTTTGTTTTCTTATTTTGTTTGGACATTATCATCAGCATTTCAATTGACATTAAAGCCTGTATGACTTTGATTATAGGGCTGGATAATAACCCAAGAAGTGGACCCCCAGCCGCTCTGCTGGGGCACGCGGTGAGGTGGCTGCGCCCATCACCCAGCCGCTCTACTGGGGCACGCGGTGAGGTGGCTGCGCCCATCTTAAGGCTGGAGTGAAGTCTGTCACGCTGTGGGTGGAAGCCAAGGCGATGTGAGTGGAGAGCTGTGAAGCAGAGCTCGCCTTGGAGTCAAAATAAAGCTACTCATGTGGAAAAAGGGAAAATCTGGAGTTAAAAAACACACCGCAGAGGCTTCCATCCCAGCCTGAAGACTAAAGATTTTGGGTCACAGAAGCCAAAGAGGAACTCAGAGACCATAAACAGAGACCCAGGTCCAGCCCCTACCAGGGCCTTTCTGACTGCCTTCCCCTGGCGCTGGCTCCGCTGTGAGCCTCTCCACCGAGCGGGGGGACACCCTACTGAGGGGAACATCAGCACCCACGGGGACACCTGCGCCAGGGAGACACCTCTGCCGGGCAGACACCTCCGCCAGGAGGGACCCCTCACCGGGGGGACGCCTGCGCCGAGGGGAACACCTGTGCTGGGAGGCACCTCACGGAGGGGACACTCCGCTGGAGGACACCTGCACCTTGGAGGACACCTGCACCTTGAAAGCTTCCTAAAGGCCAGGAAGGACGCTTGTGCCCAGAAGGACACCTGCTCCGAGGAGGGACACCTGGTCCGAGGGGGGACACCTGCGCCAGGAAGGACAACTGCGCCTGGGGGGGGACACCGTCAAGGGGACACCTGCACCAGGAAGTACACTTGTGCCTGGGGGGGACACCTGTGCTTGAGGGGACACCTGCACCTTGGAGAACATCTGCGCCGAGGGGACACCTGCGTCAGGAAGGACACTTGTGCCTGGAGGGGCATCTGCCCCAAGGAGGGACACCTGCTCCGAGGGGGTACACCTGTGCCAGGAAGGACACCAGCGCCTGGGGCGTGGGGGAAGACACTGTTAAGGGGACACCTGCACCAGGAAGGACCTTGTGCCTGTGGGGACACATGTGCCAAGGGGACACCTGCGCCTGGGGGGGACACATGTGCCGGGGAGGACACCTGCGCCGAGGGGACACCTGCACCGAGGACACTCGCACGAGCAGGATACACCATGGGGTCCGGAACGGCCTCCCCGCCCTCCAGGTCCCGGTCCGGCCTCACCCTACGCGCCCCCGCGGCAGCCAGAGACAGGGAGAGCAAGGATGAAAGACGGCGACCACCGCCCAAGGACCCGCCGGCCGTCAGGACCTGCCACCGACTCACCCTCTACGGCTACGCCGCCGCCGCCTCCTCGGCCTTCGCCGCCTCCGCCTCCGGGGTCCCGGCCGGAAGTGGACAGCGCGCGGGCACTTCCGCTTCCGGCAACGGCGCCGGAAGCACGGGTCCGGGCCCTCCCGCGGGGCGGGTACTCGTCTCCCGGCCGAGCGACTTCAGCTTGGGGAACTGCCCCATGGCCGCTCCCCAGCAGGACAGGGTAACCGCCGGAGTGGGGGGCTCCTTGTCCGTCCCAGCCCCCCCAACTCAGGCCCTCTCGCTGCCCCTGGCGACCACCGCGTGCGCCCTTCCCCAGGGCGGGCGCAGTCCTGGACGCCTCCGCCGAGCGTGACTGCCTGCATTTTCTCTCCTTTCCCTTCCCAACCTCCGGAGAGAAGACAGCCCCAGAGCCGCTGTCTCCATCCTCTGCTGATGCCTGATGTCTTTATGTTGGCCTCGTCGTCCGCACTGCAGTGTGGCAGGGGCGTCCCTTGTTTCCTGCGGACTGAGGTGGGCGCCGGGCATTTAGTAAACGAAGAAACCAAAACGGAGAAGGTTGGGAATCAAACGTCTGTCATACCTGCCACCAGCAGACAAGCGGCTTTGGGTACCTCCTGGACCCAAACACGAACTCAGCCCCTCCAGGAGCGCAGTCATGGGCACCCACGTGGGAACAATGCCAGTGGGATGGGTGGCCACCGGATGTTTCCGGGGCCCCTCAGAGGCCCAGCAGCGCAGGTCTTGGAGAATGAATGTGGGTCACTGGGCCGCGCTGCAGAGGGCCGGTCCTGAGTTGCTGCCTGGAGGAGAGGCCCATGGCCAGCACTTGGCTTCACCTGGAGGAAGCAGCACGTGCTAAACCACGAGCGTTCAGGGTTTGTCTGTTTGATAAAGGATGCTGGCTTTGACACACCAACTGACAAGAAAGTCTTTCATAGGTTGGAGCTGCTAGGTTGTGCCCCTGCCCCTCCTGAAAATTAGCCACACGAAAGGAAGGGTCTGGAAGGTGGCAGGGAAGCCAGCAGAGACCAGGGAAGTGGCAGCAGCATGGGGCAGGGGCACACAGGAAGGAGATGGAGCTTGCGGGAGCCCCCACTGCCACTCCGACAGGGAGCCCTGCCCCGTGCCCTGCTGATGTTGACACTGACCCCGGCTCTATTATTTCAGTTTTTCCTTGTAATTTCTGAAAATCTAGCAATAAGTTGAGCAATGAAAAAAAGTAAAAAAGTTAAAATTGTGTTAGAAATTATGACTGTAAAGAAATTTTGAACATGTACTAGCATGTCATGTATTTTACATCAATATTGCAAATTTAATACAAACCACAGTACAAAAAAATTTGAAAGCTTCCTGAAGGCACTGAGAAAGCAGTAGAGAAAGTTGCATTTATAGTGCATAAGTTTTAAAAATTCAACAAGTTGGTCTAGGTATTGAAAACTTTTTTCTTCCAGTAGAAACTGCAAAAATATAAGTTGTATTGATCTCCTCCCTTCCATCCCATTCCCACCTTATATTTGACTTTAATACTTTTTCAGCTATATAGGGAAAAGCTACATAAACAGAAAAACATGAACCTGTAATTAGTGCTAACAATGACATTTTAGAGAGAAGTGATACATCCACACTTTCTATGTTCCATAGTCTTCCCCACTGTTTTCCAAGAGGGTTGTGGCTATAAAATAACCAAAGTGCTGACTTGAGGAGTTTTTGTTGCCGTTGAGGAAGGGATGTCGGACACCTCACTGATCCCAGGCTCTCAGGGCTGCAGCCTCCTGTGGGGTCCCCACACCACAAAACCGGCAGAGCCAACACCCACGTGCTGAGTGCAGCGTCAACACAGCATGGCCTGCCTGGCAGCAACCCACCACTCAATCTGACACCTGTCACCAGGAGGGCCTTGGGCGGGGGCTCATCTAAAGGTCTGGGAGGCTGCAGGGCAGGACGTGGTGAAGAAGCCTCCTGGGCAGGGGCTGCCGTCTGTGCTTAAGGAGGCCCCAGTGCTCCTTTGATGGCACTGAAGGGCCTGGCTACAATTGCAAACACGCAGCCACGTCTCTGATTCGATCTTTGGGGTCTGGTGTTTTTCCCAGTGACAGCTGTTGGCTCCAGGACACTCGAGACCTGTGATACACAAGACTCTCAGTCACTGAGCTCCCTGCCCTCCTTGGCCCCGAGACTGGAAGAGCAGCTGCCACGTTTGGGACCCAGGCGGCGCCCAGGCTGAAGGGAGCTGCTGAGGGCTGAGCTCCAGGACACAGGATGTGGCTGGCCCTCAGAACAGGGAACTCCAAGAGTGGAACATGCATGTTGATTGAGACTTTTTCAGGGATACAGCAGATCTGATTTTTAATTATTTTTTGTAGAGACACATTCTTCCTGTGTTGCCCAGGCTGGTCTTGAACTCCTGGGCTTAAGCGATCCTCCTACCTTGACCTCCTAAAGTGCTGGGATTATAGGCATGAGCCACTGCGCCTGGCCTGCAGGCCTAATTATTAAGGGTCTTTCCATGATCAGCAAAGTAGCTGGGCACTCGGTTAGAATAGGAAGTGGGAAGCTTCTGAAATACCATCCTGGTCTTAAATCCATAAATGCCCAGAGACCAGAAGTGTGTCATGCTCAGCATGAGAAATGAATAAAGAGGGGCTCTGTGCCAATGTAGGGCCAAAGTGGGAAGTAGGGGCCAGTCCTCAGGTGCCTGGTCTTCACAGGTGCCTGCTCTCCACAGGTGACTGACCCTCAGGTGGCTGGTCACCCCATGGCTGGCCCCTGGGTAGCTCTGTCCCCATCATGACTTTAGGCATCAGATAAGGGAGAGATGGCAGTGGAAGGCCATGAGCACGTCTCACACCCACGACAGCACAGCATGGAGGTCACCTTTTGAAAGGCGCCCCCTGGCTAAGCAGCGAGTGAGTGCCCCCTCGGCAGGGCTTGGGGGTCATAGGAGGCCACGATGGATCTGTGACACTGGGCTCAGATGGTTGGCTGTTCTCTTCCAGTTCTGAGAGGAGATCCTTATCCCCATCCCTGCCACATGGGGGCAAACTGTCCAAGAACCAGGCCACTGAGAGGCGCAGACACCTGGCATTGGGCAGAAGACCCAGTCCTGCCAACCAAACCTGGGTTTTGACAAAGTGAAGGTGCGTTTAACAAATGGGTCCAGCATTAAACCAGCGTCTAAGTAAGCACTGACACCTCAAAGCCACTGACAACAGAGAGGGCGTCCACACAGGAGGCAGAATGCACAGTGCGGCGGGGTGGTGGGTCCCTGGGGTGGTGGGTCCCTCACCCGCGGGCCAACAACAGAGAGGGCGTCCACACGGGAGGCAGAATGCACAGTGCAGCGGGGTGGTGGGTCCCTCACCCATGGGCTCCCACGGCTCCTGCCACTCCCAGTGGAGCTGACGTCAGGGCGCCGATGCCCTGTCCCTGAGGATGGGGCCTTCCCACCCCCGCACAGGTGGGCCCAGCTGCAGCCACACCCCAGGGCCTCACTGCCTGGCTTCCTCTTGCTTGGGGTGACTTCTACACCCTGATCTGATGCCTGCACCAGCCGGGTGGGGTTCCAGGCCAGACCATGGAAGAAGCCTGAAATGCACCATCAGCTGTAGGTTCTCGGGTTGGTGGATTGGTGACCTTCACTTTCTGACTTATGCTTTTGTATCCAAATTTCCTACTCTCAGAATATATCACCTTTACAACTGTTTTAATGCTATTAATACTTGTCCGTCTTGTCCCTAATTATTCTCCTAGGATGGCAATGGGAACCCTCATTTGAGTGAACCGTACAGACAGCCAGAGAGAAACCCCCACAGGCAGCGCAGTTTCCTGTGTCTTCTCTCTACGTTGTGTGTTTCTCTGTACTTCCAAACCCAGAGTCTGTGAACTCTGTATTACGTGATGTACCAAGATGCAAATTAGGAAGAACCGTCCGCAGAGACCCACTGAGAACTCGGGAGATGTCCAGAAGGAACAGGGGTTATGCTGTCGATTCCAGTCCAGGTCTGGCCTCAGACTCTGTCATGGCGCCACGGAGCACCTGCCACACGGTGTGGGGCAGTGTGGGACACACGCTGCCAGCCTCTGCTGCCTGGAATGTTCTAGATTCCTCTAGAACATTGGGTCTGTGGGTTCACAGACCCCTTTCTCCGCGCGTTGTATTTCCAATTTGCCGTGTGCTGGCCTCTACAGTGCACTGTGGCGATGGGCTGACCCTGCCTGCACAGCACAGGCCGGGAGCTGCAGGTGGCCTGGGAGGGCTGAGCTAGGTGTGTCACCCGACCGCTTCATCCCCGACTGCAGACTTGGGAGCATCACCCGACTGCTTCATCCCCGACTGTGGACTTGGCAGCCATGGGACGGGTGCTCGCTGCCTCTGGGGCATGAAGCTGTCCAGCCATGATCACTTTCCTAAAGATTTTAATTCCTCAAAGAGAAATGCTGTCATGTTTGAATAGACTTAAGGCCAGTTTTCATTTAAGAACTGTTGGGATATTTTACAAAATTCAGGATAGGCTCCTGCCTATGCTGCACACACAGACTAGCAGACTGCGCATGCACAGCTCTGCAAAGCGTGTGTCTTAGGACGGGCTCCGGCCTGACCAGGCGCAGGGCAGCCCAGCCACCGACGCATCTGAGCGTAGACAGACAGATCTGAGCTTGGACAGTGGTCACTGCGCTATGGCAGGAATGTGCACCCCGAAGCTTGGGGCGGGACCAGCGTGGCCAAGGCACTTTTGGGAAACATCCCGGGCACCACTCCCTGGCTGTGAGTAGCCCACTGGGGCGAGTCCAAGGGCTCCCGCTTGACCACAGGGGCGGCCTCAGCATCTCTGCAGGTGCAGGACTGTTCACCTCGGCCCCGTGCACAGAGCTGGTGGGGAGGCTCCGACTGGGGAAGGCCGTGTGTGGTCTCCAGGCAGGCACAGTGTGCAGGGTGGAAAGGGGTCAGCTCCCTGCTGCGCCCAGCAGTGGCCCTCCCATGGGGCTGAGCCCCCCGCACGCCGTGCCCCAGGTGCGAGATGTACACCTGTTGCCGAGAGTCTGGCTCTGTTTTCAGGTGCATCCTGGTAGGGAAGGTGGCTGGGTGGCTCCTGTCACTGGCCCCCAGCCACACCTGGCTGGGCACACAGCCGTCTGCAGCATCCTCACACCCAGAGTCCTTCTCCATCTTGATGGACACATCTAGCAGCAGCGTCGGACCACACAGGTCCCCCGGAGGCATCGGTACACCTTGCAGCTTCACGTCCTCCATGGGATAGCCCCTCGTGGCAAAACGCTGAGCTCCAGGCTGAGGGAGCTGGTGCTGCAGGCTCCCCTGGGGAAAGTGGCAGAGGGGAGGGTGTACCTGGTCCTCACCGACTTCCCGCACGGGTCTGCTGGTCCGGCTGGAGTAGGCACTGGGGGACGGGCTCGGCGGGTGAGAGATGGGTGAGTTCCTGAAAGTGCCCTGGACACACGGGTAGGGCAGGCAGGAGCCGCGGGGCGTGGGGCGCAGGGAGCGCGGGTCATTCTTGCTGGGCTGCAGCCTCGGCCTGGCACCATCCTCACTGTGCTTTCCCGCTGTCCAGGGCAGGGGCTTTGTGGGTCCTGGAGTCTCCCTCCGCCCTGTCATTCCAGAGGCCCTGCTCAGCATCCTGTGCTGCTCCTCCTCCCTGTCCCTGCAGAGAAAAGACGGGGCCCATTTGACAGCAGCTGAAGACACCAGGTCCTGCTGCCCTGGGTGGGGGTCTCTAAGGGAGGCTACTAAATTAGGACGATGCTAAATCTGCCAAGACTGCTACACCGACCCCTCACTGCACTGTCCCTTCTAACCCCCCCAGCAGCCCAGGAGGCTGTGCCAGCACCCCACCCCCACTGCGTGCCTGGGGCAAGTGAGGAAGGCCCAGGGTGGGGCGAGGGTGCAGGCTTCAGGGAGATGTCTCTGTGAGGCCTATGCCAGCTGTCCAGTGTCAGCCACACCAGTCACTAGCGCTAGGGGTGGGGAAGGGTGGTGCAAATGGTCCCAGGGAACTGCAAAGCAGAAAACACCATGTCCAGCAGTTTCTGTGGCCAAGCTCTGTTGCTGACCAACAGGACACCACGTGCCTTGGGACTGGCACTGCATGACTGTGAGATGGTGACCTGGAGAGTGGGGAGGGGCCTGTGGTGCACAGCTGGGCTGGTCAGGAAAGGGGAGGAGGCCCACCTGGGTGGCAGGCAGGCCCTGGGGAGGGAGAGGGGGGAGACAGGGCTCTGAGCAAAGGCAAGATGAGGTTGGAGCCGGGTGACCCAGGGTCCGAGTGACAGGTGAGGCCGGGTCCCAGAGCCCACGGGGCATCCTCGCTCCCAACATCCCTGGACCACTGCTTCCCGGGGTCAGTCCCCAGCGACAGGCGTGACTTCCAGCCCAGGAGGCTGTGTGGACAGCTCCACAGAGGGTAACATTAGCTGTGGCTCGTGTGGTGGCCAAGGCTGCTGTCGTCTTTTTTATTTTTCTTCTTAATCACTCCCCCACCCGCTCTTTGGCCTCCACGGTGACTTAGGGAGCTGCCAGGGCTGGGGGAGGCTGCCTGGCACCACTTACCCTGAGCCCCCCTTGGGGTCAAGGACAAGGTCAGGGCCGCCCCGGAGGCACAGGCATGGGGCCCTGGCGGGAACCTGTGCCCATCGGTCTGCGTCAGTCTGTTCCCTGAGCACCAAAACGCCGCTCTCTCTGCTGCTCCTTCCTGTTGGGGTTTAGTGGGGGGGGGGGGGAAGCCGTCACGGTGCGAGCTGAGGAGCTCCTGGAAGACAGTTGCTTGTTCTCAGCAAGGCAGGACCCACCGGCTCCTCAGAAATGCACAGAACAGAGCCCAGGAACGGCACTTGTCCACAGCAGGACAGACGCCAAGTCTCTGCAAAGTGGCTTTTCCATGGAATACGCCAACATCTCCACTGGGCGGGGAAGCTCTCCAAGGGCAGAAACACATTTTACCCACTTGGAAAAGATCAGATAAGAAATGTTCTAAGTACCTGCTGAGTAATTGGGTTTTCCATGCAGTTCCGATTCGCACAGACTGGTGGTGGCTTTTACTCTGTGAAGAACACAGATGAACATGTGACATGTGACAGATGAACAAGATGAACAAGATGACATGTGGATGAAACATGTTTTGATGGTAGAAATTAATAATGACAGGTATTGCTGTCACACCTGAGCAGTGAAGACAGAAACAAGAGTTCACTCTTGTTTAATTCTTTATAGCGTGGAAAGTTATTTTCTCAGTTACAGGTTTACTGAAAATACTAAGTCATGTCACTTTTCAGGCCAATGAAGGGCTAATGAATTTGCTTCAGAAAGTAGAAGGATAAAATCATAGGATGATTTTTAGAGCTTACATTTTTTTCCTGGAAGGCCAGAAAGAAAATACGGTCCATTCTCATGACTCCAGGTAGTTATGTTCCAGGAAGTGAACACTGAGGTGAGTTGGAGACCAACTCACACGGGACATGTGTGTGTACCCACACACGCATCACACTGATCCGAATCTTAAATCCCAACAACTCACCCTGGTAGATTCTATTTTCTTTTGCTTTTCAAAAGAGAAACAGTAAGTAGCGCTGCCCCACCAGCAGGTCCCAGAGTTGAGTTCAAACCCATCTGACTGGCCCCACAGCCACAGCTCCGGTGCTGCCCTCCTCTCTGTCCTCTGGGCACCTCCAGGAGGCCCATGACTAACACAAGACTCACAATGCCCCATCTATGTCCATGAATGGCTGCAAAGCACAGGGTGTGTTGACGTGGGGGTCCCAGTGAATTATGGCGAGCAGAGGAATTCACAGAATGGGCTTCAGGAAGAGGCAGATCAAGATCATGTCACAAAACCCCTGTGGGAAAAGCTGTGGAAGACTGGGGGGCTGTTGGGGGCTGCTAGGGGCCGCTGCTGGGGGCCACGGGGGCTGCTTTTGGGGGCTGCTGGAGGCTGCTGCCACTGCCTCAGGGCTCTGATTCTGCGGAATGCACCTTGCATCTTGCACCACTGTGGTGCCCTGGACCACAGTCCTGTGGCGCCCTGGACCACAGTCCTGTGGCTCAGGACTGGTGGACCACCAGGTGTATCCTGAAAGCCGGCTTCTGAATCCAGCTCAGAGCAGGGTGGGGAGAATTCTAAAAGCCTTCGGCGCACGGGAGTCAGTATTCTTCGTTTGGCAAGTTTTCTTCCCCCTTCTGAGTTTGAATAACATGTTTGTTGAGCTAAAGTTGTGTGCCAGCTTTATGTGCCTTGTGCTCCACCCCGCCCTCACAGCCCCACAGGGGGTCTCGTGCAGGCTGCAGGAGGAGCGCTGTGACCTTCGGCCCCACACCTGAGCTTGTGATCCCACACCTACGCTCCACCCCAAGGCCAGGACAGGGCTGTGTGCACACAGGGCCAGGCCTGCCCTGCCCTGCTCTGACACCAGGGGGCTGGGTCCCCTCTGCTTCTAGGGTTGGGAACTCCCAGGGAAGACCAGGCTTGCCACGTGCAGTGGAAACTCTACGGTGACAGTAAGCAGAGGACAGTGTTCCAGGGTTTGCATGGTCCCTGTAGGTGCCGGAAGACCTGGGCCCGAGCCCTGCAGAGACCCCAGGTCCTTTTCTGTGCACCTATGTAGCATTTACTTCTTTCCCCTTTAGAATTCTATGTTCCTGCCTTGCACTTTACATTTCCATCCTTTAAAATAAGGTACATACATTTAATTTAAAACCTTCCAGAGATGTGTCGGCCTCAGCAGGCTGACCCGTGTCCTGGCTGTCCCTGGAGCTGCCCTCTGACCACCCTCAGACAGCAGCAGTGAGGTGGGGCTGGCAGGGCCCAGGCAGAAGCTGCTCATAAGCAGAAATGAGTAACGAACGTGGAAACCAACACAGCATGAAAACCTTCAAATAACCGCTGCTGCTGTCAGACTGCAGAGCTGTCTAAACGGTTATCTGAAAGAGGTCAAAGGTGAGGATGGAACTCACGCCCACAACAGAGACCACTGTGAGTGCCGGCAAGGTGGCCTTGGGGCCTGCAGACAGAAGCCCTTCACAGTCAACCCTGGACACTGAGCAGGGGGTCCCAGAGCCTCCAAGGTCCTCCTTTGCAGGCCCCCTGGGGTGAAAGGGCCCTCGGCCGTATCCTCTGCATCGGGAAGCCAGCAGGCGTGTGACGGGGTCCTCCCAGAGGGGGCTCAGTGGCGGGTCCTGGTGCTCCCACGGAGGGCACGGGTGTGAATACAGAAGATGGGCTGGCCCGTCAAAGGCGCCAAAGAATGGGAGGGACGGCAGCGTGCCGGGTGCTGCTGAGTCCCAGATCTCAAACTAGATCGGGAGCCTGGACTCTGACAAGGTCAGTCAAGACCGCATCTAAAAAATGAAATTGAATACTAACGGAAGTTAAGGAATGCAGCTAGAATTCAAAGTCGGACCACAAGGCAACACACGTGACTGCAACTTAAGATCACCCCAACGCGCCTGCCACAGCAGGTACATCAGTAAAGGCAGCGCCCAGAACAGGGCAGGGACGTCTGCTCCGGTCTGCACAGCTCCATCTGCTGTGAACATCCCCGGGGCTGTCCATGCACAGAGGAGGAGCATCGGAATCAGGACATATCTGGAAACCGTAACCCAGGGGCAAGGCAAACAGAGCAGAGAGCGCTCAGCCAACACAGGGCCTTGGCAACCCCAGGCAGTGAGATTCGAGTCACACCACGAAGAATCTGCTCTCAAGGTTCTGTCTGAACCCAGCAATGTTTTCCGTGTGGGGTTTGTGCAGCCTCAGCCAATCACTCCTGGGCGCTATGCCAGAGATTCCCACTGGGCTGGGGAGCTGAATTCGACGCCTGCTAAGATTCCTTTCCCACTCAGTATTTGCTACCCACAGAGTGGGGAGGCCATGAACAAAGCAGGCTGCCCAATGGCGGCTGCAGGATCGCGGGGCAAGGCTGAGCTGCACTTGGTTACCAAGGCCTGGGCCTGCAGCGCCGAGGGGCCGAGGACAAGTCGGGTGGGTCTCAGAGTCACAGAGCAGGAGCACCTCACCGAAAGCCAAGGATCCGGCGGCTGAGGGCCAAGGGGCAGGGGCAGGGCCAGCCCCGACCACCCCTCTGCCCTGCACTCAGCCCCGCCCCATCAGGCTGTCCCAGGAGGAAGTGGCAGGAGCGGCAACTCGCCCAGGTGGCTGGGGAAGGGGTCCTGCACGATTCTCTGAGAGGAAGTTGGATCTCCGGCATCCTGGCGGCCCAGTCCTACCTCACTCCTGCACGATTCTCTGAGAGGAAGTTGGATCTCTGGCATCCTGGCAGCCCCGGCCATACCTCACTGGTGTGTTCCCAGCAGGTGGAACACAGTTTCTATAGGCACAGCATTTGCATCTCTCCCAGCACGCAAGGCAGACTTAACACATTCTAGGAAACTACAGACACGAATCCCCAAGGGCAGGGGTCCCCAGCCCCCAGCCACAGATTGGTACCCGTCCATGGCCTCTAGGAGCCAAGCTGCATGGCAGGAGGTGGGCCCTGCGCAAGCGAGTGAAGCTTCATCTATATTTACAGCCACCCCCCACTGCTCGCGTGACCGCCAGAGCTCCGCTGCCTGTCAGCTCAGCTGGGGCATGATTCTCACAGGACTGTGAACCCTGTTGTGAACTGTGCATGTGAGGGAGAGCCCCAGGTTCGAGCTCATGAGAATCTAATGCCTGATGATCTGTCACTGTTTCCCATCACCCCCACCCCCGCCATGGGGCCGCCTAGTTACAGGAAAACAAGCTCAGAGCTACCACTGGTTCTACATTATGCCAAGTTGTAAAATTATTTCATTATATATTACAATGTAATAAAACAGAAATGAAATGCATAGTGAGTAAATGTAATGTGCTTGAATCATCCTGAAACCATCCCCCCACTCCCAGTCTGTGGAAAAATTGTCTTCCACCAAACTGGTCCCTAGTACCAACAAGCTCGGGGACCAACAGGGTGTTTTCTACTTCTGAAAGGCTGAGGGAGCTGTGGGTAGGCCTGGGTTGGCCAGGGATGAGGATCAGCTGGAGGGGCAGCTGTGCCGTTCACCCTCCATCTGCCCACCAGGGACGCATCTCTCCGGCATGTCCTGCAGCCGGGAACTACCTCCACTTGTCCATAGACAGACGGTGTGAAGGGCGGGCAGCCGAGAGATGGAGAAAGGCAGGGGCCACAGCCAACTCCCCATTCCCTTGAGGACACGGGGTCAGGACACTTATTCTGAAACTGGTTCTGTAACAGCATGATTTAGGAATGAATCGATACAGGCAACGTTTGGTGCCAGTTTGCAAATACGAATTTGAAAAACATTGTTTCATCTAATCGCTGCTGCCTATGTTGTGTAATGACTTTTACGACACGAAACTTACTTATTACTGGCTGGAAATGAAGAAAGAAGACACAGAAAACACTGAGCGTGGAGGTGTTTTGTGGGGGCCGCCAGCAGGCACCATGTGGCTGTGAAGGGCGAGTCTTACTCACTTTGCATCCGTGGTGGCTGCGGTGTCTGCCCTGGGTTTTGCCCTCAGGAGCGCGCTCCTCATTTTCATCTCCGCTGCGGAGGGGAGGAGAACGGGTGCCGCAATGCAGAACAGCGACAGCCGCGGCGGGAGCATGGCTCCTGACGGCGCCTTCCTCTTCTGTCCAAACAGGAATTTTAGTTTTCCTTGAAACTGCATCGTCTGGTGTTTTAAAGACAGAGAGGAAGGCGTGTTCACCAAGTGGCCTGGCAAGGTGGTCACAGGACACAGAACTCAAGGGCGCGACCGCGGCTGGAATTCGTAGGGAGGCAGCTCACCATGAGTGGCTCGGGACAGCAGAGCCGCAGCTGCCAAGCCTGTGACCCCCGGGCCTGCACAGTGATTCGATGTGCTTGAATCATCCTGAAACCATCCCCCACTCCCAGTTTCTCTGGAGCCGCGGCGACGGCCTTTAATTGACAGGTTCATTCCCGCGTGTGTGCCTGTTCATGTGTGCCACCCCATGCGCAGGTGGCACGAACTGCGCCTGTGGGACCTGCCACCCGCCCACAGCCGGGCCAGCGGCCAACCCCCTGGCAAGAATTGGCAGGAGTGGATGATCTCCGAGGACTGTTTCAGCTTTAACACTCCATTTCCAAATTATCAATTCTTCATTTGTAATGATGAAATTTAGGCACGACTTGATTTTATTTATCTAGGGTGTACAGTGAGACTTTAAAAGCCAGCAAGTAAGCTAGGAGTTTGTTATAAAAGAAGATAAAATATCTCTCTACAAAGGGAAGGCTGATGTATAATTTAGTTGTTTACCAAGGGCCTTCAGGGGTACTCCTGCCTTCTATGGAAGAATCACCCCACAATGTGGCTCCACCCTCTATCCTTATTTCATCCATCTATCTTTCTATCCATCCATCCATCCACCAATCTATCTTTCCATCCATCCATCCACCCATCCATCCATCCACCCACCCATCCATCCATCATCTTCCCATCCATCTATCCATCCACCCACCCATCCATCTTCACATCCACCCATCCATCCATCCATCCATGTTTCCATCCATCATCTTCCCATCCATCCAGCCATGTTTCCATCCATCCATCTTCCCATCCATCTGTCCATCTTCCCATACCTTCATCTACCCAGCCACCCACCCACCCATCCATCCATTCATCCATTCACCCATCCATCCATCTATCCATGTTTCCACCCATCCATCATATTCCCATCTATCCATCCATCCATCCATCTTCCTATCCATTCATCCATCTGTCCATGCATCCATCATCTTCCCATCCATCCATCCATCCACCCATCTATCTGTCCATCTAGCCATCCATCCACCCATCCATCTATCCATCCATCCATCCATCCACCCATCCATCTGTCCATCCATCCATCTTTCCATTTGTCCATCTATCCACCTACCCATCCATCTTCCCATTCATCCATCCATCTGTCCATCTATCCATCCATCATCTTCCCATTCATCCATTCACTCATCCATCCATCCATCCATCCACCTTCCCATCTATCCAACCATCCATCCATCCATTCACCCATCTTTCCATCTGTCCATCCATCCATCTTCCCATCTATCCAACCATCCATCCATCCATTCATCCATCTTTCCATCTGTCCATCCATCCATCTACCCATCCATCTTCCCATCCATCCATCCATCATCTTCCTATCCAACCATCCATCATCTTCTCATCCATCCATCCACTCATCCATCCACTCATCCATCCATCCATCCACCCATCCATCTTCCCATCCATCCATCCATCATCTTCCTATCCAACCATCCATCATCTTCTCATCCATCCATCCACTCATCCATCCACTCATCCATCCATCCATCCACCCATCCATCTTCCCATCCATCCATCCATCATCTTCCTATCCAACCATCCATCATCTTCTCATCCATCCATCCACTCATCCATCCACTCATCCATCCATCCATCCACCCATCCATCTTCCCATCCATCCATCCATCATCTTCCTATCCAACCATCCATCATCTTCTCATCCATCCACCCACTCATCCATCCACTCATCCATCCATCCATCCATCCACTCATCCATCCACTCATCCATCCACCCATCCATCCATCCATCCATCCATCCATCCACTCATCCATCCACTCATCCACCCATCCATCCATCCATCCATCCATCCATCCATCCATCTTCCCATCTATCCAACCATCCATTCATCCATTCATCCATCTTTCCATCTGTCCATGGATATATTAAACAAATAATGAACACCTGCTGTGTAGCAGTCACATAATTGGTGGGGATTCAAGGCAGCGGTGTGCTGGGAAATGTTTAACATCTAGCTCTCCAGGGGGAAAAATTCCCAGATATGCAGTGTTTGCCAATTTTTTTAGTATAAATATTCCCAACACAGCTGATTTCAAGCTCCCAAGTTAACTTCAGCCGAATCTCAAAAACTACCATTTTCAGTTGGCCCTGTGGGTGGCATGAGGGAGCTTCCATGACACCCGCATTGCCAAGACTGCACCACTCAGGGTGAAAGCCGGGAAGAGCCGTGAGGTCCTGCAGGGTCTTGGTGTATTCTCTGTCAATACAGGGGCCCTTTATGGTGCTGTGGATGAATGGATTTTAATGGGAAAACAGAATCAGACACGTATTTGTGTAAACCTTATTGCAACATTTTAGCATCAATCTAATTTCTCTGGCTTGTTTCCTCCATTCAGTTCTTTGTTTGACAATTCCATTTTAAACTATATTCCAGTGGCTGCACAGTAAAATCCTTCCAATTTTGGGTCATCTAGAAATAAGAGTTTTTAATTAACCAGGAATTGGTTATACAATTTTAAAAAATGAACAACATTCCTTAGCCAATAAAAGTAAGTATCTTAATTTCCTCAAAATTTAGAACAAAATACCAATAGTGAAACACTCTCTCTACTAAAAATACAAAAAAATTAGCCGGGCGTGGTGGCAGGCGCCTGTAGTCCCAGCTACTCAGGAGGCTGAGGCAGGAGAATGGCGTGAACCCAGGAGGCGGAGCTTGCAGTGAGCCGAGATCGCACCAGGCACTCCAGCCTGGGTGACAGAGCGAGACTCCATCAAAAATAAATAAATAAATAAATAAAATTTTATTGTCCCTAGCTACCTAAATGAAAGATGTGCCCTGGGGCGTGTGCGTGGCAACAGATCTGGGGCCTGTGGAGAGCTGGTCCTTCCACCAGGCACCCAGTGGGTGGGAAAGACACAGAAACAGGCAGACCCACAGGTGCCTCTGCCGTGGGGGCCGTCTGCACCCAAGGTCCCCAGGAGGTCATGGGTCCACAAATGGGTGGAAAGCTGAGCCCAGGGGGCCTGCCCAGCTACGGTGCTGGAGTCAGAGGGCCTTGTGGGGTGCTGGGGTCTGAGGGCCTTGTGGCATTGAATTGCAGCCAGGAGACAGCAAGGGCCACCACTGGGGCTCTGAGGGGCCATGACCCAGGGCTGACTGTGCTGCGGCCAGGGGGACCACAGTGCCTGGAGGGTCTGCAAGGTAGGCAGGGGTCTGGGACAGGGTGGGAGGCCTTTGCCCTGACATGTCTGATGGGGAGGACTTCTCTGATTCAATGAGGAGCTGGAAGAAGAAATGGTCAAACAGCAGAAGTGAAAACCCCAAGTATCTGTTTGCAAGAGAAGAGGGTGAAACCAGAAAGCTCAGCAGATGCCATGGGCTCAGCCACTCACGCCAGCCACAGCCGGAGGCTCTCCCAGTTTGCCAGCCCTTGGCAGATGTGGGGCACATTTTAAAAAATATTTTAATAAGTTTTAAATAAAGGTACAACTAGAGTATAAACCTACTGCAGAGTTTTACATTCTCATCGACCTGGCTTGTCCACCACAGCCGGCCTCACGGTTGACTCATCACGCATGCCCAGAGGCGTCACAGCCCCACACCATCGCCGGGTACACAGAGCTCAGTGCCCAGCCCTCGCCCCCCCACCAGAGACACGTGGGTTAACACCCCCACACCACAACAGGGTGCACAGAGCTCAGCACCGGCCCTCGCCCCCCCACCAGGGACACGTGGGTTAACACCCCCACACCACAACAGGGTACACAGAGCTCAGCACCGGCCCTCGCCCCCCCACCAGGGACACGTGGGTTAACACCCCCACACCATCACAGGGTGCACAGAGCTCAGTGCCCAGCCCTCTCCCACCCACCAGGGACACGTGGGTTAACATCCCCACACCATCACAGGGTGCACAGAGCTCAGTGCCCAGCCCTCTCCCACCCACCAGGGACACGTGGGTTAACATCCCCACACCATCACAGGGTGCACAGAGCTCAGTGCCCAGCCCTCGCCCCCCCACCAGGGACACGTGGGTTAACACCCCCACACCACAACAGGGTGCACAGAGCTCAGCACCGGCCCCCGTCCCTCCACCAGGGACATGTGGCTTAACGCCCCCACCCCCTCTTGCCCTCTGTTTCCTTCCACACCAGGGTAGAATGCATCCCAGATGTCGGGAGCCCCCTGCCAGGGACCCACGCACTCACCAGGAAGCCCGAGGTGCTGTCCAGCAGGCAGCGCACACGGCAGATGAAGCAGCGGGTCAGGAAGGCCGAGTACTCGGTGGGCGTGCCTGTGCCCCACTCCTGGGCCCTGAGCAGCCTCCCCAGGATAGCATCATCTCCTGCAGACCATAGGGGCCAAGGGGCGTGGCGGTGGGAGAAGCCAAAACACACGGGTCACACGCACAACCGCATGCACAGAGCATGCAACAAACACGCCCACGGCTCTCACGCGCCAGGTCATGTAAACCCTATCACTGTGCCATCCTCCCGCCCCCAGCATCCCTCTAGATGTCACTCAGACAAATTTTGCCTTCGTCATCCCTTGCCTTTAAAAACATCGTTTTTAGTACATGTGCATGCATGACGATGGACCAATGGTTTCATCTCGCTTGTTTTTAGCTTTATAGAAGGGTCTTGCATGTAGGTGCCTGGGCTTTGCTGTTTTGATTTAAGGTCAATCATACTGTCATGGTGGAAACTTTCCGTGAATTATTTCAGGCTTCTGCGGATACATGCGAGAGAACCCAGGAGCCACCCTCTGCACAGGACCGCGGGCAGGTGTCGCCCCTCCTCAGAGCCCAGATGCAACTGTCCCAGCACAGCCCCCGCCTGTCATTGCCTGTCAAGGAGCTCCACACCTGCCAGGCTCATCTCATCAGTCAGTGCCACAGGGAGGTTGAGGGCAAGCCCTGTGCAGGGGTCTTCTGTGAAAAGGGGCAACTGACTCTGAATGGCAACAATCTTTCAGGGACTTTTATCGGGTAACTCTAGTATGAAGCAAACTGTATGAAACTTCCTGGCAGACGTGAGACTTGAGGGGAGTTTGCAAAACAAGAGGCCAGGACTGCAGCTCGTGGTGAGGTGACAAGAATGGCGGTGACCTCAAGCCTGGCAGAGCCCAGGAAAGCAACCAGGAGTGAAGCACACTCGAGCCACACGGAGCTGGTGGCAGCCGAACCAGAGGACAGGGAGGGACGTGGGAGGAGGCCTCTGAAGAAAGGTGAGATTCGGCGCTAAGGTCAATGTGGAAGGCAAAGCACACCAAGAAGGTGCGACAGGGTCATTTCCAGAGGCAGCGACGTGTTATGTGACCTGCTTTAGGTTTTGCTGACTCACTTGGACCCCAGACACCCACCTGTCTCCAAGGGCGGGGGCTGCCCAAACACCACCTGGGGAGGGTCCATGGCCCAGTGGAGCTGCCGGCAGAAGTCCTGGCGGTCGTCCACGTGGATGTAGTCGTAAATGTTCTGGTGCATTACATCCGTCTGAAATAGCGCAACAAGATTATTTCAGCCTTACCCCAACTGGCTTTACACACTTTATTCCACCGATGAGTAACCGAAAAATTTCCACTCCGCTTGTCAAAGCAAGTCACAGCCACAGGGAGAGAACCGCACCGAAGAGACGGCACTTGGCCCCGGTTCCCCGCTCCCTCCTGAGAAGATGTCTAAGTTGCTTGGAGCACCCGCCCACCCGTCTGCCCGCCAAGTGGTGCCCACATCCAGCCTTTCGGGGCAAGCGGGAGGCTAAGAGACGGGCATCTTCTGGGCCGCAGACACTCTGGGGCCAAGACATCCACTTTCCTGTCGACTTGGACTCTTTGTGACTCGGTTTCCCATCACTTCACATCTTATGGCCTGTGATTTCCTTCTTCCTGACACCCAGGCCTCAACCTTCACCCACTTTCACGATGCCTCAAGGACCTGCCAGTTCACAGGCCTCTCTCTAGTCCTCTCTCCTTCCACCTGCTCAGAAGCTAATCTGGGCCCTGACACAGAGGCTGACCCTCACAGGCACCCAGGGTCCATGTCTGGCGACAGAGGCTGACACTGCGGGCCACGAAGACTGACTTCAATGGGGACTCAGCTGTCACCACTGCCAGTGAGCGTGTCGGTGCCTGAGGAAGGCCGGCCATCCCACCGTCCTCTCCCTTCTCCTAACTGAAGAAAGTCAGGCATCTACACCTGGAGCCTGGCCCGCCACCCGCCAGCCCCGAATAATTAACCGTGCCAGGGACTGCTAGAACCTTAGGACTCTTTCAGGGTGACCTAATTCTAAATGGCATTTATTATCGTGATAATAACCAAGTGGTTCTTCCTAACTGGAGGAGCTCCTTAAGAGTCAAGACTTCAGAGGAATGTAATAAACTCACCCTAAAGGGACGAGCATCTTCAAGCAACCCAATGGCAAGGACCTGCGGGGCTCCCCGAACAAGACGAGACACAGCCTCAGGAGGGCAGAAGGAGGAGGTGGCCCTCACTGAAGGGGCTGGACTCTGTCTGTGCCTCCGCAGTTCCCTTCTGTGAATGCGCTGTCACAGAAAGCGGTGAACAGAGGAACAGAGACCCCTCGAGGTGAAAAGGGCGGCGCCAGCATCCCCGCTGTGCGCTCCTCCGCGGCTCTGCCATGGTGCCTTCCTAAGGACTTGTAACTGGAGGGTAACCTAGGCCAAAAAGCGCCCAATCACGAACACACCGTTGGGTGAGTCACCTTCAAGAAAACACCCCGCGGGACCCCACCCAGATGAGGCCACAGGGCATCGCCGGCACCCGCGAGGCTGCTTCTGCCTGTGCCTCTGAGTCCGGGCCGCCCTCCGTGTGGGGGCTGGTTCTGTGCGCGGACTCCACGTGGAGGGATGATACCCACCAGCATCCCTCTGCCCCGCATCGCGACCGTGGGGGCACCTGCAGCGCAACAGCCTCGCCCGTTCCGTGCATGCACACGGCATCCGCTCCGTGGCTGAACCGCGGGGTGGGCGTTGCCGACGAGGAGGCCGCTGGGTCCGCAAGGGCCTCCTGCCCGGCAGCAGCCGGGCGCCAGAGCGGCTCCCAGGCGGGGAGGCTCCTCTTCCAGTTAAGGCGCGAACGCTCCAGCCGCTGCACGTTCTGGCCAATGTTTGTCCTTTTCCCTCTTTATCTTTTAGTCGCTGCGGTGGATAGGCCACGTTTCTTGCTATGGTTTCAACTTTCCACCTCCTGAACCATAAGAAGAACCATCTTGTATGTTTTGGCTGTTCAGCGGTGCCAGCGTATGTGCGCCTGTGTGGGTGGGTGGCTGCGTGTGCGTGCCTGGATGCGTGGGTGGGTCGCTGCGTGCGTGGGTGGGTGGCTGCGTGCGTGGGTCTGTGCGTGCTGCGTGGGTGGGTGGCTGCGTGCGTGGGTCTGTGCGTGCTGCATGGGTGGGTGGCTGCGTGCGTGCATGCGTGGATGCGTGCGTGCTGCGTGGGTGGGTCGCTGCGTGGCTGCGTGCGTGCAGCCCGGAGGTGTCTCTTTCTGGAATCCCCACTGAGCTGTCCAGCTGACTTGCCCAGTCCCTTCTGGGCCGCCTTCCATGCAAGGTGTCCCTGCTGCCATCCCATCCTCTCCACATGGGGAAGGCTTTTGTCCTGAGAAATCTTTCCTCATGGATCTAGCTCTGCCCTGTTATCTTCTGGAAACTTCCATCATGCCCTCAAGCTGTCTGTGGTGTGAGCCAGGACTCAAGACTGGCTTCCTCCTGCAGGGAAGCAGCTTGCCCAGCATCTGCAGGCCCCACCTCCGTTCAACTGCGAAGGCCCCCCAGCTAGTGTTTGGTGAGCAGTGGGGGGTCGCCCCTCCTTTGCTCGGGGAGTCCGCACTCCTCCCAGCCTGGGGCTCCTTCTTTCTCCCTTGACTTCCTGTTGCCAGGGGATTGTCTTCGTTGGGCTCTGTTAATTCAGGTGCTAGTAAGCAATGCTGGGTTTAGGCTTCCATCCCATCCTGTTCTATGAAAACAGGTTTTCCCAAATCCAGGACTTCACAGCTCTCTTATCAAGTAGCCAACGGCTCCTCCTTCAGTGTTCACTCTTGATACTGGAATATTTCGCAATCAAAACCCCCTTCTCCTCCAGGAACTGCACGGTTCTGCCGCTCTATGGTGGCAGCCTCAGGGCCAGCCAGAGGGAAGCTTAGCTGAATAACTACCGTGGCGTCACCTCGTGTTTCCAAAGGGTCTCCAGGCTGAAGGATGCAGCGTGTGAGAAGTTAAACAAATGCACATCCACATCCCAATGGCCAGAAAAGGGGATCCACAAGGAACCTTTCGGAGTCCTTATTCTAAACCACTCTACCTCCCAATTCCACATCTTAAAATCCACTTTACACCCTGGCACACATAACACAAAACCAAGGAAACAAAGACCCAGAAACCTGGGTCTTCCCCCTTCTAAATTAGAGACCTTATGACATTTGTTTCACAGCTTATGGAAAATGGTGTGGGGACACTTCCGGTAAACAGGGGTTGGCAACAAACAGAAATACCAACCCCATCAGCTCTTATGGGCTGGCCTGTTGGTCCCTGTGCAGTAAGAGCCGGGCACCTTGGAGGGCCCCGGCTTTGCCAGGACAATGGGAAATATGGCTCTAAACACTCCTGTGCGAGCTCTTGACACGTTTTAGGGCCAGTTTTTTAGAACTGAAACGCAGAGGAACCAGCATCCAGAGGCAAGCAACATTCCCCTTATACTTGCTGCCATCCCTAATTTCTTCATTTATAAATGTTGCTTAAAAGACTAAAACTCTCAGCCGGGCACAGTGGTTCACGCCTGTAATCCCAGCACTTTGGGAGGCCAAGGCGGGCAGATCACTTGAGGTTGGGAGTTTGAGATCAGCCTGGCTTCAACATGGTGAAGACCCGTCTCTACTAAAAATACAAAATTTAGCCAGGCTTGGTGGCACACACCTGTAATCTCAGCTACTCAGGAGGCTGAGGCAGGAGACTTGCTTGAACCCAGGAGGCAGAGGTTGCAGTGAGCCGAGATTGTGCCACTGCACTCCAGCCTGGACGACAGAGCAAGACTGTCTCAAAAAAAAAAAAATCCCATTCGTTTTAAAAAATAGATTCTTGCCCTCAGCCCCAACGACCACAGGCAAAGACTTATTTCCCAATAGAAGAGAGAGACTCCTTCGCTTTGTGGTCACGGTCAGGATGAGGCATACAAGGTCATCTGCACCCATGGTCACATGGCCAGCAGCTGCTGCTTCACCTGGAGCCCTCACTCCCTGCATCTAGGGAATCTGGCTTTGTCATTGCAATGCCTGGTGCCCCCAGTCAGGCGGTCCTGGGACTTCTCCAACTCACCAGTCACCAAGGCCTGCGCTTGCGCCAGAGGCACATGGCAGTGCTGGAGGCCTGGGTGCACCTGCTGCATGGGCACCCGGCTGTCCTCACAGTAGCTGGTGCTGCACCAGATCATGAGGCCCTGCATCTTCTGGAGCTCTCTCTCTCTCCAGTTCTTCACCATGGAGTCTGCCGCCTCCTGCACCAGAGCAGCTGCAGTCCCACCCTGGTGACCCACACCAAAATGGCCCTTGCATGAGTTTCCACAGGCAACCCTGAGCTTTGTAGACCCCTGGAAGGTGACCCCCACCCCAAGTACCCTCCCTGAGCAGCCCCAGGCCTCCCCGAGTGCCTCGTCCATCATCTCCAACCCCGCAGTCAGGTAACAAAAGGGAATCAACAGGCGAGAAAGGGCCTGCTGCTCAACCAAGGCCAGACAGCACATGTGGAGGAGGGTGTAGGAGAGCTGGAAAGACTTCTCCAACTGAGGCAAATCTGAAGACAGGGTGAAATGTAAATCCTGTTTAGGTTGAGGGAACAAAGTTCTGTGTTTTAATCATCAGTGTGGCATGTCTGCCCTAAGTCTGTCTTAATCTTTTAAAGTCTGATTCCTACAAAGTGACATCAAGAGACATGGTGGGAGAAATGGGAGGGGGAGAGCATGATGTTAAAATTATCCAAACCGTACAAAAACAAACCCTCCTTTCGTCAACTAAAGACAGTCTTTATTTTAGTTTTACACTACCACTTAGGGAGTTTAGAATAAAATCATTTCCAATTTCAATATGCTGCTCACTCTAGGAGCTAACATTTTTACCTTTTTGTGCAAAAGCTTGCACACATCTGCTAACCATGCCTGTGGGATTCTAACTGCTCTGATCGACGAGCTCTAATCTTTGAGAGAACGAACAACTTATTGAATCAACAAATGTCAATGGCAACTAAAATATACGCCTAAAGCCGTTTATTCATCACTAAGCGTGCTGAGCTTGAAGACACTGCAATCATGCACTCATGCTGTGACCGGGAATAATTGGTTCCTGACTTTTTGTAAAGCATTTTGCACAATAAGCTCACACAAGGACAAAGCTGCTCTAATTTTTTCATGAGATATTTTGCATAAACTAGAGGCAATGCCTGATTTAATGGCATTTGGAACCAATTTCCTCATAATCAAGGCAAAACTTTTTTTTTTTTTTAACTTCTCATGCTTGGGGAAAAATGACCAAGTGCCAAGAAAACAAAAAGTCCAATTAGCAAGTTCTGACCTGGAATCAAAGCTGCTCTGCACAGCACCTGCCCCTGTCCCCAAAGCCAAACCCTGGGGTGAGACCATCGAGCCATGGCTAAAGGCAGCGGCTCTGGGTGCATCTGGAGAACTCGGGGCAGCTCAGGATGCAGTAACTAGAGTTGACAGTGATTCTGAGCATGCAAAAGGCAGACCAAGCGGCCTTCTCTAGACTAGGGCCCTGCACATACAGACCAAGCCGCCTTCTCCAGACTCGGGCCCTGCACATACAGACCAAGCCGCCTTCTCCATACTCAGGCCCTGCACATACAGACCAAGCCGCCTTCTCCAGACTCAGGCCCTGCACATACGGACCAAGCGGCCTTCTCCAGACTCGGGTCCTGCACATACGGACCAAGCCGCCTTCTCCAGACTCGGGCCCTGCACATACGGACCAAGCCGCCTTCTCCAGACTCGGGCCCTGCACATACGGACCAAGCCGCCTTCTCCAGACTCGGGCCCTGCACATACGGACCAAGCCGCCTTCTCCAGACTCGGGCCCTGCACATACGGACCAAGCCGCCTTCTCCATACTCGGGCCCTGCACATACGGACCAAGCCGCCTTCTCCAGACTCGGGCCCTGCACATACGGACCAAGCGGCCTTCTCCAGACTCGGGCCCTGCACATACGGACCAAGCCGCCTTCTCCAGACTCGGGCCCTGCACATACGGACCAAGCCGCCTTCTCCAGACTCGGGCCCTGCACATACGGACCAAGCCGCCTTCTCCAGACTCGGGCCCTGCACATACGGACCAAGCCGCCTTCTCCAGACTCGGGCCCTGCACATACGGACCAAGCCGCCTTCTCCAGACTCGGGCCCTGCACATACGGACCAAGCCGCCTTCTCCAGACTCGGGCCCTGCACATACGGACCAAGCGGCCTTCTCCAGACTCGGGCCCTGCACATACGGACCAAGCCGCCTTCTCCAGACTCGGGCCCTGCACATACGGACCAAGCCGCCTTCTCCAGACTCGGGCCCTGCACATACGGACCAAGCCGCCTTCTCCAGACTCGGGCCCTGCACATACGTACCAAGCCGCCTTCTCCAGACTCGGGCCCTGCACATACGGACCAAGCCGCCTTCTCCAGACTCGGGCCCTGCACATACGGACCAAGCCGCCTTCTCCAGACTCGGGCCCTGCACATACGGACCAAGCCGCCTTCTCCAGACTCGGGCCCTGCACATACGGACCAAGCCGCCTTCTCCAGACTCGGGCCCTGCACATACGGACCAAGCCGCCTTCTCCAGACTCGGGCCCTGCACATACGGACCAAGCCGCCTTCTCCAGACTCGGGCCCTGCACATACGGACCAAGCCGAAGCTGCTCTGCTTTAAGTTGACAGACTCATCGAGCCACACCGTCATGTCCGCCCATGTCCTGTACTGTGAGTGCTCCCCCGTTCAGGGCACCCCACAGTGAAGGACGCACCAAACCCCAGCAAACGCATACGGACCCAACGGACCCGCTCCACTACTCTCCACACGTGTAAAGGAAGCATCCCACGGCAGCTCCATGGGATCTGAGCACAGAAGATGGAGATGAAGAGGATGCCGAGTGGCCACCCAGACCCTGATGCCATCTGTGGGAACGAGGGACCCACCAGGCGTCACTTCAGGTCCCCTCTCATAGGGCGCATCAGGAGATGACAGTGCCCCAACCACAGATACCAGGGCACGCTCAGCAAAGCCTGTGGTCACGTGGTGTCAACAGCAGCCGCCTAGAGTGATGTCCCTCTGTGGTAGGAGACGCCGTGCCGGGCACCAGGGCTTTTCCCAGCACTCCCCTGCTCAGTGGCCCTGTGGTCTGGCCACAGCCTGGCAGGCAAACACCGCTGCTGGCCATTGTGTGGGCACAGGAAATGAGGCTCAGAGCCATCAAGGTCGCTGCTGGGACAGCAGAGCTGTGTCTCCACCCTGCACTGCGTTCCCAACCGGGCAGTGGCCTGGACACCCCTTGGCAGCCATGTCCACTGCACAGTGTTCCCTCTCCCTGCACACAGCCATGTCCCCCTGCGTCCTCCACCAGGGCCGGCCCAGGCGTGCTGACGAGCTGCACCTTCACGTGGATGCTGGGGGAGAGGCCATCCCAAGGAGGCATCCAGTGTGCAGAGACAGCCACGGTGCAGAAAACAAGCTCACTGCAACGGGCCCGGCAGTCACGTGGTCCTTGCAGTTCACAGGGAGACTGGCCTTGGGCTCAGGGGCAGGAGATTGAACTTAGAGGCGGACTAGAGGAGTTTTTTCGCAGAATCACCAGCAAGGCAGCAGCAATTTCAGCTGTGGGAAAAAATTCAAAAGCCCAGCTCTCATGGAAATTGGATAAAACTGTGCAGCCTCAGGGCCTGCGCAGACGTGAATTCTAATGACTCGTCAGGGACTAGTGTGGGTGAGCGGGGTGGTTCGTGGCTTCCACTGCCTGCTGCTCTGCACAGCCCCTAGGCCCCCCACCCGACCAGGGAGACTCGGCCCCTAGGCCTCCCAGCCGACCAGGGAGACTCGGCCCCTAGGCCCCCCACCCGACCAGGCAGACTCGGCCCCTAGGCCTCCCAGCCGACCAGGCAGACCCGGGCCCTAGGCCTCCCAGCCGACCAGGCAGACCCGGGCCCTAGGCCTCCCAGCCGACCAGGCAGATTCGGCCCCTAGGCCTCCCACCCGACCAGGCATATTCGGCCCCTAGGCCTCCCACCCGACCAGGCAGATTTTTGCTTTAATCACTGTGTGCTGCCTCTGGCTCAGCGTGAATGCTGGCTCTGGGACCATTTCCTCATAGGCAGAGGTGCTGGGCAGTGCAGCGGTAGGGCTTCCCCTGGGGCCGGTGTGCACCCCCCAGTGTCACAGCTTCCCCCAGCGCCTAGCGGCCTCCAGGTGCGCATCTCACCTGGGTCCCAAAGGGAGGTTTCCTACCAGCCCTGGCCTGAACGTCTTGGGAACTTCTCCACTGCCCCAGCCATGGCCCCACCCCGTGCCACTGAGGGTCTGGCTCTCAGCCTCAGTGCAGCTGGGGTTTCCAACGGCCCCCGCCTGGGCCCTGTGGGCACTGCTGCCCCTCTGTTGCTGTGTCTGTGTCCTCAGAGTCCCTTTAGTCCTACGTTGCTGAGCCGGTGCTACTGGTGAACACTTCCTTACACTAAACCCGTCATAAGTCTTTCTATAAAACTGTTCAAATTTCTGCACAGCTTGTCTCCAGACTGAACCCTAATATACTACTCTCTATTTTTCAAAGTTTTGTTTTGATCTTTCTCAAACATACCTGTTCTTTTTTCATCATATGCTATGCTTTCTTTATATTGCTGCTGTTATCTTTTACTGTTTTAAATCTATTTGTTTGCCAGTTTCCTTTGGACGGCTTTGCTCCTTAAGTTCTTCCAGGAAGCACGGTTTGTTTACCTGTCGGCTGGCTCCTGCTCACCATCTATGGCTTCCTTGGGTTTATAACTTGCATTGTGAGCTCATCCGCAGGGCGGGTATTTTGTGTGGGAGTGGCTTGTGGAAGTACAGATAAAGGGCCCCATTTTTGCTTCTTTGGGTTTTCCAGAAATCTCATCAGTCCGCAGTATGCCTGATTTCTAGATCCTGGGGGTCCTCGCTGTGCAATGGGAGAAATCTTAATTCTACAACCAGCATCTGATTTTCCATGAGGGACCCCAGCTCCTCCCCAGACAAAAAAACAGCTCCGTTGCTCCCCTCCTGGCCTTGAGTGGGATTTTTTTATTTTTTATTTTTATTTTTGAGATGGAGTCTCGCTCCGTCACCCAGGCTGGACTGCAGTGACTCAATCTCACCTCACTGCAACCTACACCTCCCAGGTTCACGCTATTCTCCTGCCTCAGCCTCCCTAGTAGCTGGGACTACGGGTGCACGCCACCACACCCAGCTAATTTTTGTATTTTTAGTAGAGACAGGGTTTCACCATGTTGGCCAGCCTGGTCTCAATCTCCTGACCTCATGATCCACCCGCCTCGGCTTCCCAAAGTGCTGGGATTACAGGCGTGAGTCACTGCGCCCGGCTGGGTGGGATTTTTTATCGCACCTTTTCCCGGGTGAGTTGCCCTTCCAGGGCTTGGTATCTGACGAGGCCTCAACCCCATTCTCTGCCTGGAAGTCTGGAGTCATCCACCTGGGGCTGGCTGGGCAGCATTCCAAATGAACCACTCGCACGTCAGGAAGGGCATTTCCACAACAAGCTGTGTCCTGAGTGCACCAAGAAGCTGAGGCTTAAGACGTTGACTGGGAGCGGCTGAATGGGATGGTGCTGGTGGGGCAGGGGACCTAGCGGAGTGCCTGAGCCAGAGGAGACCATGCTGCCGTCTGCATGACACGGCTCCCTTAGACCAGAACACCCCTAACACTGAGAAGCCTCTCACCGAGACCCCGAACCCAGGCTGGAAGAAACACTGCCCTAGACAAAGCTGAGGTGTGGAGATCTTTATCTGATAAGAGCTCAGTGATAGGAAAAGCCTGATTTTAGACATTATCAAACCTTGACGACAACAAACATTTACAAAGGGAAGAGAACATAGCACTTAACAGACTGGAGGGCTATTCTGGTTTCATTTACCTGATGGAAGCCCAGATAGTCCACGATCGTTGCTGACGCATAAAATATCGTCCCTTCTGCACTCACGACCAGAGCAAAGCCATTAAGAGACTAGAAGAAAAAACAAAAAAAAAAAAATCGAATTGGCTCACCCAAAATGAAAAAGTGCAAGAATCCTTTGCTTAAATTTTCAACAATATCCTCCTGTTTTGTAGTCCATATTCATAACCTCTAGAAATGCCCCCTTTTTATTTATTACCATTTTGTCACAGGCTCCAAGTTAACAGGCAACATGAGAAGGCAGCCATGGTTTACAAGGCCCCTTTTCTAATAAATATAAAATTATGTGCACCTTGTCTTGACGCGACAGTGAGACTTGGTACCTAAGACGAGGCAGGAGCTCTCTGTTTTCCTCTGCAGACGTTTCTGCCCACGTACCTCCTTCTACACACTGTCTGGAATACCCTTTGGCTTTTCTAAGGATTTTTATTATGAAAAATATTGAACTCCATCGACCAGCCTGGCTAACATGGTGAAACCCCGTCTCTACTAAAAATACAAAAATTAGCCGGGTGTGGTGGTGTACGACTGTAATCCCAGCTACTTGGAAGGCTGAGGCAGGAGAATCGCTTGAACCCAGGAGGTGGAGGTGGCGGCGAGCCGAGGTCGCACCACTGCCCTCCAGCCTATGCAATGGAGTGAGACTCTGTCTCAGGAAAAAAAAAAAAAAGAGAGAGAGAGAAAAATGTTGAACTCATCAAGTGTTTTTCTGTATCTACTGAAAGAATCACAGTTTTTCTTTAGCGTGTGATTGATAGATTTTCTGATGATGCATCATTCTTGTACTTCATGTGGTAAGCCCCTTTGATCATGACTTTTTAATATGCCTTGGAATTGATTAACCTCACTTAACCATCTATGTTTAAACTTGGCCTGTAGCTTCTCTCCATATTTTGCATACAGTATACACAACCATCAAGACACGAGTCGCTCCTGCTCCTTTCCTTCCATTTTCTGGAGCTGCTTAAGATGAGGGTGATGTGCTTCTGGAAGGCCTGGTCCGCCTCACCCTGAAGACCCTCTAGTGTGGGCACATTTTGTGGAGATGGTGGATGAAACGGGGCAGATTTTAATACTATGTTGATTTATTTATTGTTCGTGTATGCAAGTTATTTTTTTTTTTACATTAACTATGGCATCTTAAAATATTTTCTAGAAATTCATTTCATCTTGATGTTAAATTCATTCGTGTATGTTAGTCACAATATTTGCATGATTATTAAATCTTAGTCACAGCCGTAATCATTGTGGGATTTTGGAGCGAGCAGATGGAGAAGGCAAGGATGTGGCTGTGTTGTGCTTGATGTGGCGTTTTCCTTTATTTGAGCAGCGAGCCCCGCAGCCCCACCCTGCAGCAGCTTCCCGGGGCCATCACTGGTGAGGATGCGCGGAAGACGGTGGCCTCTGAGTCGCAGGATCTGTCCATGGCAGCAATGGCCACTGACGCTGAGCAAGCACAGGCTACCAGGTGGAATATCTCGCCCAGTCTCACATCCCACACGAGGTAGAAGCTGGGGGTGAGGGGGCTGAGGCACCTGGACACAACTTTCATAAATGTTTCCATTTGTGTCTTTAAAACACAGACATTCGGAGACTTTAACTCCCATGATGTTTGTGGCTATCAGCAGTATATTATATACTAATTTCCCTTAAATCTGGACCATGCTGGGTACTTTTATTTTCCTTTTTTCTTTTTTTGAAATCTTTGCCAATTTGAAAACAGATATATTATTTCTGAAAAGAGATAAATTATTTTACCATTATAGTTTTCATTTCTTTGATTACTAATGACATTGAAAAACATTTCCTGCATTCACTGGTAACTTGTATTTCTTCTTTGGAAAACTGCCCTATGTATGTCATGTGCTAATTTTTCTATTAGGGTTTATAAGTATCAATTTCTAAGAGCTTTTGAAATACTGGTATTGAAGACTCCTAGGCAGCCAAGGATAATGGCAGTTACCTAAATCCAAATCCCCCCCAACATTCCACAAAATGACGGAGAATGGTAAGAACAGGTGCAGCTACACAGACCCAAAATTGCATCATAATGAGGACACAGGAAGTGTAATAAACGTCCAATTACACACAAGCAGAAGGGTCAGCATCAAATGCCAGTGAGCTTAAAATGACTGTTTCAAAAGTATGTATGTAGTCCCTCCTCAAGAAACTGGAGAGAGAAGAGTCAGTTAAATCTAAGGTAAGTAAAAGGAAAGAAAAAATAAAGGTAAGAGTCAAAAATCCATGAAAATGGTTTAGAACAGTCAAATAATAAAGGCCATTAACAGAGTCAAAATTTGAATTTTTGAAAATTTTGAAAAGATTAATAAAACGGATAATCTGCTAGCAAGACTCATCAAGAAAAAAAAACAAATCACTGACACCAGGAGTTTAAAAGTACATCACTACAGGTCCTACAAATATTAAAAGGATAATAAGAAAATACTAAAAATGATAGTCAATACATTAAACAATTTAAGTGAAACAGGAAAATTCCTTGAAATATGCAAATTAACAAAAGTGATATAAGAACAACTAGAAAATCTAAATAACCTTATACTAAATAAATTGAATTTCTAATCAAAACTTTCCTACAAAGAAAACTCCAGGCTCCAATCAAAAAACATAAAATACCTAGGAATAAATCTAATAAAAGATGTGCACGACTGGTATATTGAAAACAATGCAACATCACTGAGAAAATACCTGAATAAACTGAGAGATACACAGTGTTCCTGGATTGAAAGGCTCAATGTAGTTAGGATTGTCCTGTCTCCCTAAATTGATCTGTAGATATAATGCAATCCCAATCATCATTTTAAAGGTTTTTTTTCTTTTTATAGAAAGCGACAAGCTGATTCTAAAATTTTTATGGCTGGGCATGGTGGCTTATGCTTGTAATCCCAGCACTTTGGGAGGCCAAGGTGAGAGGATTGCTTGAGCCCAGCAGTTCAAGACCAGCCTGGGCAGCACAGTGAGACCCCGTCTCTACAAAAAACAAGCAAACAAAAACTTTAAAAACTAGCTGGGCATGGTGGTGCACGCCTGTAGTCCCAGCTACTTGGGAGGCTGAGGTGGGAGGATTGCTTGAGCCTGGGAAATCGAGGCTGCAGTGAGTTGAGATCACGCCACTGCACTTCAGCCTGGGTGACAGAGACTCTGTCTCTACAATAATAAAATAATAAAATAGTTACGGAATTGCAAAAGACCTAGCCTTGCTAAAGAAATCTTGTTAAAAAAGAACGAAATTGTGGAACTTATTTTGACTTCATGGCTTCCTATAAAGCTCTGGTCACAGCAGGACAAGGTCAGGATAGACAAGCTGACCCTCAGCCAAGGCACTAGGTCAATCAGTGGGGAAGGAAGGTCTGAAACAGCGTGGCTGGGACAGCTGGAGATTTGTATGGAAAAATGAACCCCAACTCCTATTTCACGCCACACACACACACAAATTAACTCAAGACCTACAACAGACACAAACACAAAGCCCAGAGCCACAAAGCTTCCAGAAGAAACCCAGGAAAATGCCCTAATGAGTCTGAGGTAGGTAGATTTGGGTAGCATACAAAAACACTAACCCATAAAGAAAAAACTTGATAAATTGGGCTTTATTTTTAAAAGCCAGTAAAAAATGAAGAGATAAGCCACAGAGAAAAAATATGCACAGCACATTGATAAAGGACTTTATCCAGAATCTGTAAGAACTGCTACAAATCAACAATTAAAAAAAAACAATTTTAAACAATGGGACAAACGTTTGCACAGATACTTTACCAAAAGAGATAGAGTAACGCCCATCATACACATGAAAATATACTCAGCATCCTTAGCCATCAGGGATGTGCAAGTTAAAACCTCACAGAGATGCTGCTCCACACTCCAGGGTGGCCGCTGTCAGAAAGACTGACAGCACTGAATACTGGCGAGGAAGAGAGTGTGATTGGTGGGAATGCAAAATGCTACAGTCACTTTGGAAGACTGTCCTGCCGTTCCACATAAAGGCAAGTGTACATCTGCCCTACAACCCAGAAGTTCCAGCCTTAGTATTTCATCAAGGGAAATGGGTATGTTCACAAAAAGGCTGGAAAAAGGATGTTCACACTGGCCTTGCTCATAATAATCAAAAGCTACAAATAACCCAAATAACTATCAATCGGATAATGGATAAACAAATTGCAGAATAATTATAAAATGGAATACTGTTAGACAATTTAAAAAATTGAAACCTACCAAATATGCAAAAACATTGATGAATTGCAAAAACACTACGTTAAATAAAAATCAGATGCAAAAGCTCATAAACTTAAGAGTCTGTTTATATGACATCTAAGAACAGGCCAAACTAATCTACAGTAATAAATATCAGAAAGTGGTTCCCTGGGTGTGGCAGAGGGCAAGTGATTGAATAAAACTGGGAGAAAGACCTATGTACAAATACATTTGAAAACCTAAAGTATATATTTCCGTAGGAAAATGTAATTTATAAAAATTGACCCCATTAGAGATACCAAGCTTAAAAGATCAACTCCTGTAGAAGGAATAAAGTTATCAAGGAATTACCCCACAAAAATGCACCTGGCCCAGATGGTTTTAACATGGAATTCTACCAAATCTTCACAGGTCAGATCATTTCAATGCCCCATAAATTGTTCCACAGCATAGAAAGTGAAGGAAAATTTGTAGTCCTTTTTAAGAAGTATAACATTGACACTTAACTCTGATATGGAGAGTAAAATAAAAAAGAAAATGACACACCAATATCACCTTTGAATATTGATGCAAATGTGCTAAATGAAATATTAAGAAATAGACTCCAGTTTCACATTAGGAAAATAATACACCAATAGCCAAGCAGATATAATCCAAGGATGAAAGGCTGGTTCAATATTAGGAAGTCCCTTAACATAAAAGACCATATTTACAGATCTGAGGGGGAAAATGATTATCTCCATATATGGTGAAAAAGCCCTCAATGAAATTCAACAATTATTCCTGGAAAAAAAAAAAAAGGCTCAAGAAAATAGGAATTACTGAATACCTTCTTCACAGGTAACATGTATGTGTGTGCACCTCATTCCTAAGGCAGCGACTTCATAGGGAAACATTCAAGGTGTTTCCAGTAAGATCAAGGAACAGGGTAGGGAGGCCCACCACCACCCATACAAGGGGTGCAACCATGGCCCCCAGGATGGCGCCCAATATGGCCTGCCACTTCCTTTTGTAAACAGAGCCTCGCTGGAACACAGCCATGCTCACACATTTATTCATTGCCTGTGGCTACTTTCGTACTACAACCACAAAGCAGAGTGCCAGGGGTGGAGACAGCCCAGCCCAAAACGCCTAAAACATTCTCCATGTGGGCCTTTAAAGAAGAAACCTGCCAACTCCCTCCCATGGTATCGGACATTGTATTGCAGGTATGGACTGATGCAATTTGATATGAAAAATCAACAGGATGTACAACAATTGGGGAAAAGTGAAACTCTCTCTTTGCAGACAACATCATAGTACATCAGGAAAACCCAGGAGAATCCATGATAAAATAACCCAAGTAAGGCCGGGCTCAGTGGCTCACGCCTGTAATCCCAGCACTTTGAGAGGCCGAGGCAGGTGGATCACGAGGTCAGGAGTTCGAGACCAGCCTGGCCAACATGGTGAAACCCTGTCTTTACTAAAAATACAAAATTAGCTGGGTGTGGTGGTGCATGCCTGTGGTCCCAGCTACTCGGGAGGCTGAGGCGGGAGAATGGCTTGAGCCCGGGAGGCAGAGGTTGCAGTGAGCTGAGATCGTGACATTACACTCCAGCCTGGGCAACAAGAGTGAAACTCTGTCTAAAAAATAAAATAAAATAAAATAACCCAAATAAAATAATTCAGTACAAAATTAACATACAGATACTCATAACCTTTACAAACTGGAAAAATGACCAGATTAGGGTACATAATTGTAGAGAAAGCCCCATTTACAAAAACATCAAAGAAGCTAAAGTACTTATAAATAAACTTAAGACGTGTGCAAAACCTATATGAAGAAAACTTCAAAACATCTCGAGACACAAAAAATTGTATTTGAACGAATAGGAAGACACACCTCAGTCTTGCATGAGTCAACATCCTAAAGATGCCTGTTCCTCCTGAGTCAATTTATCAACACGCTGTAATACTAATAAACATAGCACCAAACCGATTATGCAGCTAGTAGGTTTATACTAAATATGAAAATAAATATGCAATGATAGCTACAAAAGCACAGGAAAAAAAAGTCAGGAGACAGGAGCATCTTATTAAACATCTAAGAAATACTGTCAGGCCTCTATAATTAAATCATGGTGCATGAACAGACACATAAATCAATGGACTAGAATGGAACATCCAGAAATGGGTCCAAGCGCAAATGGAAATTTGATGCATGAAAAAGGTGTCACCTCAAATCACTGGGACAGAGATAGGCTTTTCAATAACTGGTGCCCTATTAAGAAACTTTGTTATTATTGCCTGTTTGATCAGGATCATCTGCAAGCTGACACTCTCCTCCTTTAGTATATTAAGTTGGTAAGTTAACTTTATGAGTATTTCCCAATGTCGGGGTCTCACCTTACTCCCGGATCACCGTGACTGCAGTGGCCCATGCTTTTATAACACAGATGGAAGTTAATTGCTATTATTTTATCTGGAATTGTTTTGTGCAGTTTCACAGGGGAGAAGGGGCTGCGTTTCTCCTTTGAGCTGCCTGCATCATATTTTTGCACCAGCGTTTTCCTAACCTCTGTGAATTAACTGAACAGCTTTCCATCCCTTTCTATGTTCTTGAATAGCCTAACCAGCTTGAGTATTTTCTGTTTCTTAACGTTTTCCTGAAATTTCCTTCTAAGAACAAGTGGACCAGGCACCTGATCCCCCTTTATTTTGAGACAACTTCCTGTTCTTCCTTACCAATGCAATTATGATTATGTTCAGAGTAGCTAGCTCACACAAAAATGTTTGCCTCCCAGCCTCCCACATGGAGTGATTTGGCCTATGAGGTAGGGGCTGGGGATTGGGGACTCTCTTTCTCCTGACGTGGGGCCATTCTGGACTGGTCCCTCCATGTTCCGGTCCCTCCATGTTCCTGCAAGAAATGCAGGCAAGAGGCGGCTCACAGAGCCACTGGCTGGAAGGAAGGGGGGCTGGGGGCAGCAGAAGTGGCCCGAGTCCCCAGCGACACCGTGGGCCCCTCGCCCAAGCCCAGCTGTGGCAGGTTCCCATCCACACTGCAAGAGGCTTCTTCCGGACAACGCCTTTCCTTTCCCGTTTTCTCCCTAGTTTTTTTTTCCCCAGTTAATTTTGTTGCAGAATTTCTACCTTTTTCGGTTGGCTGTAGAGCGTTTCATACATCTGTGTCTATCTTGTTGGGTGTCACAGGTGTGGGGAAGGTTGAACTGCTACCCAGGGTCCAGTTCAAACCAGAGGCTGCGTGTTCTTCCCTGGACACTGCCACACCACGCCTAATTCAGGAGGAAAGCCACACCAGAAGGACGCAGCCTCAGACCGAGAGCCTTGCTAGGCTGCAAAGCCACATTTTTCAATCAGTAAAGTATCCAAAAAGAAAAGTCACATGTGCCATGAAAATATAAAAGAAACACTTGTCAAAGACCAACTCAACAGTCGGCGAGGGGAGCAGTAAGATGTTACGACCGATGGAGAGAGCGGAGGAGCTGGTGGTCGCAGGCGGTGGGACAAGGCTGCTGGGTCAGGTGCCGGCGACCCGAAGGCCCTCACTCCCACCGACCTGAAGGGTGTGCCGCCCGCTTGGTTCTGGATACAGAGGTGCAGGCGCCAGGTGATGACTTCACAGTGGGATTTGAACTCTGTGTTGAGCGTCTGAGCAAGAAACCCAAGTCTCACAAAGCACCTCCCACTCGGAGGAAGATGTCAGGGAGCCCCTGCCCAGCTGTCACAACGAAACAGCAGGCAACACCATAGGCTGCTCCACGGTGACAAAATAGGCCAATGCTTTATACGGTTTGGCATCAGTAAAGAAGCCCATCGTTATCAGTCACCCTGAACTCCACCACGTTTCTAGAGAAAGGGAAACTGACCCCGCAGGACATCTGCATCCACGGGAGCATCTGAGGAGCTACCATGAACCATGGTATTTGTGCATTTTCATTCCCGTGCAGCTCCGAGGAAGAGGGTTGGTTCCATGCTAACGTCTTTGGGTCGTGAGCAGAAAGTCTGGTGAATCTGCCTGGACCCATCTGGGGCTGTTCACAAGCTCTCGGTTTGTCCAGATTTCCCCAAGAGAAATGGGGAAATGTCAGACCTGCTGCATTTCTTTGGGGGAGGGGGCCATGGAACACTTGGGACTTAGTTGTTTATGTCACTGAATAAAGGATCCAATGTGCCCATGGGATGATCCACAGAAAGGAAATCACTATTTTCCTCTCAGTAGCTGGATTAATCAGCAGGACATGAAACGGACCCCGCGGGAGTGTGAAGACAGCCTCGTGCCAGCCTCCTCAAAATGGACTGAGCCCGCTACTCGAAGGCACGAAGGAGGAATGGCAGGTGGTGCCCGCTGGCAGATTAGCAAGCTGGATAATCATCTCACCATGTCCTGCGCCGCCTCCGATTTTCACCTAAAAACATCACACCTTCTCATCCAGGCTCCCACCAGCTGGAAGAAATCTTTCTTGGAGGATTTTTAGGGACTTTAGTTTTAGCTCACGTGACTAGGCTGGGACCCCCCCCCCCCCAAGGCCAGACTTCCATGTCCCTCGTATTACTGACTCAACCAAGACAGTGAATTTTTATCACAGTTTTTTCCAAACCGTCATAACATAAAAATTACCATTTTAGTACCAATCGCCTGCCCCGGCCCAGGACGCCTGCTCTTTTTCTGAAGAGGTTAACACTACAAACCGTAAAGTCTGAAAATAGTTGCGTTAGCTGTTTTGGTGAACACACCGTGCACGACAGCACCAGCACAGTGGTCCCCTGTTGCTTCTGCCCCAAGACTCTCCTTCCTAAATCAGGCAAAAGGCTTTAGTACCACTGAAGACACCCAGAATGAAGGAAAAAAGAAAAAAAAAAAGAGTGAAACAGCTTTTAGTAACACTGGAAGAAAAATTAGCGAATTATTCACATGTTTGATGAGAAGGGCAATGATTTGGGAACATGCATGGAGCAGATGTGATTAGACTCACGGATGAGCGAGAGCTGCGACGGTTTCAAAGGAGGCTGCAGAAGACCAGCTCGTGACAGGAAAGCAGACCCACCAGCAATGGCCGAGGCTGAGAGAGACGGAGAAGGGTAACCCCAAACCTGGACCAGCCCTGACAACGGAACTGACTTTTTCTTCAAACGTTGGACAACATGATTTGGATGCAAAGACTAAACAGATTCAGCCGTGGATTAAGAAAAAACACCAAGTTCGAATTACCGTAAAGAAAGCAGAAAATGTAGACGAGTCAGAAAATAAAGTGGAGGAGATATTTCATCAAATACTCCAGACTGTGCCTGGAATAGCTACGTTCTCATCTAGGCCACAAGCTGTCCAAGGAGGAAAAGCTTTAATGTGGGTTCTTTGTCCTTTGAGCAAAAAGGAAGAGAAGGCGTATCGAGAAACTCAAGAGACCCAGGAAAGAGACCCTTTGAACAAAGACCATGGAAATGATAAGGAATCAAATGTTCTGCATCAGTAATTTTAATAAGGAAAAATATGCCTCCGAGAGAAGTAAAAAAAAAAAAAATACCATTTTAACTATTTTAAGTGGTTACTTTTTTTTTTTTTTTTCCTGAAACGGAGTCTCATTCTGTCACCAGGCTGGAGTACAGTGTGGTGCGATCTCAGCTCACTGCAACCTCCGCCTCCCAGGTTCAAGCAGTTCTCCTGCTGCAGCCTCCCGAGTAGCTGGGATTACAGGCATGCGCCACCACACCCAGCTAATTTTTGTATTTTTAGTAGAGACAGCGTTTCACCATGTTGGCCAGGCTGGTCTCGAACTCCTGACCTCAGGTGATCCACCCGCCTTGGCCTCCCAAAGTGCTGGGATTACAGGGTGAGCCACTGCACCCCACCTAAGTGGTTAAATTTCTGTCATTTTGAGCTCCGTGGCATTAAGCACGTCCACATTGTTGTGCAACCATCATGACCGTCCATCTTCAGAACATTCCCACCCTCCCAAACTGAAACTCTGACCACATTAAACACTCGCCCCCACTCCCCTCCTCAGCCCTGTGCGTCCCACCCGCTTTCTGCCTCTGAATTTGCCTACACTGGGGACCTCATCTGAGCGAATCAAGCAGGCTTTGACTTTGTTTCACTCCGCAGAGTCGTCAAGATGGATCCGAGCCACAGTGCGTGTCCATTTCCTTCCTTCCTTTTTTATCCCCCTCCCACCCCCCCGGCCCCTGGTAACCATCGACTCTCTGTTTCGATGAGTTCCACTTTTTTAGATTCCACATATGAGTGAGATCACGCAGAACTGTCTGTGCATGACTTATTTCACTGAGCACCATGTCCTCCAGGTTCATCTGTGGTTTGCAAATACCAGGATTCCCTTCTTTTTCTGGTTGAATAGGATTCCATGGTGTACACACAGAGCATTTTCTTTATCTGTGCATTCACTGGTGGACATGCAGGTTGTCTCCATGTCTTGGCTACTGGTGTCTCTGATTCCGACTTCAGCTCCTTTGGGTAAATGCCCAGCAGGGGGGCTGCTGCGTTGCATGGAAGTTCCATTTTGAATTTGGGTAAATGCCCAGCAGGGGGGCTGCTGCGTTGCATGGAAGTTCCATTTTCCATTTTTAATTTTTTGAGGAAGCTCCATGTAGCCTTCCAACACATCTACACTAATCTACATTCCCGCCGACAGTGCACGAGGGTCCCCTTCTCTCCACACCCTCATCAACGACTGCCTTCCCACCAACAGTGCACGAGGGTCCCCTTCTCTCCACACCCTCATCAACGACTGCCTTCCCTCCAACAGTGCACGATGGTCCCCTTCTCTCCACACCCTCATCAACGGCTGCCTTCCCGCCAACAGTGCACGAGGGTCCCCTTCTCTCCACACCCTCATCAACGGCTGCCTTCCCGCCGACAGTGCACGAGGGTCCCCTTCTCTCCACACCCTCATCAACGACTGCCTTCCCGCCAACAGTGCACGAGGGTCCCCTTCTCTCCACACCCTCAACAACTGCCTTCCCGCCAACAGTGCACGAGGGTCCCCTTCTCTCCACACCCTCATCAACGACTGCCTTCCCGCCAACAGTGCACGAGGGTCCCCTTCTCTCCACACTCTCATCAACGACTGCCTTCCCGCCAACAGTGCACGAGGGTCCCCTTCTCTCCACACCCTCAACGACTGCCTTCCCGCCAACAGTGCACGAGGGTCCCCTTCTCTCCACACTCTCATCAACGACTGCCTTCCCTCCAACAGAGCACGAGGGTCCCCTTCTCTCCACACCCTCATCCACGACTGCCTTCCCGCCAACAGTGCACGAGGGTCCCCTTCTCTCCACACTCTCATCAACGACTGCCTTCCGACTGCCTTCCCACCAACAGTGCACGAGGGTCCCCTTCTCTCCACACCCTCATCAACGACTGCCTTCCCGCCAACAGTGCACGAGGGTCCCCTTCTCTCCACACCCTCATCAACGACTGCCTTCCCGCCAACAGTACATGAGGGTCCCCTTCTCTCCACACCCTCATCAACGACTGCCATCCCGCCAACAGTGCACGAGGGTCCCCTTCTCTCCACACCCTCATCAACGACTGCCTTCCCGCCAACAGTGCACGAGGGTCCCCTTCTCTCCACACCCTCAACGACTGCCTTCCCGCCAACAGTGCACGAGGGTCCCATTCTCTCCACACCCTCATCAACGACTGCCTTCCCGCCAACAGTGCACGAGGGTCCCCTTCTCTCCACACCAACGACTGCCTTCCCGCCAACAGTGCACGAGGGTCCCCTTCTCTCCACACCCTCATCAACGACTGCCTTCCCGCCAACAGTGCATGAGGGTCCCCTTCTCTCCACACCCTCATCAACGACTGTCTTCCATCTTTTTGAAACAGCTGTCCTGATGGTGCGAGAGGAGCTCACTGACGGTTTCCATTTGCACTTCCCTGTGCCTGCTGATGCCGAGCACCTTTCCACCTACAAACTGGCCATTTTGTGTCTCCTTTGGAGAAGCGTCTATCAGGTCCTTTTCCTGGTTTTTAATGGGTTTTTTCTTGCTCTTGAGTTGGCTGGGTTCCTTATGTATGTGGGGTCTTTCCCGCCTGTGAGATGTATGGTTGGCAAATGTGTCCTCCCATTCCGTAGGCTGCCTCTTCATTCTGTTGACGGTTTCCTTTGCTGGGCATAAGTTTTTCAGTTTGGTGCAGGCCTGTCTGCGTATTTCTCTTTTGCTGCCCCACTCTTTTTAAGGCTGAATACTCCTCCTCTGTAGGTAGATACCTCTTGCTAACCCACCCACCTGTCAACGGAGGCTTGGTTGCCCCCTTGCTTTGGTTGGGAACATGGCTGCTGTGGCTGCATTTCCAGAAGGAAGGTAGCTCAGGCTGAAATCACTTCACGACACTTTGCTCTTCTCTGCAATCCCTACCTGGGAGAAATGGTGACTCAGAAGCTGCGGCGAGGGTTACATCACACTCTGTGCCCCGCAGAGCTGGCATCCTGCGGAACGATGGTGCCGGGAGCACTTGACCTGCCTTTCGCCGCCGCATCCGCCTGCCCTGGCTTCACGCTTCACCCTGGAACTCCTGGAGTTCTTGTCCTGCCTGGAGTTGACCGTGGGGAGTACCCACGAGGGCCCAGGATCGTCCCTGCCTGTGCTCAGCAAGATCTGGGCCCTGGGCTGGCGCCAATGGAGGTCAGGGACTTTGTGGCCGTGGATGGACCACGGGCCAATCCCACTCCCTTTGCACGTGGTGATGCAGACACCGAGCAACCCAGAAAGCCTGGCCCAGAGCCGGCACCCGTGGCATCGAGGCCCTTTCTCTACAGCGGCTCCCATCTTAGGGGCCAGCAGCTGTGTCCGGAACTAGGGGACCCAAACCACCACTGTGCCTCAGGCTGGCCCCTCAGGCTGACACCCGCCCCTCAGACTCCTGCAGCCCCTCCCTCCCCTTGGATTTAGGCAGAGACAGGGTGAGATGACGTGGGGTGCACCCCAAGGGGTTGTTAGAAAACAGGTGAGAATGTGAAGCAGCTGGGGGCCATGTGGCCTGGGGGGCATCTGCTGAAAGGGAACAGAGTTGCCATCCAACTGCCCACTCTGAGCCGGGCAGTGGTGACACTGAGGGGCCTCACTCCCGCCCCACACGGGCGGGAGGGGTGTGCACCAGGGCCTCGGGTCCTCAGCCCCCAGCCCTTCCTGGCACTGCTGGGAGAGGTCTGTGCCCGCCGGCTCCTGCCACAGCTTTTCCCAATTCAGCGGTTGCCACATACTGATGATGTCCTACTAATAATAGTTCAAAGACCAAAGAAATTTTCAAGGCTTGAGTATATAAAATGTCTTCTTAAAAAAGATTTTATGAGATTAGTCACAACCAAAAGCAACCTTAATTTTAACTCACAAGGCAGAATTTTTTTTTAAAGACCATAAAATGCTGTTTGCCGTGTCATATGGATTCAATATCAGATTGACTTCTGGTCCAGCATTGTCATGCCAAATACTTTTACACATGTGGGCCCATCTTTCAAATATGCATCTCGAACGTCTGTTTGTTTTCTCTCCCTCTGCCTTTCTAATCCTACAAAAGTTTTGTTTTTTTTTTAAACATGGTCCATGGAAAATGAGATCACTTTTCCAAACGGAAAAAAGGATTTGGCTCTAAGGTTAAGGCTCTACTTTTTTTAAGGGGAAAAAGATCACATCCATGTGCTGTTACTGAACGTCAGGAAACGGCGCACCTGCCACTTCGCAAGGACAACGGAGGTCGGGGCAGGTGAGGGCCGAGGCAGGTGAGGGCTGGAGCCACGCTCTCCCCCAGGCACCGCAGGGAACGGGGCAAACGTTCTGAGAAAGCCAGAACTTCCTCTGTCAAACCCTTTAAATATCCTGATCTCTTCCAGTTCCAGGGCAGAAAAAATAGCCGGCAAGTACTTCAAAGATTATTTTTGTCAAGATCATGGCAGAGGGAAAATGAGGGAAAAAGGAACAACCCTCCACATCCCCCTGGCTGCCCCTCCTCGGAGTAAAGGGAAGTTGGGAGTATTGTGCTCCCCTGAGAGCCGTTGCCACGGTTACGGAGCCACAACACGGCGGCTAGTCACGCGAGCGGGCACCGGGCGGGCGTCGGGGCAGCTGGCCCGGCCTCCTGGAGGCAGATCACTCACAGGGGCCGCTCCATGGGGCTTGCGTGCGTGCGAGGCAGCGCTCTTGCTTGGGGAGCTGAATAACTGGCTGTTTATAGATCCCACAAACAGTAAACGCAGGCTTGACTCTCTTCCACGGAGCAGCTCTGACGTTTGAAAACAGTTCTTGAGAATGCAGCTGGTGGATGGCCGGATGGCCACAGAGTGGGAGGCTGACTGAAGCCCCGGGGCCCTAGAAGAGCAGGCAGATGGCGGCCCCCAGGCAGTCCCTCCTGACGCCCACTGCAGCCCCGCTCGGTTAACCCAGTGTCCTGGGCCCCCTTCTGGCTGAGGGAGACCAGCCAGTGCTGACGCCGCCTCCGCCCTCACCTTTGCTGCGGACCCTTGGCGAGTTAATTCACCTCTCTGGGCCTTGGTCTCCTCCTGTGAAAGATGGGACGGCAACAGTGAGCGTCTGTGAGGGCGGCGGTGAGCAGCAGCACCGGGCACCCTCCAGTGATCAGGGCAGCACCCGCTGTCTCTGTGACCGGAGGGCAAATGGCTGTGCTGGACAGGCAATCTGACGTCTAAAGTTGATGTCATTTTCTAGAGAACAAAACTTATGCTTTTAAAACCAGGACCAACCAGGACCCGCTTTCTGAATGCAAACACCCTGAGTGTGAAACGTACTTCACAAGAAGCAGACTTACAACTCATAAACAAAGGCAGCTGACGGTTACCACAGTGAATCTCCCTCCAGAAGCGCCAGGCCCATCCTGCCGGGGTCCTGGTGGTTGGGGAGCCACCCCTGCCGATCCCTAAGCCTGGGACCCCACGCCCTGGGTGTGTCCTGCACCACCAGCCCCGGCCTCAGAGACCCTGGGGCTAGAGTTGGCCTGGGCCGTCCCTCTGCACCTGCGGCTCCACACCCAGGAGAGCCCGAGGGAGCTCCGCGCTGACCCGGCTGCTTCAGAGCAGACAAGGAAGGTGGCGTGGGGATAAGAACCACCCGGTAGGAAACCAATGGCAGGGAAGCAGCCGTGAGGCCGAGAGGTGGGCATTGAGCGGGAGCTGCGGCTGCTTGGTCCTCGAGAGGAATGAGGTGCGCCACGGTGGTGCTGGGCATGTCGGCAGGGGGGTCCCAGGTGCATTAGTGACCTCGGGTGGGGAAAATCCACCCAGGACAGACTGGGGCGGCTGCTGGAGCCAGGGCCACACACAGACCCACAGTTTGCTGAGGGCCACTCACGGCCTCCGGTGCCCGCAGGACCCAGGCCTGGCGGCAGAAGGCCCTGCAAGCCCAGCCCTTCTCACAGAAGCCCATCAGTGACAACGGCACTGCCTCCTCCCAGTGTCGGCAGCTTAAAACGGAGTAACAGCCAAGGGGGGTGAGGCATGCACAGCGCCTGAAACCCGGTTTGGCACAAACACACTCCTTCCACCAGGGGCAGGCCCAGGACCCTCACCTGTGCTGACGTTGCCTGCTGGGGAGAGCCTGGGATGCAAGGGTCCAAGCCCAGCTGAGCCGAGGGCAGAGCAGGGGCCGAGTGAACACCACTGAATAGAACTCTGTGCACCCGGCTCAGTGACCACAGATGGTCAGAGGCTAACTGGACAGTCAGGGGCTTACGTGGATGGTCAGGGGCTACGTGGATGGTCAGGGGCTAAGGTGGATGGTCAGGGGCTACGTGGATGGTCAGGGGCTATGTGGATGGTCAGGGGCTAACATGGATGGTCAGGGGCTAACATGGATGGTCAGGGGCTAACATGGATGGTCAGGGGCTACGTGGATGGTCAGGGGCTGACATGGATGGTCAGAGGCTGACATGGATGGTCAGGGGCTATGTGGATGGTCAGGGGTATGTGGATGGTCAGGGGCTATGTGGATGGTCAGGGGCTAACGTGGATGGTCAGAGGCTGACATGGATGGTCAGGGGCTACGTGGATGGTCAGGGGTATGTGGATGGTCAGGAGCTATGTGGATGGTCAGGGGCTATGTGAATAGTCGGGCTAACATGGACGGTCAGGAGCTATGTGGATGGTCAGGGGCTATGTGGATGGTCAGGGGCTAACGTGGATGGTCAGGGGCTATGTGGATGGTCAGGGGCTATGTGGATGGTCGGGGCTATGTGGATGGTCAGGGGCTAACGTGGACGGTCAGGGGCTAACATGGATGGTCAGGAGCTATGTGGATGGTCAGGGGCTATGTGGATGGTCAGGGGCTATGTGGATGGTCAGGGGCTAACGTGGATGGTCAGGGGCTAACGTGGATGGTCAGGGGCTAACATGGACGGTCAGGAGCTATGTGGATGGTCAGGGGCTAACATGGACGGTCAGGAGCTATGTGGATGGTCAGGGGCTATGTGGATGGTCAGGAGCTATGTGAATAGTCGGGCTAACATGGACGGTCAGGAGCTATGTGGATGGTCAGGGGCTATGTGGATGGTCAGGGGCTACGTGGATGGTCAGGGGCTATGTGGATGGTCAGGGGCTAACATGGACAGTAGGGGCAAATGGTGGAGAGTCCTGGAGATCTAAAAGTCACACAGAGGCCGGTGTGGGCCCCAGACACCTGCAGCAGCCTCTGAGGCGGGCAAGGAGCCGGGCACTCTGACCCAGCTGGGTGGGGGTCCCCAGCCTCCTGGAACTGGCCTGGGATGTGGATGGGCGGGTGGGGGTCGGGGAGAGGGCGGGCAGGTGAATGCAGGGGGAGCTGGGCTACCTTCCTGCTGTGCCCACTCTCAGGCCAGCTGCAGGGCCGGCATGCTTCCTCCCTGGTGAAACCTCTGGTCATACCTTTATTTATTACATACATCTGATGGACTCCTGAAATGAAAGCCACTTGAAAGGAGTTTCGGAACAGCAGGCCCAGCAGCTACAACAGACGGTAAAACGTGGATTTCTCTTAGCAGAAAGGCCGAAGAAGCGGCAGAAAATGCCAGGCCAGGAGATGAGGCCAAGTGTGTTCTGTGGGGCTTGTGGGAAAGTGCCCAGAACAGAGGCAGGAGTAGGCTTGGGCATCACGGAGCTCTCTCCACGGTGGCCGGCGTATGCCAGGGTGAGGCTGGGGCCGCCCGCCTCAGTACCCCCAGACACATAGACCCCAGCCATGGCATACGGGGCTCGGTTCTCCACCCCCATCACCTCTAAAGTCAGGGACAAAGGGGGGTGTGGGATGCCCTCTCCCAGCCTGCTGTCCCCGCACGGCCGTCCTTTCAGCCCCCATGCCTCCCCTGAGGATGGGGGTGCCAGGCCCAGAAGGAGGGCAGGAGGGCATACCCTGCATTTGTCCTGGCCAGGACAGGCCCAAGGCCCGGGGCCCCTCTGTCTGGGTTGCCACCTTGTCATGGGGGCTGGGACCCTCCCGCTCCTGGGCTGCAGGGCCCCACTGCCCCATCCCTCTCTTACCCTCCTGGGCTCGTTTCCCCGGTACCCTCACTTTGTGCTCCCAGAGCCTCCTGAGTTGTGGTCCTGTGTTACCATCTGGTGTTTTATACCTTCGCTTCTGGCCTGAGTTTCTGGACGACCCATGGCCTCCTAATCCTCGTACCAGGAGCCCCTTAGAGCCAGGCAACATCACTGCATGGAGGAAGCTGGAGGAAGGGGATGCTCATCCCTTTTGCTTCACCTCCTGTTCCCCTCACTCAATCCTCTCCCAAAGGGTCCCTCACAGGAACGTGTGTGCAGCCCCAGCTGGGAGGGCTTCTAGGCCTTTCTTTAGGACAGCAGCCTGTGGCGGAGGAGTGTCTCCCCACTTGTTAAATTTCAACTGCTGGACACTTTGGTTCCTGGGGACTTCTCAGGAATTTTCCAGAAACCACACCAGAGCAGCAGTGCGGCCCGGTGACCGTCTGCCGAGCGGCTTGGGGCTTCCAGACACGCAAGGCTGTTCTCACAGCTGTTTTTGTGAGGCCCCGCTCGGCTGCCACTGGGCACGGGCAGGGTGGGAGCTGGAGCAGGCGCCTCTGATGACCTGGCCTGCAGTGGCCTCTGGGAAGCTGCCCGTCCAGTCCTGGAGCTGAGAAGCTCTGTTTCAGGGAACTGGTGAGATTCCCCTGCTCTGGGCTGGTGAGTCAGCTGCCCTTCCTGTTTGCCACCTTGTCCTCTCCCGGGACTTTTATTCCCCTAATTTTCGGACCCTGCTCAGCCTGGCGTTCGGCTAACTGCATCCCACCACCGGGGCTCGTGTCTCCAGGCCCCCTCTGTCTGCATTCCCCACCAGTGTCATTCAGGGAATGGGGACGCAGGGCAGCCAGTGTTGGCGACCTGGCAGGAGGGGGACTTGAGGACAGGATCCCCAGAAAAGTTGAGGGAACCCCAGAAGTCTTGGGCTATCTGGGGTTAGGTGTGGAGGAGATTGGGAGCCACGGCCCAGGGCAGGGGCTTCGGGGTCACAGTCAAAATACAGGTGGGAGAAATCACTTTCCTGTCCTGCCTTTGCCCTCCCAAGATGCCTCGAGACAGCCCTGCCTGGGGGGCGACAGCAGGAGGCTGGGGCCGGGGCCTGAGGGGCAAGATCCGGAGACGCAAGAGGTTGACACTGCCGCACCGCCAGCTCCAGCACCCACCCTCCCTCCTCTTGTGCAAACCCCCAGGCTGGGGAGGACTCGGGGCAAAAGTGCTCCCTCCCACGGTGCTCCCTTCAAAGGTAAACTCCTCACCCAGGAGCTGGCCCTGCGCACCTGCCCTCCCCTCTGCCCTCCACGCAACCAGGGCCAGCCCTGTCCGGCCCCACACAGGCCCAATCGGAGCCAGCGCACACGGGGACCAGAGACAGGAGGCACAGCCAGGAAAGTGGAGCCAAGCAACGGGCGAAGACAAGCAGGGCTCCAGCACACAGGGAGGAAAGGGGAGAGACGAGAGGGCTCCGGCACACAGGGAGGAAAGGGAAGAGACGAGAGGGCTCCGGCACACAGGGAGGAAAGGGGAGAGACGAGAGGGCTCCGGCACACAGGGAGGAAAGGGGAGAGACGAGAGGGCTCCGGCACACAGGGAGGAAAGGAGAGACCCTGGAGCAGAGAAAACATTCGCCAGCAGGAATGCAGCTGAGCACAAAGCTGCAGCCTGGAGGCTCCTTGTAGGGCCTCCCTCCTGCCACCCAGACAGAGCCAGCAAGAAATCCAGAGCCAGCAGGGTGGCTGCAGAAGGGCCGTGCCTGGATAACAGCAGGTCCAGAAGATAAAAGCAAGAATGGAGAGGGACACCACCAGTGCAGTGACAGACACAGAATGTCCAGAACCGAAGATGAGAGAACTCGGCTGGGAAGGACTCACAGAGGACACGTCGCCACAAAACTCTCGACCACCAGAAAGAAAACACTGCAATAGGCCGGGCGCAGCGGCTCACGCCTGTCATCCCAGCACTTTGGGAGGCTGATCACTTAAGGTCAGGAGTTGGAGACCAGCCTGGCCAACATGGTGAAACCCCATCTCTACTAAAAATACAAAAATTAGCCAGGCATTGTGGCATATGCCTATAATCCCAGCTACTTGGGAGGCTGAGGCAGGAGAATCACTTGAACTCAGGAGGCAGAGGTTGCAGTGAGCCAAGATCGTACCACTGCACTCCAGCCTGGGAAACAGAGTGAGACTCTGTCTCAAAAAAAAACAAAGAAAACAAATAAAACAATAAAACATTGCAATAGCTCCCAGGAGAGCAAGAGCACAGCCTCCAGGAAAGAGCAGACCCACCAGGCTCAGCAGCAAGGCCACGTGGCCCTGCAGACACTGGGACAGGCTTCAGCCTGGAGCTCTGCGTGCAGCCTGGCTACCGTCCACGCACGAAGACACAGCAGTGTTCTCCCACTCGTGGAGGTGCCCAGAAGGTTTCACGGCAAGGCCCACAGCAGACTGCTAGAGGAACACTCGGGAGGAGGAAGGATCGGTTAGTGAGCGACATGATCGGGTGCCCTGGGCTGGATGAGACACCTAACATTAGGTGCAAAGACAAGAATCTGTGACATCGGGATTAAGCTTCAGACACAGTCAGCATGCTGCCAACGTGGGGAGGGCCGGAGGACGCGTTTGTGCCGGCACAGGCCCTGCTGGGGGAACATCACCGCAGAAGAGCCTGAGAAACAGCAAATCAACCTGAAATCTCTCATTTCAAAGGCATCCCCATGAGAACAAAAGCAGAATGTGCACCTTTAGTTCAAGAAAGCTCAATTTATCTAACAGAGGGTTAGGGGAGGAAAAAACCCAAAGAATGTGCAGTGAATGGAAAATACAAAATAGGATGACAGAAATCAGCTCCTAAAGAATCACAAGAAGTAGGTGGGCCCCAGTGAAAGACGGCGCTTGGTGTGGGGGGAGATCCCTTGACCCGTCACCTGCAAGAGGCACCTACACCGAGAAGGAAACGCGGAAAATGAAGGCATGGGGGAGACAGTCCAAGCAGCCAAGAACCAAAGTAAGCCTGGGGCGGCCACGGTAAGGCCTGACGCAGTCGCGGTAAGGCCTGATGAAATGACGTAATGGGCAAGAAGAGTCGACGTGAAATGAGCGGGGTCTGAAGAGTCACACAGCATGCAAGCCTCCACCGAAACTCAGCCCTTGTCCCTAAAACCAGCCTTCCCGCCACATCACTTCCTGCTGCTTTGAGCGACTGTTTTGAGCCCTTCTCACCGGCGGTTTGGGCATTTTCCTCTGTCTTGCTAAGTCACACCCTTACGTAACGAGTCACTGTTGGGTTTCCCGCCTGGCTGTGGACGCCGCGTCTGCACCCGCCACATCTGCACCCACCTCGCCCTGCGCCCGTGCACGCTCTGGCCCTGCCTCGCCCCGCACCTGCCTCGCCCTGCACCCGTGCGTTCGTGCACGCTCTGGCCCTGCCTCGCCCTGCGCCCGCCTCGCCCTGTGCCCGGGCACTCTCTGGCCCTGCCTCGCCCTGCGCCCGCCTCGCCCTGCGCCCGGGCACTCTCTGGCCCTGCCTCACCCTGCGCCCACCTCGCCCTGCGCCCGGGCACTCTCTGGCCCTGCCTCACCCTGCGCCCTCCTCGCCCTGCGCCCATGCATGCTCTGGCCCTGCCTCGCCCTGCGCCCTCCTCGCCCTGCGTCTGTGCATGCTCTGGCCCTGCCTCGCCCTGCGCCCTCCTCACCCTGCGCCTGTGCACGCTCTGGCCCTGCCTCGCCCTGCGCCCTCATCACCCTGTGTCCGTGCACGCTCTGGCCCTGCCTCGCCCTGCACCCGCCTCGCCCTGCCCCCATGCACGCTCTGGCCCCACCTTCCTAATCTGGCTGTGTCATGACTGCCCTCAGCTCCCACTGCAGAGCTCCTGTCACCCAGGTGTGCGCAGCCTCTGAATCCTCCACTCTGCCTGAGCAGCCCTGTTGGCCTGGAGTTGCTCGCATCTTTGCTGACTTAGTTTTCCCAGGTACTCACATCACACCACCACTGATGGAGCCCCCAAGTCTCAGTTGAATGCACCTTCCCTGCACTGGTTCCTGTCCATCCCAGCCTCTCTGGGGCCTCTCCCGTCTCTGTCTGAGGATGTTCTGCCTGGGTGGTAGTTCCCATCTCTGCCACTGCCTCCTGGAGGGGCTCCCATCCCCACCCTGACCCCTTCTGTGGCTGGTTCTGGTGGAGAAGCCCTCCAGGGGCCTTCCGAGAAACAACTTGAAAGAAGAAAACCTCAGACCCTGCCCCTGGGTGTGCGTGAACTCCAGGTTGGAAGGCGTTTGTGCGTTTCCTCCCGGCCTCCTGCATCCAGGTCTCTGTCTCTGGATCATTTCCATGAAACCCGCCCCTCCTCTCTGGGAGCATTTAGGATCTTCTCCTTGTCCACGAGGGTGTGGAATCTCACAGAGATCCCAGCAGGAACTTCCAACCCGGAAACTCATGCCCTGGGCTCTGGGAAGCCAGCTCAACCTCCCCTTGAAGACTCCCTCCCCTCCGATCTTCCTGGAGCTCTGACCCCCGGCGTCTCTCAGGCTCTGCTCATTTTCCTGACTTTATTATTTCCACCTCTTTTTCCTTTACTCATGGAAAGACCTCTTCAGCGTTAACGTCAAACCCTTCTCCGGGATCGTTAGGGCTTTTGCTCTCATGCTTTTAATTGTTGAGCCGTTTTCATGTCTGAATTTTCTTTCTGCAGCGACTGATTTTCATTTGGTCGGTACGGTGCTTTCACTGGTCTCCGAGGATCCTGATGACAGCTGCCTTTGTCTTTCTTTGAAGAAATGTTTTTATTTTAATGCTTGTGGGCACACAGTAGGTGTATATATTTCTGGCGTGCCTGAGATGTTTTGCTACAGGCGTGTGATGCATAACAGTCACATGGAGGATGGGGTGTCCATCCCTCAGCACTTACCCTTTGTGTTACAAGCAATCCAATCACACTCTTCGTTATTTTTAAATGTACGATTAAGTTACCGTTGACTGCAGTCCCCGCGTTGTGCCACAGATGCCGGGCCTCTGTCTTTTCTTCATTCCGTGTGCTTCTGTCCTTTCCGGCCTCTGTCTTTTCTTCGTCCCGCGCATCTTTGTCCTTTCTGGCCTCTGTCTTTCCTTTCCTTTCCTGTCCTGTCCTGTCTCTGTCCTGTCTGCATTCCGCGCATCTCTGTCCTTTCCGGCCTCTGTCCTGTCTCCCCTCCCCCTCCCTCCCTTCCCCCCTCCCCCTCCCTCCCTTCCCCTCCCCCCACCCTTTCCTTTCCTGCCTCTGTCTTTTCTTCATTCTGTGCATCTCTGTTCCCTCCAGCTCGTCTTCTCAGGTTGGGTCTCACTCCTGTCTTTCACGGTGGCCTCTTTCCTTAAGAACCCAGCAATGCTGGCGCAGGTGCCAGAGTGGGCCTGTGCCGTGTGTCCTGGGGACCGCCATATCTGCGCCCTGGTCCTTTCTCTGGGCCGTCAGACCCCCCAGAGGCCTTGCGGTGGAGGCGTGCAGTGCTCTGACGCTGGTCTGGGGGAAGGGCCCGGGCTCGGTGTCCAGGGCTCCCAGCTGCCACCTCTGCAGGGCCGAGGAGGAGCCCCTCGAGCTTTTCCACAGAATGGGGGGGCCTGGGTGGCTAAGGGCTCCTCAACTGTTCAGCAGCATCTGAAGCACGTCCAGCTGCGTCACGCGTTGGGACTCCCGGCTATGCAGCACGTGGCTCCCTCGCGTTGAAAGTGGCTTGATGTTGGTGTCGTTGATTCACTTCGAGAATGTGATCCGAGTCGCTCGGGCACCGGTGGCCACTGTGCCACTTCCCAGCGATCTCTCTGGTTTTCAGGGCTTTACGTGGACTCACGCACTGTGGATGCTGCCTGGTTCACAGCCTCTTCCCTTAAAGTTTGTTCCTTCAGCCGCATCTGCTGGAGCCTCGGCTCACTGTCCAGCCCCAGCTCACCCCCCTCCCTCACCCCCGCCTTCGACACCCCCACAACCCCACTGGGCCCCCAGGCTCCCCTCCACCAGGGCATCGTCAGCATGGCCACCCGGCTCACGGGGCGGCTGGTCCCTGCCGCAGACGGTCTCCCTGAGGAGAGAGAATCACGCCCAGACTGTGACCATGTGGCCCATGGGGCGTCTGGCCCAGCAGGGCCCCCAGGACAGCCCTGAGCCCCAGCCAGCCCTCCCGTTCAGGTGACAACTGCTTGGGGCCCTTCGCTCTTGGGTCCTCACTCGGCTCCATCTTCTCTCCTGTGCGAGGCACCGGCGGAAACCCTCCGCACCTGCTGCTTTTGTCGTGAGCATTGCGTCCTCAGGCATCTGGCCCAGCCACACTGTCCTCCTGCCAGCTTCCTGTTTCCGTCCAGCCAGCGGGACGGAACCTCTGCCCAGTGGCTTCGAGGTTTGAAACTGAAGTCCCCCGAGATGCTCTTCAGGGCCCAGAGGGGTCACAGCTTAGTCCTCGTCCTGGCCAATGGGAGGACGGTGCCCCTGGCTCTGACACCCCCGCTCCTCATGTCACCAAGCCCCATGCCAGGCTGTGCCCCTCCAGTCGGCTCGGCCCCTCAGGGCTGCCTGGCATGAAGCAGCCTCGGCTCAGGGCCACCGCAGACGCCCTGGTTTGGAAGAGACCTGCCGGGTGTCCAAACCCCACTCCTCCAGGCTCCCCCTGGGAGAAAAGCAGCAGTGGGGACCCCGGCTCCCTCCTTACAAGGGTGTGACAGATACAACCTCACAGCACCTCAGTTTCCCCAAGAATAAACAGAGGTAATGGCAGGTACCCTCCCCATAGCCATCGATGGATGGCTGCGTGAGTCCATGAGCTCCACAGTCTTGGGGCAGCCCCAGGCGGAGTCGCACTGAGCCCCGTGTACGACAGCAGTTCAGGGATTGGGTTCGGGACAGGGGGAGGCCTGAGTTTCTGCCCCAACCCTGAGCTCTTCCAACCTGAGCTTTCCCCTGTCTGGTACGATAGAGCTGTGAGGTAAGCACAGTGGTACTGGGCTGAGTGGTGTCCTCCAAAATTCATTTCCTTCCAAACCCATGAATGTGACCTTCCTGTATTGGGACATAGGACAGTGGCGGATGTCATGAAGCTGAGATGAGGTCACACTGGATTAGGGTGGGCCCTAAATCCAGTATGACTGCTGTCCTTACAAGAGGGGGATTTGTACCCAGACACACTGACAGAGATGCAGATTCACAAGAAGAACATTCCAGAAGCGAGGGGGTGTGGAGTACACTCTCCCCAAGAGCCTTTGGCAAGGGCCCGTCCTGCCAACACCTCGCGTGCAGCCCATCGGCGCTGGTTTTGGCTCCTGGCCTCCAGGCTGTGAAGAATAACCCCTGTTGTTCAAGCCACGCAGTTTGCAGTCATTCATTAAGGCTGCCCCAGGAAGCTGACATGGTGTCGCCGAGTTCCGGCAGGTACAGCGTATGGACACACGATCACACTCAGAAAACACGGGCGTCCACCACCATCACCACTATGTGTTACCGGTATTACCACTGCTGCTGTCAGAAGCCACAGAAGAGGCTGAGGAGGTCAGGCCCCTGTCCCAGGACCTCCAACAGTGCCTCATCCCTCAGCAGACAGGGTGAAAGGCAGGTGGAGGGACGTGCTGCGTGGCTGTTGTGTGCCTGTTGCGTGGCTGCTGTGGCTGCTGTGGCAAAGGTTTGTGTACACATAAGCACCTGGAGAGAAAATCCGTCCCTGTGGATGGAGGACCCCCACAGTGGGGTCCCTGCTGTACAAGAAGAGGGCAATTCTCATTATTTTTTCCTCCCTTTCTCTCACCACTTTGCCCTGGCAGCAAGCCTGTTTGCACAGAACCATGCAGCAGGAATGGCAGCTATGACCCCAAGAGAAACATCGTCTTTCTCATCAGAAGACCAGGAGTCATCCCCAGGAGGCAGCAGGGTGGGGGACGTAAGCAGAGGAGAGAGCAGGAGACAGGACCCCGCTTCTGTGTACGAACTGACACGTGTCCTGGCTCATCCCAAGCTGCAGGTGTGGAACACACCAGAGACACAGCGTAAAGCACTTTGAGCTGCACTGACGTGAACCTGTGCCCAAGGCCCCAAGGACTGCCTGTCGGGGCAGACCCACCCCGTGCAGCAGAGGCTTTGACAATCAAACCGATATGGAAACAAGGCTCCCAGAAGGAGAGAGAACCTGCAAGCTGAGCCTCACTACTGGGCTGGCTGTGACTAAGACAAAACAAAAAATAATCCACATTCCCTAGATGGTGCCTCAGGACCCAGAGCCTCAGGGCACAGGTGAAAAGTGTCCGGGATGAAGTCTGGGTTAGCTCCCTGTTACTGCTGTAGCACATTACCACACACTCATGGCTTCCAACAACACAAACACATTCCCTACAGACCCGTGGCTGAAGCCTGGAATGATCTCCGTGGGCTAAAGCGAGGAGCCCCATGGCTGTGCTCCAGAATCTGCAGGCCTAGGGGGAACCATCTTGCTGCTTTTCCCAGCTTCAAGAGGCTGCCTGCGCTCCACACCTTGGCTCAGGGCCAAGGCCAGCTATGCAGCATCACTCTGACCCTTCTTCTGTTGCCACATCTCTTTCTCTGGCCCAGTGAGAAAGATTCTCTACTTTTAAGGATTCTTGTGATTACAGTGAACCTGCTTGGATAATCTCCCCACCTCAAGACCTGCTTAATCACATCTGCAAGATCCCTTTTACCACGTAAAGTGACATATTCACAGACTCTGGGAATCAGCATGTGAACAGCTTTGGGCCCATTATCCTGTCTATCACACAATCCTAAATTACTGTACATCCTAAGAACCAGAATATGGGACTAATATTCAAGGGAAAAGATGATAAACAGAGAATAAACTCTGAAATGACACAGATGATATAATGATAGATAAGGATCTTAAACAGCCAATATAACCATACTCCATGAGGGAAAGGTAAAGACTCTTGAAATTTAAAAAAAAGCTAAAAAGTCCCAGCAGATACACAGACACTGAAAAAAAGAATGAAATTGAAATTTTAGAACTGAGAAATAAAATACATGAAGTAAACATTTCATTGGATGAGTTTAATAGCAAATGGAGGCGACAGAGAAAAGAATCAGTGAAGTTAAAGGCAGTTCAACAGAAATTATCTAGTCTGAGAAAGAAAACATTGAAAAAAATGAACACAGCCTCAGAGATCTGTGAGGAAATATTTAAAAGTCTAACATTTTCATCAACTGAGTCTCTGAAATGGAGGGGAAGAAAAAGATGGGTGCCATAAAGAATAATTTCCCAAATTTGGTGAAATAAATGAACAGGTTCAAGAAGATCAGCGAACCCTAAACAGGACAATCTCTAATATCTAAGCTCAGATACATCATAATTAAGCATCAAAATTAAAATTAAAGATAAAGAAATAGTCATAAAGGTAACCAGAGAAAAATGACACATAACACACAGGGAACAATAATTTGAATGACTGTGAATTTCTCATCAGAAACCACAGAGGCCAGAAGATAGTGGACAACAAATTTAAAGTGCTAGACAAAAAATAACTACCCAGAATTCTATACCCAGCAAAAGTATTCACCACAAATGGAGGCGAAGCTGGGCATGGTGGTTTATAGCTGTAATCCTAGCACTTTGGGAGGCTGAGGCAGGAGAACTGCTTCAGGTCAGGAGTTTATGACTGGCCTGGGCAACACAGCAACCCTGTATCTCTACAGAAAATTTAAAAAGTAGCTGAGCATGGTGGTGTGCACCTGTAGTCCTAATTATTTGGGAGGCTGAGGCAAAAGGATTTCTTGAGTCCAAGAGTTCAAGGTTACAGTAAGGTATGATCATGCCACTGCACTCCAGCCTGGGCAACAGAGTGAGACCCTGTCTCAAAAGAAAAAAAAACGATAAATAAAAGACACATCACCAGCAGACCTGCACTATAAGAAGTGCTAAAGAGAGTTTTGTTTGTTTTTTTGTTTTTGTTTTTTCTCACTGCAATGTCCGCCTCCCGGGTACAAGCAATTCTCCTGCCTCAGCCTCCTGAGTAGCTGGGATTACAGGCATGTGCCACCACGCCCGGATAATTTTTGTATTTTTAGTAGAGACAGGGTTTCACCATGTTGGCCAGGCTGATCTTGAACTCCTGACCTTGTGATCCGCCTGCCTCAGCCTCCCAAAGTCCTGGGATAACAGGCATGAGCCACCGCTCCCAGCCTAAAGAGAGTTCTTAAAGAGAACTGATACCAGAGGGAAATGCAAAACCTCAGGAACCAAAGGAAAACAACAGACGTGGCAAGTATCTGGGAAAATATGTATACTATTTTAAACTCAAGTTCTTTAAAATATTTATGACTATATTGTCTGGGCCGGGTGCGGTGGCTGTAATCCCAGCACTTTGCAAGGCCTAGGCAGGCAGATCACCTGAGGTCAGGGGTTCAAGACCAGCCTGGCAAACATGGTGAAACCCCGTCTACTAAAAATATGAAAGTTAGCTGGGCATGGTGGCGCACGCCTGTAATCCCAGCCACTCGGGAGACTGAGGCAGGAGGATCGCTTGAACCCAGGAGGTGGAGGTTGCAGTGAGCCGAGATCATGCCATTGCACTCCAGTCTGGGTGATAAGAGCAAAACTCCATCTCAAAAAAATTATATTGTCTGGAGGGTTTAATGTATGTAGATGTAATACATATGACAAATATAAAGCGAAAGGGTAAGAGGATTTATGTGGCTTAAGGTTTTGAGGTTTTACTTGAAGTAGTAAAATTTCAACTTTGTAAAGTAGGATTTATATATTATAATCCTTACAACAACTACTAAAAAATAAGAAAACATACACCCAAAAGTGAATAGATAAGCTAAAATGTAATACCAATACATATTCCCATAATCAAAGAGAGGGCAGAAAAGATGAAAGAGGAGAACAAAAAATAGAAAAATAATAAAGCAGTAGACTTAAATCCAATAATATCAATGATTACCAAGGGAAACTATCAGGAATAAGGAGGCATTTTACATACAGGGTCAACATACATGACACATGACCCAAACACACCAATTAGAAGACAGAGATTGTCAGACTTGATTAAAAAAAATCAAGGCCCAACTTACATACTGCCAACAAAACACACACTTTTAATATAATGACATAAATTAATTAAAAGTAAAAAGATGGAGTAAGATATTCCAAGCAAACATTAATCAAAAGAAAGCTGGGGGCTGGGTGTGGTGGCTCACACCTGTAATCTCAACACTTTGGGAGGCCAGGGGTGGGAGGACAGCTTGAGGCCGAGAGTTCTAGACTATCCTGAGCAACGAGGGACATCCCCATCTCTATAAAAAAGAATTTTAATTAGCTGGGTATGGTGGCACATGCTTGTAGTCCCAGCTACTCAAGAAGCTGAAGAGGGAGGATCTCTTGAGCTCAGGAGTTCAAGGTTACAGTGAGCTATGATCACATTGCTGCACTTCAGCCTGGGTGACAGAGCAAGACCCTGTCTGTATTAAAAAAAAAAAAAGAAGAAAAGAAAGCTGGAATGCTATATTAGTACCAGACAAAGTGGATTTCAGAACAAGAGAAACTACCAGGAATAAGGAGGCATTTTACATACAGGGTCAATTCATGAAGAAAACACAGTAATATCCTAAATGAGTATGTACCCTAAAACAGAATTCCAAAATACATAATGCAAAATCTGAAAAGACCAAAAAGAGAAATATAAAAATCCACAATTGTACTTTAAGATGTTGACATTCTTCTCTCAGGTTGAGACTAGATAGGAAATCAAGAATAACTTGAACACAACAAGTCAACTGGATATAATTAATGTTTACAGAACAACTCACACAATGACAGTGGAATACCCCTATTTTCCCAGTGCAGTGAACAGTCATCAAGACAGACCATACTAAAATTGTCTTTAACAAATATAAAAGAATAGAAATCATTAAAAAGTATATTCTCTGACCATAACAAAATTGAGCCAGGATTCAATAGCATCAGGATACCTGGAAAATGTCCAAATATTTGTAAGCTAAACAACATACTTCTAAATAACACAAGTTGAAGAGAAAGTTCCAAGTAAAATTAGAAACCATTTTGAACTAAATGAAAATGAAAACGGAGCATACCAAAATTTGTGTAATACAGGTAAAGGTGCTTAAAGAAGCTCATAGCATTAAATGCTTACATTATAGAGTAAGAATGGTTAGTTAAAAAAATCAGTGATTTAAACTTCCATCTTAAGTATCTAAAGAAAAATAAAATATTTAAAACCAGAGCAAGTAGAAGGAAATAAATTACAAACAAGAAGAGTGGAAATTAATGAAATGGAAAATAGACAAATAGACAAATTCAATAATCTAAGCTTCCACCTTAAAACTCTAGAAAAAGAAGAGGAAATTAAATCCAAACCAAGCAAAGAAAAGAAAATAATAAAGATAAGAACAGGTATCAATAAAATTGGAAACAGAAAATAAAACCAATAGCTGTTTCTTTGAAAAAAAATCAGTAAAATTGATAAGCCGGTAACTCAACTGACCAAGAAAAAGTGAGAAGACACAAATTACCAATGAAATGAAAGAGGAGACATCACCATGGAACCTACAGACATTAAAAGATCAACATGGTAATGTCATGAACAACTCTGATATCACAAATTCAATAAAGTAGATGAAATGAACCAATTCCTTGAAAGACACAAACTAGTACAATTCACCTAAGAAAAACTTCAACAGTCCAAGGAAATTGAATTCATGGTTTAAAAATCTTCTAACAAAGAAATCTCCCAGACAAGATGTTTTAACTAATGAATTCTACCAAACATTTCAGGAGAAAATAATACCAATTCCACACAATGTCTTCCAGAAAATAGAAGAGAAGGGAATACCCTCAATTAATTTTAAGAAGCCAGCGTTACCATGATATTCAAACTCATCAAAATCAAACAAAAACATTACAAGAAAACCACAAAAAGTATTTCTCATGAACATAGGCATAAAAGTCCCCACAGAGTATTAGCAAATTGAATTGGGCAAAATAGAAATGAGATCTATCTTAAGAATGCAAGGTTAGTTCAACATTTTAAAATCAATGTAATGCACAACATTGACAGTCTAAAGAAGAAAAACCATACTCATCTCAATAAATGCAGAAAAAGTATTTTACAAGATTTAACATCCATTCACAATAAGAGCTCTCAGAAAACGAGGAATAAAAGGGAAATTTCTTAATCTGATACGAGGCATTTACAAAACAAACAAAAAAATGCAGGCTGGGTACGGTGGCTCACGCCTGTAATCCCAGCACTTTGGGAGGCCAAGGCAGGTGGATCACAAGGTCAGGAGTTCGAGACCAGCCTGGCCAACATGGTGAAACCCCGTCTCTACTAAAAATACAAAAAGTTAGCCGGGCGTGGTGGTGGATGCCTGTAATCCCAGCTACTTGGGAGGCTGAGGCAGAGAATTGCTTGAACCCGGGAGGCAGAGATTGCAGTGAGCCGAGATTGCACCACTGCACTCCAGCCTGGGTGACAGAGTGAGGCTCTGTCTCAAAAAAAAAAAAAAAAAAGCAAACCTAAGCTAATATATTTAATGTTGAAAGACTAAAGGTCTCCCCCTAAAATCAGGAACAAGGCAGATAGCCTCTTTGACCACTCCTATTCTATACTGTACTGGACATCCTAGAAGTGCAATAAGGAAGGAAAATGAGGCACATAGATTGAAAAAGTAAATATAAAACCGACTCTACTCTCAGACAACAATTATAATCTATGTGATGGTTCATTTCAAGTGTCGATTGGATTGGATTGAGAGATGCCTAGACAGCTGGTGGAGAATTGTTTCTGAGAGTGTTTCCAGAGGAGATTGGCATGTGATTCGGTGGACTGAGAGAGGAAGAATCAGCCTTAATGTGGGTCAGTTCCACTGGCTGGAGGCCCAGCTGGGAAAAACAGGCACAAGAAGAGGAGAATTTGCTTTCTGTTCTCTCTTTCTCTCCCTTCCAGGGAATGATGCCTTTTTCTCCTCTTGCCCTTGGACATCAGAATCCAGGTTCCTCAGCTCTTAGACTCCAGGACTTGCACCAGTGGCCTCCTGGGGGCTCTCAGGCCTTTGGCCTTGAGCTAGGAGCTGCATCATCAGCTTCTCTAGTTCTGGGGCTTCCAGACTTGGACTGAGCCACACTACCAGCTTCTCTGGTTCTCCAGCTTGCAGACAGCCTATTGTGAAACTTGTCTGTCTCTGTGATCATGTAAGCCAATTCCTCTAATAAGGCTCCTCACATATAACCTATTGGTTTTGTATCTCTGGAGACTCCTGACTAATAAAATCTATGTTTTAAAAAATCCCATGGAATCTATTTTAAAAAGCTCCAATGACTACTAATGAGTTTAGCAAGGTCATAGGATACAAAGTCAACCTAGAAAAATAAATTGTACTTCTATATACTAGGAATGAACTAAAAATTGAAATTAAAAAAGTCTCATTTACAATAAGAACAAAAATATAAAACTTAAACATGAATCTAACATAAATATGCAGGATATGTATGCTGAAAACTACAAAACACCGATGAACATAATTAAAGAAAACCTAAATAGAGACACATACCATGTTCATGGATTGGGAGAGTCAGTATTGTTCAAATGCCAATGCTCCCCAAATTGATTTACTGATATGTCACAATCTCAATCAAAATCCCAGCAGGGATTTTTGTAGATATCGGTCAATAAGCTAATTCTAAAATTTATATGGAAAAAAAAAGGAACTAGAATAGCCAGAACAATTCTGAGGAAGAATAAAATTGAAAGATTCACATTATTTGATATCAAGTCTTATTTTAAAGCTATAGTAGGTAAGATAATGTGGTATTGTTAAAAGGTTAAAAATACAGATATATAGAACAGAATACAGAGTCCAGAAACAGATCCACAAAAATACAGCCAATTGATTTTTCACAAAGGTATAAAGGCCATTCAGTATAAAAAGATAGTCTTTCTAATACATGGTGCTGAGACATCTGGATAGTCACATGCAAAAACAATAAATCTTGACCCCTACCTCACACATCTCATACCAAAGTTAACAAAAAGTGGATCATAGACCAGAATGTAACATATGAAACTATACAACTTTAGAAGAAAGCATAAAAGAAAAGTCTTTGTAACCTTAGGTTAGGTAATGAGATGTGGCAACAAAATCAATCTACAAAAAGAGAAATTGATAACTTAAACTTAATCAAAATGGAATACTTTCACTATCTGTAATATCCTGTCAAGAGAATAAAAAGACAAGACACAGACTACGAGAAAATATTTATAAATCATACATATGAGAAAGGACATGTTTCCAGAATATATAAAGAGATCTCTAAACTGAATAGTAAACAAGCAAATGAGCTGGTTTTCTTAATGCACAAAAGATCTGAAAGACCATTCACCAAAGATGACACACGGATGCAAATAAGCACATGAAAAGATACGCAGCATTGTTAGTCACAGGGAAATCCAAACTAAAACCCTAACAAGATTCCAGTATTAAAATGGCTTTGAAAAAAGTAATACCAAGTGCAAACCCAAAGATGCTGAGCAACTGAAACACTCATTCACTGCTGGGGGATAAGAGTGAAAAACACGCTTACTATTCATGAAACGAAGACCTACGCTCATAGAAACACCTGTATGTGAACGTCTATTGACTGCAGCTCCATTCATAAACACCAAAACCTAAAAACAACCCAAATATCCCTCAACAGTTGAATGACACATGGGGTCGGTCCATACCTCATCAATAACAAGAAACAAACCAGCGGCCCGCAGCACCGTGGATGAGCCCAAATCCTAACCGGCAGCAATAACAAGAAACCAGCTGGTGACCCGCAGCACCGTGGGCGAATCTCAACAGCACTGTGCTGACTGAAGCTGGCCTCCAAAGGCCATGCGTGTGACTCCGTGTGGAAGACATCCAGAGAAAGGCAAGGGAGAGGCTGCAGGGATGGAGCACACATCGGCCGTGGCTGGGGGCAGGGGGCTGTGACTGCAAACAGCAGCAGGGGAGAAATGTTTGGGGAGGGGATGGCTCCGAATCTTCATGACGGTGGCAGTCACATCCCACTGAATGCCGAAAAGAATGAACTTTAGTGTATGTAAATTTTTAAATAAGTGTTAGAAAATGTATCCTGCAGTAACCATACACTTGAATTCTAGCTGAACTTAAGCAGTCAGTGACAGACAGCATCCTAGCCCGAGACAGGCCACATCCGTGGCTCCAGTGAGTCATGCTAAACCCAACAGCCCTGTAGCCCACCTAAAAAACAGAATGAAAACCTAGAAGCTCTGACTCGTATTGTGCAGGGAGCTCAGGGCCTCCTCTGTGTGCTCACATGTCTTTGGAGCCCTCCTCCTTGTTTCCCTCTCCAGTCTCCCACCTCTCCCACTCCTCCATCCTCCCACTCTTAGCACCTGCACCAAGATGTGCACCAGGGGAAGCCACGGGCTGTGGCCCATCTGTCTTGGCTTCCCTGGGGAAGGCCAGGGGCTTGGAGGACAAGCCAGTGAACTCAGGACAAAGAAACACCAGGTCCAGACTACACTCTCAGGGGTCGTTTCTAGATCATTACTAAAGTCTCTCTGAACGTGTGGAGCATCTTAAATAAATAAATAAACAGAAGCGCTGGGTCCAGCTCAGCCCCAAAGGGCACCTGGTGGCTCCAAGCCTTAACTTCCTCACCTTAAATCAACAGACCATGGCCACAGGCACTCTGCAGCCTGCGCCGGCTCAAGGCTGTTTATGGATTTAGGGTGCCCTGCCATAAACCTCCCCTTTTTTCAGTTTATTGTGAAGAGATTGAAGATTAGAAATAAAAGCTGGGATTTGCTGCTGTTGTTGCTTGCTTTGCTTATTTTGCCCTGTTGGAATATTTTTAAGCTTCAAAAAGAGCATATAACCCCTTTCACTGCCCTGGCAATCAGTGAGGAACCCTCACCATACAACCTACCAGATGCAATCTAAGCAAACTTCCAGAAATTTCCGTGGGCCAGAGGACATGAACCAGATGCAGTGGACTGAGACTTCGGGAACTGCTCAACCTCCCCCAAAACAGAGTGGGTGTGACCAGCACTCTGGCCAGGTAGGGGAGTCAGGCCAGGCAGCAGGAGGGCCACAGTGCCAGGAGCAGACGGGCGGACCCTGACCCCCAGCCTCCATGCCTCTTCCAAAGCCTTCTTGGAGAGTCCCCCTGAAGGTAGCTCCAAAATATCCCACGCTGCTGGGAGCAGGGCGGGAAGTCCAGCAGCAGGGAACCAGGCCCAGGCCTCCCTCCCACAGGCTCCAGGCTTCCCAGGCCCCAGGAGCTGGGACCCATTCACTAGCGGGGACAGAGTAGAGCAAGCTGGGGGTTGTGAACTGACCTGGAGACACACAGGAGGATCTGGGGCAGGGGGTTGAGCAGCCCCTCCCAGGCACTGGGGGTGCACAGCTCCATGGGAGACTAGTGGCTGCTGGCTGTGGGGCAGCCTGCCACCAGGGCCCCAGTACCCTCTCATCTGGAGTGGGTTGGCTGGTGCCCTCCTGCCCCACCCAGGGGTCCTGAGTTCCGGCTGGAGCCCACCCTGTTACCCGGGAAATGTCATGTTGTCCCCGCCTCCTCCCTGCAAGCCCACCCAACCCCATCCTGGGACCACCCAGGGCCCATGTCTCTCCAGCCGCTGGTGGAGGCAGCAACCCCCTTCATCTTCAAAATGGCGAATGGATTCACCCCGGAGGCTCCATGCCACCATCTTATCTTGTTTAGGAAAATGGTCCACAGTCTCCCCTCCCAGAGGGGTAACAGGCCCCGCGTTACAGCACAGGACAACTCAGCACTTCAGAGTCGCAGGGATGGGGGAGATGGGGTGAAAAGCCCCCTCACCACAGAGCTTCCTGCCCAGGCCCACAGCTTCCAGGGTGTCACACAGGCCACCCCAAGATTGAAACCACACCGGGAAGCCCAATGCAGACTTTGCCAAATCCTTCATTTTGGGGGAAAAAAGGCTTAATTTTGTACAAGGTTCTCTCACCGACAAGCAAAAGCAGACGGTGCAGAGTGAGGATGATTTCCTGATGCAGCACACAAGGCCGAGAGCTCTCGGGCTGCCTTCTCTGTCCCAGCCCACGAGGCTCACACCCAAGGCTGACCCCGACCCAGGGACACCCTTCTTCAACACATTTTGGAGCCTACGCTTCCTGACAGTTATAAACCTCACAACCTAAGGGCCTCCTGGGTGAGGGCCTGAACATGCGTGACACGGAGTATGACTGAGCCTGAACATGCGTGACACGGAGAACCAAGTGTCAAGTGTTCGAGGTACCAAGGGTGGCACTCACCTCCAACAGCAGCCTTCCCTCCAGCACGGCAGACCCTGCAAGAGGACAGCTGTCTCCGGGCGAGGGGGCGCCGGCCGCAGGCTGCCGTGAGCTCTGCTCCTGCACGACTGTCAGAGAAGAACAGACACATTAGGCACCCCCAACCCTTGGCCTGGCCACTCTTCTTCATTCACATCTTTCCTGTGTTTCCCCGCGTTCACCCCACGGTTCTTATTCATTCACATCTTTCCTGTGTTTCCCCGCGTTCACCCCACAGTTCTCATTCATTGACATCTTTCCTGTGTTTCCCCACTTTCACCCCACGGTTCTCACCTGACATCTGGCCTGGGCTGCACTGACCCCTCTGCAGGCCACGCAGCATTCCACAGCCCTGAGAGTCCAAGGTGGGGCAGGAGGAGCTGAGACACAGGCCTCAGATCAGCCAGGAGGGGCAGGGGGACACCAGGACATGGAGGCAGAGCCTGGCCTGAGGACGCCCCCACACCCACTCTGCTCCGCAGAAACTGCTCTCTGTCCCCTCCTGCCCAACCCCCCAGGGCCCCCACCCAGTCTTGGGACAAAGTCCAGCTTCCTGCCAGATCCCCCTGAAGCCACCCAGGGGGTCCCTACGGCCCCTCCCCTGAGACCCACGGCACTGTTGGGCTGCACCCCTTTGAGGGCTGGGCCAAGGTCCCCTGCGTCCACCTGGGTCTTCTGTGCCCTGCACACCCGCATCACCTCTCCCTCCTGGAACCCCCGCAGCCCCCTCCCTGAAAAGTAGGCAGGCCCCATGCCCCCAGGGGCCGCACCTGCATCACCTCTCCCTCCTGGAACCCCTGCAGCCCCCTCCCTAGTGAGAAGCAGGCCAGGCCCCATGCCCCCAGGGGCTGCACAGAACACCGCAGGGCAGGAAAAGGCAGGTCCAGGACAGTCGCCAGTGCTACCCCCTTCCCAGTGACTGTGCACAGCCCCTAAGGACACCCCCACTCCTGAGGATGGTGCATTCTCCATTTTTGGGTGCAGAAGGGGACAGATGACACGTTCACCTTCCAGACTGGCCAAGGGCTGAGTTCCGGACCCAGCACAGGTGCTCACTGCCCACTCAGTGTCCTCATGGGCACTGGAGACATGGAAGGGACACCCCTCCCCAGCTTCTGAGAGGACTGAGGGGCAAGGGTGTCCCAGCAAGCAGCTGGCCCCAGTGCGTGGACCAAAGCGCACCCCAGCAAGGCCGGGGGGGCATCTGCTGCTCCCGCGTCTCCCGGATCCTCAGCTGAAGTCACAGGTGGTGTCCGCTCAGGCAGATGCTACCTTGTCACCAGTTCTGACCTTGAGATGGCATAAAAACTGTCATCATGCATGGCACCTTAAGGCCAGCACACCGTCCTTCACAGTGGGCAGCCTGTGCCGGGGTCCCGGCGTGGCACAGCCCAGGCGGCCATGCTTCACCGGATCTGCCCACTTCCGCGGGTTAGGGAGACACAGCCCTTTCCAAAGCAGCCCCCGACCACCCTCACTCCCCACTGGGCCGAGCTTAGACTCCTGGCTGCCTCCACCCCACTGCTCAGCAAGAGCCCGACCCAGACAGAAAATCAAGTTTGAGGGGCACCGCCTCATCGAAAAGCGCACGTGTCTATTTGTAGCCCATCACAGTCCCAAAATGATGTGAGGCTGCTGGATATTTTAAGAACTAGAATAACCACTTGAATAAAAGCATAATGTCTCACTCAGGGTGGGCTGGACTCCCAGTCTCCAGCCCCAGGGGCACTGTGTCTGTCACCTGAGAGTGCTCTGAAATGTGTGTGGCCTGAACCTCATCGTGGGTCACTGGCTCCTGCTCCCGGGAATCCTCCTGGACTTCCAGGAAGGCATCCACCTGCTAGTCAAAGTGGTTCACACTTTGCTCTGAGCTCTCCTCACCCCGCAGTCCCTGGGCCGGCAGCCCCCAGACCCACAGGACCAGCGTCTGTGGTGTCCCCAGGCCGTGGTGAGCACAGGTGGGGTCCGGACGCTGGGTTAACCTGCTCCCCATCAGGCCAGGACCCCGGAACCGGCTGCTGCACTGGGTTAGCACCCCACCCTCCACCAGAAAGGCCATACTGGGAGCCATTGATTCAGAATCTGAGGTACCAGCTGCAGGGATGCTGACGAGCTAAGGTGTCCGTGGGGGGCGAGGGCCCGAGTGAGGAGGTGAGGCAGCCAGAAGCCCGGAGACGGTGGCACCGGGTGGCCTTGGGACTCGGCCTCTCTGTCCCCCTCCCTCCCTGGTCTCTGAGCCCTCACTTCTCCCTCAACTCCCATAGCTGGTAAAAACTGGATGTTTGTTCACTGCACTAAATGTAACAAAAACTGCCCCATTTCTTCTGCCACAAAGCAGGACTATTCCGAGGAAGCATGAACAGTCCACCGAGGTGGGGGCATCCCTTGGGCAAGGGCGGCCTCTTCCCACCTGGAAACCCCAGCATCCTAGCCTCCTGCCCTCCAGGCTCAGCCAGAGACGCCACAGTTCACACAATACGCATGTTCAGAAAGCTGAAGGTTTTTAACAGTGAAAATCAAGATCTTTCTCCCAAGTGCAGACCCAGGAGAAGCCAGGGCAAGAGGCGCCCCGGGTGTCCCAGCAGCTGACCCCGGAGAGGAGAGACCCGGGCAGGAGCGGCCCCACACAGGCGCTGCTGGGGTCGCCCCGTGAGACCCCCGTGCTGGCCCTGGGCGCTCCCCGCCGAGGTCCGCGGGCTGGGGCAGCGCGGGTGGGGGCGAACGCCTGGGTCACCCGCGCACAGACCGACCACCCAGGCGGCCGGTGCAGCCAAGCCCCATTGCAGGGGTCGGGAGCGACCCCGTCCCACCCGCAATGCGCCCCGCGGACCCGGCAGCCCCGGCCTTTTCCCCGAGAAGAGCGTAGGTGCGGCGGCAGGGGCGCGCCCCTCCCGGCATCGCGTGCCCCCCGCGGGCGCCCGCCCACTTCCCCCCTACTTCCCCCGCAGCCGCCGGCGCCGTCACGCGATGGGGCCAGCCAGGCCTCGCGTGCGAGCAGCGCTCCCGCCCCCGCCCGCCCGGGCAGGGCGCCAGGAGCCCCAGGAGCGCGGGGAGCGCCAGGCGCGTGGCGGGGAATGGGGCTCGGGGTCCGCGCGGGCGCTCCGGGTGCACATGGGGCGGGCGGACCCGGCCACGGCCTCCCCAGGTCCCCCCGCCCTCCCTGAGCCTGGGGGTCCCACCTGAGGGTCCGCCCCGGGAGGGAGCCCCCATCCCCCACCTCTCCAGCCCCAGTCTCCTCCGCTGTGATGTGGAGAGAGACCCCCCTCCCCCCAGCCACCGCAGTTGCCCATGGTGAGGGGATGGGGAGGAAGGGAGCTGGGAGCTCGGTGTCCTTCCTGGGCGTTGGTGAGAAGGGTGGGCCATCACCGTGGCCCTTACAAGGCACAGCTGGGCCAGCAGGAGGGGGCCACAGGCCCAGGGCGAGAGGAACTCTGTGCCCCCAAGACCGCAGAGGCCAGCCTGTCCCCTGCCTCCCAGCCACCGCCCGGCCTGCTGGTCCTGCAGGGTCTGCAGAGAGAGGCCCTGCCGGGACCACTCCCAGGGCCCACCCCTCGGGCAATGAGAGGCTGGAAGGCTGCGTGTCAGATGAGACCCAGCGGGGCGCAGGGCAGGGCCAGGGCCGCGGGGTAGGGCCGCCCTCTCAGAGGTGAACAGGCCACACGGCTGGGCCTGAACCCGGATCTGTAGCCTGGGCAACCTCTGTGTCCTGCCAGCACTCTGCCAACCGCGCAGAACCTCAGCCACCTTGGAGATTCTCAGGGCCATTACCAGCCGTCCGCCCACGGCTGCAGAGTTCACTGCAACCAAGAAGGGGCTCATTTGGAACAGCGAGAATGTGAAGTCAGCACCAAGGCCTCGGGCGACCCTGTGCCCACAGCAAGGGCTGGAGCAGAGTGGCTCCCTTGGAGGCTCAGGCTTCCCATGGGGTCCTGCTAAGGGCCCTCTGTTTCCTCACACAGAGGAGACTCAGAGCAAGGTGTCACCGGGAACCCAAGGCCACCCCATCTGGCCCCCACCACGAGCACCTGGGCCTGTGACTCGGTCTGACCCACAGTCCCTGGTGAAGGAGGAGCCAGAAGGCGGGTCCAGCTCTGCGTCTGGGTGATGCCGTGATGCCCAGAAACGAAGCCACATTGCTCCCAGTGCCCTGAAGCCAATTCCCTGGTAGGGGCGGGGGAGGCGGTGCAGACGGAGGGTGGGAGGTCAGCCCTGCCACTGGAGATCACGCACCCCAGCCCTGTGCAGCGACTGCGGCTGAAGTTTCCTGCTCTGTGCAGGGCTGAGTAAGGTCCATTTCAGGTCTTCAGTGCTGGACAGGTTGCTGGGCCCAGGGGGAGCTGAAAAGAAGGCGAGATGAAGAAACAGAAGAAGCAGAACAGGCAAAGCCAGCAGAAGAGACGTCCCTTTGTCCTTCACCCAAACCGCAGCCTGGACCTGGTTCTCAGGCCTCCTGTGACCCATCCCAGGGTGCACAGGGCCCAGGCTGGATTTGGGGCAGGTGACAGTCAGGATCCCAGCACCTTGGCTGGGAAGGAGGACATGCCTCCATGAGGCCCCAGCCCACAGCTCCACAGTCCCGTCTGTGCAGTCAGGGGAGCTGGGCCCAGAAGCCAAGGGATGGATCAGCAGGGGTGGCCCCGCCAGCCCACCCCAGCCCTGGGGGAGGAGGGAAGGCACTGAGGGGCTGTGTGCTGAGCAGCACCACTGCTTCCTATCCAGGAAGCCTGGAGGAGGAGCTCAACCAGCAGAAACCCTGCCGCTTCCTTCCTGTGAGGGGAGAAGGTGGTAAGGAATGTGGGTGCTTCATGAAGGTCCCTATTGGCAGGACTGCCTGCCTCTCTGCAGAGCCCTCGGTGGGGCCTGAGTGGTGCAAGCAGCCAGATGAGAGGAAGGCCGAGGATCCCTTTCTTCTCCATCGTTTTCACTCAGCCCTTAACAGGCACATCGACCCTAAGCATCCTCGTTGGAAGGGACAGAACTCCACAGACAGGGGCGTAAGGGAGAGAGGAGCAGGCGGCCCCCAAGCTGACTCGGTTTAGGACTCCCTCTAGGGAATCGTCCTAAGTAAAGCTGTCTGGCAGTCTGCAGCTCCTGGGAGCATTTCACCATAGAGGGCTTCAACAGCGACCACGGGAGTCGGTTCCACAGGCCTGGAAGGACAGTCAGAGCCACCTTGTGAGTCCAGGACTGGTCAGCCCAGGACAGGTGGGCCCAGGACAGGTGGGTCTAGGACAGGTGGGCCCAGATGCTCAGTCCTACTATGGGACACACAGGGGCTTACCCATGCATGAGGCAGCCTGCCAGCCCCTGCTGCACCTGCCCAGGGAATGGGAAGCAGGATTCCTGTCACCTGCAAGCTCATCACTTCAGAGCCCCAGAGACTCCCTCAGAAAGCCTAGAGCAGGCCTGGGCTGAAACCCTGACTCAGACGGGAAGCTACTGTTGGCAGTCACAGCCGGCCCTCGAGCTAATGAGGACACAGGCCTAGTGTGCTGACCGATGTCACACGTCAACCACCTGCAGCACTGGGTGCTGCGATTAAACATCGTGCCTGCTGTGTTGGGAGGTGTTTCCAGATGGGGGTCCCATTTGAATCCGTGGGCTCGGTGAAGCCAGTGGTCTTCCCCAGTGTGGCTGGGCCATCCGTGGGGGGCTGGAGGAACTAGACAGGAGGAGTCACCCCTTTTTCCTGACTCATGGCTTGAGCCGGATCAGCTCATCTCCCATTCTCCGGCCACAGGCGGGAATTTACCCCAGCGCCCCTGGCCCTCAGGCCTCTGGGCTTGGACTGAACTACGCCTCGGCTCTCCTGGGTCTCCAGCTTGCAGCTGTCTGAGACACCTGCTCATAATAAGCCTCCCCATATCTGTCTCCAGTCCGTTCTGCTTTTCTGCAGAGCCCTAACTGACATGCCCTGTAAAGCCCGGCCCGAGGTCGGCCGAGAGCTCCACACCAGGCCCGGCCTCTGTGCTCTGGGTGCCTCCAAGGCAGGCCTCCTCTGGATCACTTCCTCCTCCAGCCACCCAGGGAGGTCGGACAAGCATGATGGGAACGTGCCCCCCTCCCCCCACCGACACCTGCACCTTCCCATGGGCTGCCCCCCTCCACCCCACACTGTCACCTGTGCCTTCCCGACACCTGTCCCCAACCCCATCACCTGTGCCTTCCCGTGGACTGTCCCCCCATCACCCACACCTTCCCATGGGCTGTCCACCCCACCCCTGTCACCTGCATCTTCCTGGGGGCTGTCCCGTATGGACCACCACCTGCCTGGGGCTGCACCCACTGTGAGACTCTGAGGGTCCTGGGGGTGGCGGATGACCTTGGTGAAAATTTCCCTTGAACCTGATTTCACTCACCCCTGCTTCCAGCTCAAGCTCCCTCCTGAGGGACCCTTAAGACACTTCTCCCGTCCAGGAGTTGGATGGGATGCTCTGAGAATCCTGGGATGTCCATCCAACCCTTCCCCAACGCCTGCTTTCCCCAGAATTGCCTGACCTGACTGTGGATCCAGGAAATGCAGCACAACCGTAACACGGGGAGTAAATGAGCAGAGCTTCCAGCAAGGGCCCAGGAGGACGGGGCTTCCAGCGAGAGCCCGGGAGGACGGGGCTTCCAGCGAGGGCCCGGGAGGACGGGGCACCAGCGAGAGCCCGGGAGGACGGGGCTTCCAGCGAGGGCCCGGGAGGACGGGGCACCAGCGAGAGCCCGGGAGGACGGGGCACCAGCGAGAGCCCGGGAGGACGGGGCACCAGCGAGGGCCCGGGAGGACGGGGCTTCCAGCGAGGGCCCGGGAGGACGGGGCACCAGCGAGGGCCCGGGAGGACGGGGCACCAGCGAGGGCCCGGGAGGACGGGGCTTCCAGCGAGGGCCCGGGAGGACGGGGCACCAGCGAGAGCCCGGGAGGACGGGGCACCAGCGAGAGCCCGGGAGGTCGGGGCTTCCAGCGAGGGCCCGGGAGGACGGGGCACCAGCGAGGGCCCGGGAGGTCGGGGCACCAGCGAGGGCCCGGGAGGACGGGGCACCAGCGAGGGCCCGGGAGGTCGGGGCACCAGCGAGGGCCCGGGAGGTCGGGGCACCAGCGAGGGCCCGGGAGGACGGGGCTTCCAGCGAGGGCCCGGGAGGTCGGGGCACCAGCGAGGGCCCGGGAGGTCGGGGCACCAGCGAGGGCCCGGGAGGTCGGGGCACCAGCGAGGGCCCGGGAGGACGGGGCACCAGCGAGGGCCCGGGAGGACGGGGCACCAGCGAGGGCCCGGGAGGTCGGGGCACCAGCGAGGGCCCGGGAGGACGGGGCTTCCAGCGAGGGCCCGGGAGGACGGGGCACCAGCGAGGGCCCGGGAGGACGGGGCTTCCAGCGAGGGCCCGGGAGGACGGGGCACCAGCGAGGGCCCGGGAGGACGGGGCTTCCAGCGAGGGCCCGGGAGGACGGGGCACCAGCGAGGGCCCGGGAGGACGGGACACCAGCGAGGGCCCGGGAGGACGGGGCACCAGCGAGGGCCCGGGAGGATGGGGCACCAGCGAGGGCCCGGGAGGATGGGGCACCAGCGAGGGCCCGGGAGGGCAGGGCAGTGCTCTCAGAGCCAAGACATTTCCAGGAGGGCACCTCTGACCCCTGCTCTCACACTCCAACCATTTCTACAAATGCCTTTGCAAGTTTTACGTCAAATGAGGGGACCACAGCCTCAAGGCTTTCAAACATTCAAACTCTCCCTTCCTTCCCTTCTCAAGAACTGGATGACAAACCGTTTTGCCTTTTGAAGATGAACTGTAATATGTACATTCCGGAAGAAAATGTCATTTAGTGATTCTTGATGGCCACAAATGGTATTTGCAAAGGAAACTCCTCACCACCCAGTTACTTTCTGAACAGGTGTGTTCTGCACCAGGATGCACATAATTTGTCCCAGCTTCTGCACAGGAAAGGTTTAGAGGAAGCACTCGGGACAGACACTCTGTGCCAGAGCGTGGGACAAGCACAGCTCTCCCCAGTGGCCTAGGAGGCATCAGGAGCATTCAGGCAGGTGACAAAGACTCAGAGCGAAGCAAGTGACCACAGAGGGAGCCCAGGCTCGTGCAGTGGGAGGCCTCAGCTCCTGAGTCGGGCTGTGCTGCATGCTCGCCTAGCTGTAGGTCTGTTCATCTGCAAGGAGCATGTGCCTCAGCCTTGCAAAGCAGGCAAGTCCACCCTGTGGGACAAAGCTGCCCCTTCAGGCTGTGGGCAGGAGGGGACCAGGACTGTGTGGATCCCGGAGAGCCCTCAGGTGTCCCAGAAAACAGCTGGTACCGGGTTGGGGGGTTAAGACAGAATGTCCAGGAAGAGGGAGGGTGTGAGGAAGTGTGAGAAGCGGATGACTGTGCCGTGCTGCTCTTGACACATGGGCGGGTGTATATTTAACAGAGTGTGAGGGATGCATTCGAGGTGCTCTCTGAGGGCAAAGAGAAGCAGCAAGTGAGAAGGGGTCCTAGCAAGTGGGTGCTGGATGGGCGAGTGTCCTTCCAAAATCCTTAGTTACAGCTTGTGGGGCAGAGGGGGTTAAAAATGTCCTTCAAATTCCCAAATTCCCCTAAGCAAGAAAAAGCATCAGGAGTATAAACAAACACACTCATTTCACACAGACACGATATTTACAAAACGGGGGGCACCCCAAGACATATACTGCATCAAGTTGTTGAATTTCCTATGGCAAGAATTTCCAGATTTTTCAAAAAGCACCAGAGAGCTTCAGAGATTTCACACTTCCTCACAGTGCAAAATGAACCGCAAAGAAATGCACTTCCTCTGAGCCAGCGAAGACTGGGGAGGCTGCAGCTGGCAGTGCCCACGCGTTTCTCTGGTCAAGAGAATGCGCCTCAAACCACTTTCTGAGATCACAGAACCCGGGGGCCTCAGGGGGGCTCTGCGGTCACCAGAGTCACACGCTCGTCCTGCAGAGGAAACACACCCTGGCCTTGGAACCCCACGTTATCGTGGAAGATGCAACCAAAAATAGCTCTTTGGGGAAAAAAAAGAATACTTGCACACATTGCAAATCCATATTCTCTTCATGATGTGAAACATCTGGTATAAGCAAACTATTTGGGCATTCTTGTTACATTTCAACATATCAAAGAAAAGCACAGCCGGGACAAGCCAAGGGTTCAAGAAACATTTTGTAAAACAAAACCCAAAACACTGTGCTGGTGCTGTTTAACAACCAAATATTCAGTGAATCAGCGTGCGGTGCACAGGTGTACAGATGAGTGAGCGGTCAACACTGCAGGCCACTAACCCCACGCAGCCACAGCCAGGGAGCGCCCTGGCCCACGCCCTCAGGCAGGATACAGTGCGCGGTGCACGCCCAGGGAGTCTTCCTGAGCAGCCCCACTGGCCTCTCCTACTGCGGAAGAGGGCACCGAGCCCTCACTGAGTCCTCTGCCCTCTACCCACAGGTATGGATGCTGCCTCGCTTGTCAACTTTCACATCAACGAGGAGTGCCAGCTCAGCTGTCAGAGTCTCCATTTGTTTATAAATAATGAATTCGTAAGTAAATTTATTATGTTATGTAACCATGAATTTACAACTAACACCCATATGGGGCTGGCCTGCCTGTGAATCACCATTGCCTTCATTGTCCTCACACATCACTACAGGCGGTCAGTGGCTATCAGTCCTGCAATATTCACCATCAACAGATGCAGACCGAACTGAGTACGTCTCAGGGCCTGCGGTGTCCAATGCTCGGGGCCTCCTGAATGACATGGGCCTTCGTTCGCCCGTGGTCATCCACATCTTCGGCATCTGCCACTGCCAACCCCTGTCCTGGGCATACAACAGAGAAGGAGGGGGACAGAACCCAGCAACACACGAGTTAAGCACTAGGAGAGAACGAGCAGCAGAGGGGGCAGTGTCAGGGCAGAAGGGCAGAGGCTGTGATGTTAAAAGTGAGGCCGGGGAAGGCCTCCTGAGGGGTGAAGACAAGAGACCCAGCAGGAGGGCATGGCCTTCAAAAGCTACAGGTGTGCTGAGCCTCGGATGCCGCCCCCAGCAAGGCCCACGTGGCATCACTGCCTGGCGCTGCCATATTCAAGCCCCACCAGGCTGGCTCATCTGGTCCCCACGGCCACCGCTGCCCACTCCTCTGTGCCCTTGACCACGCACTGCAGCTCAGACCCGTGTCTGTGGGGCAGGGTGGTCATGATGGGCGGTGAGGAAGGTGTTGGTTATTCTTATATTTCTCTTTGCAAAAGGCCCAGCTGCCCAAAATGACAAGTGCTCCTAAAAGACGTGACTTGCCTCACAAACATACAAATGCACACGATGCTGTCCCACATCTGGCTACGCTGAGGGCCCACCACGTGCCCACGAACTCCCGTTCTCCCCCTGCCTCCCTGGGCACTTGCTCTTCCCCCAGCTCCTCCAGGGTGGGAGCAGCTGGGGCTCTGCTGCGACCCCCCAGGGACTCACTTCAGAGCTCATATAAACACCCTGCAACTTCTCCATTTTAGTTTTCCTTGTTCCTCCTGCTTATGCTTTGAGATGATATCAAACTTACAGAAAAGCTATAAGAATCATATAAAGCACCCAGATGCCCCTTGTCCACAGATGCCACTGAGTTTCACCAGTGTCCCAATAACATCCTTTCAGCCAAGGTGGTGCTGGACTGCGGCAGCAGCCATCGCCACACTGCCTTAGTCCCTGCCACCTCTCCATCCCTTCCAGTAACTCCTTGGCTTTCATGGCCTGCCGGGTTTTTTGGAGATTACAGGTGAGTTATTTTGCAGACTGCCCTTCAATTTGGGTCTGTCTGGTGCTTCCTCATGATTAGACCGAAGTTATGCACCTCCAGCCGAGTATCAGCAAAGCAATGCTGTGCTCCACCCACTCATCCTGTTGCGTGGTGCACAATGCCGGCTTATTCCACTATTGGCGGGTAAGATCGATCACTTAGGACAGTGAATGCTGGGCTTTTCGGCTTCATAATTAATAGATATTTTGTTCAAGACTACAAAAATCCTGTCTCATCCCATTTTCACCACCAATTTTAGCACCAGTTGATATTTCTTGCCTGAATTATGACTATAGTGGTTACCAAATTTGATTTGTAATTCACCTTTTCTTTCTATAGTCATCTCTCTTCTTATAGCCATTAATTAGCCTGTTGTGAGGAAAAACTTATTTACTTATTTATTCATTCATTTATATAAATGTGACCCTATAAAATCATATTTTATTCACTGGGGTATAGCCCATTACTATCATTATTCATTTTAATGCTGAAATTGTCCCAGACTTGGCAAGCGGGAGCCCCTTCAAGACGGCTTCTGTGTCCTGTGACACATCTTCATCCCTGGTGACCACTGCCTTGCTTTCTGGCATGAGGTAAGTACAAAGTACCTTGTACTTTGTCTGCTCCAGCTCTTGAAAGAGCCCCAAAAGCCCTAGTCCTTTTAATGGCAAGAAGCATTTAGAAATCAACATCTGAATGTTAGGTGTGATTGCTGCTGCTAGGGTGTCACTGTTCCGAGGCTCTCTCAGTGGACAGTGTGTGTGGGGCGGGGGTTGGGGAGGGAAGGTGAGTGTACACACATTTTACGTACATATTCATGTCTCTCTTTATATATTGAAAACCATGAGTTCACACCAATACCTCCAATTCCAATTCAACATCCCAAGACTCAATATAATGGAATTATTTTTTTCTTTACTATTTGGTAGAAATTGCTTTAAAGCTATCTGAGCCTAGATTTTCTCTGTGTGAAGATGTTAAACAAATCAATTTCTTTAATGGTCCTATGACATTCAGGTTTTCTATTTCTTCTTGAGTCAGTTTTAATAAGTTATATTTTCTAGGAATTTTTTCATTTATGTTTTCAAACTTCAAATTTATTGGCATTAATTTGTTCATAATAGCTCCTCTTTATATTCCTAATACTGCTTATTTTTTTCTCCTTGATCAGTTTCACCAGATCTTTGTAAAGTTTATCATTTTAAAAGAACTCTATTGTATGTTTCTTTTCTATTTCATCAATATCTTCTATTATTTTCTTTGACTCTCTTTTTATTTTACTGTTCTTTATCAGAACTACTTAATTAAATGCTTAGCTCATTAATATTTAGCCTTCTTTTATACATAAACACTTAAGATTATTTATTTCTAAGTGTTGCTTTGGCTACATCCCACACATTTTAAATATTTCTAAATTACATCTTCTTTTCTTCTTTGACCTATGCGTTATATACAAGTGTGTTTATTTATTTCCAAATATATGGGTTTTCAAGTTATCTTGTTATTATGGATTTCTAGTTTATTTGCATTGAGGTCCCACCTCATTATTCTTCAATATTTTATCTTTTGAAATTTACTGAGACTTGCTTTATTGGCCAGTAAGTTTTCCATATATTTACCAGTTCCATGCAGGCTTTGAAAATACGTGAATTCTGTAGTTTGGGGGTATACTGCTTTATGTATGTCCACTAAATTAACCTTTTTTTTTTCTTTGCATTGTTCAAATGTTCTATAACCTTTACTGGCTTTTATTTACTTCTTCTATAAAATACTGAGTTACAGTATTTAAAATATTTCTCTCTGATGATGAATTTATATATTCTTCCTTATAGTTCTGTCAATATTTGCTTTACAGATTTTGAAATTATGTTATGGAAAGCATAAAATTCAAAATTATATTATCTGCTTGATGAAATGAATTGTTTAATCATTACATAGTGATTTTCTCTATCTTCAGTAATGCTTTTTACCCCAAAATCAATTTTTTTACATTAATATAGATTCATCATATTTCCTTCAGTTATATTTCCCCAGTATACCCTTTCCCATCCTTTTACTTTCATCCTTTCTGTACCCTTAGAGTGTAGATGTGTTTTCTGTAAACAGCATATAGTAATCCACTTTAATAATCTTTATCTTTTAGTTGTTATGTTTATTCCATTTATGTTTATTGTAGTTACTGATATATTTGGACTTTTGTTCCACCTCTTTTGTGTTTCTTTTTTCCTTTCCCTTTCTAGTCTTTTCCTTTTGATTGATTACATTTTCTCATTCTTTTTTCTTTCCATTAGTTTGAAATTTCAACCCCATTTCTACAGTTGATGATTATCCTGAAAATTTTATTACAAATTAGATAACCATCCTTCAAAGTTAATGCAAGAATCTTAGAACTTTTTAACTCATCACTCTCTTCAAATTTTTATCATATTATGACTATATACTTATTTCTCTTTTTAAAATTCTTATATAACCATTATTATTTTACACAATGTGTTTGATTCGATTTGATTTACCCATATAGTCACCACCTTCTTGTTTTTCATTCCCCTTTGCATCTCAAATCTTCCACCTGGAATTCTCTTCCTTCTGCATGAAGTATATGTTTAATATTTTCCTTTAATAAAGTTATCTCTGGGTTCTCAGCTTCACTTAGTTTTTGGTCTCTGATTATTCCTTAATTTCCTACCAGCCCATAAATGTATTTTTAAAGGCTTAAAATATTTTATCTTGAAGTTTTGGCTGTTATCAGTAGAAGGATGCCTCAGTTACATATTGAAAATGGAAGAGACTGTGTTAAGTAGCCAGTATTCCCCCACTAGACTCTAAATACCAAGAAGCAAAGACCATAGCAGCTCTTTTTTTACTTGCATTAGAACAGGATGTTAATATGGAACTTTTCCGGTCTGAATTTTAGCTGAGGCCCCAAAACAAGAAGTGCCAATTGTTCCCATGTGAAATTCTGGGTGATCTAGGTAGAGGAGGTGTTGAAGATGAGAGAAGCTCAAGTTTGACAGGAGGGCTTCCTTGGGAGAGGGGGGCTGTGCTCTCAGTCTGTCCCCACCCAACCTGTACCATGAGAGGGATGGGCAGCTTTCTCCTCACTTCATTCCAAGAGGGGTTTCACGAGGCCTGCAAGTGCCTACTGTGTGCCTCCTGAGGCTGGTGGTGGGCAGAGACCTGGTATCCCTCTTACACTCAAGAAATCTAAAGGGCAAAAGTTGACTCCTGGAGCTCCCAGTAGGCAACTAGGCTGCATGTGGAAATAACCCTAACCCAGTGGATCAAAGGTGCACATTTCCTGTGGACCAGGTGGGGTCATACTGCCTGAACACTGGCCTGGGATGTCTTAAATCCTGCCCAGAAGGGTTCCTGGAGATGTGAGGGCAGACCTTGGCAAGAGGCTAGAGGTACCACGGCCACCTGGGGCTAAGGAAGTGAGTGTAAGGGACCAGCTGGAGAGGATGCACCTCCTGAGTTGGCCAATTGTGGCAGAGACACCCCAGGGTAGGGTGGTCACTTAGGAGACCATGAGAATGCCCCCAGAGCCCTCTGGATTTCCTGCCAGACTCATGTGCCAGCTCTCTGCCATGCCAGCCATACAGAACCTCTCCTGTCCTTACCTCTTATCCCTCTTGCTCCTCCCACTGGAGGGTTGGAAGCCATAGCTACCAGCTGGGCAGAACCCAGGGGGCAGCAGCCAGCCTGACATCCAGCCTCCCACCTGCCACAGCACCAGGTGAGGTTGGGAAGAGGTTCACATGCGGAAGACATGTAGAGTTTTAACTGTTTTGCTGGACCTATACTAATCAACAAGCCCAGCCTGTGTGGGGCCACATTAGTGGAAGACACTGAATTACCTAGAAAGGACCAGAAAAGTCCTGGGATTATCCCAGTTTCTTCCAGGCACAGAAGGAGAATCAGTCCACAAAGGAGGTTTGCTGGGGCAGACATGAGAAAAATCAAAGTTGTTTTCTCTCAACCCTTGGTCAGCTTCTTTCAGGAATAAACTCAAGCACCAGGAATGAGTGAGTAAATGAGTGAATGAGCCCCTGCTCTTCTTGGCCAGATTCATCTTTTGGAAGCAGTTAAAAGAGGTAGGAAAAGTAAAATCAGCTCCTAAAATAATCAAGAGTGATCTTGCCGTACAACTACAACAGTACTTGGGAAACCATTCCTGAGGGCCTCAGGGTCTGAGACAGGAGTGGCCTCACAGCATCAGGGCAGGACCAACTCTCATCCTATCCTGGCTCTCAAGTACAGAGAAATATCCTAAATTATTTTAAACTTGTGAGTCTTTGCAGGAAATGCTCCCCAAGGGGAAGCCATCTTCCAGAAGGCACCAGTGACAGAGAGGAAGGGGGTGAGGGAAAGGGTTGGAGCACAGCCTGGAGAGCTGGAAGGCACTCGACCCACATGTGCCCATGCCCGCCACAGGATGAGAAAAATCGAGTCCCAGACCTGCAGCCCTGCCATGGGGGCTTGCCTTAGCCTCTAGGGCTGCTGTAACAAAATGATTTAAACAACAGAAAGTTATTTTCTTGCAGTTCTGGAAGCTGGAAGCCCATGATCAAGGTGCTACCAAATTCAGTTTCTGGTGAGGGCTCTCTTCTTGGCTTGTGGACAGCCACCTTCTCACTGCATCTTCACATGAATTTCCTGCTGTACTTGTGGACAGAGTGAGCTCTCCGATGTCTCTCCTTATACGTGTGCTAATCCCATCAGATCAGAGCTCTACCCTTATGACCGCATTTAACCTTAAACTTAACTTCCTTAGAGGCCCCTTCTCCAAATACAGCCAAACTAGGGGCTAGGGCTTCAACATATGAGTTTTAGGGGACACAAACATTCAGCTTATAACATTCAATCCTTGCCTCCAAAATTTATGTCCTCACATGCAAAATACATTAACTCCATCCCAACAGCCCCAAAAGTCTTAACCCATTCCAGCATCAACTCTAAAGTCTAAGCCAAAGTTTCATTTAACTACCATCTAAATCAGAAATGGGTAAGACTCAAGGTACGATTTCTCCTAAAGCAGACCTGCTCTCCAGCCAAGAACCTGTGAGACCAGACAAGCCACGTCCTTCTAAAATACAACGGTGAACAGGCATGGGATGGAACTCCCCATTGCAAAGGCAGGACCCAGAAGGAAGAGAGGGGAGACGGGTCCCAAGCAAGTCACACGTCTAGCAAGGCAAAGCGCCTGAGACCTGGAGGCCTCAGGACAATCCTCTTTGGCTCCATGCTCTGCCCAGAGGCCCGGCCTCTTTCCCAGCTCTGCAGTGGCCCCACTCTCCGAAATCCAGGAAGAGACAGCCCTGCCCTGTGCCTGTGGTGGAAGTGGCACCTGGTTACCTCTGAATCACCCCCAGGCACACTCTCCCCTTTCTGGAAAGATGAAACATGCCAGCCGCTGGCAAGCACTACCTCCCGTCCTGTTCTCCTTAGGCCAAGCTGACAGTGTCTCTGCGGGCGTGATGCCATCCCACTCCTGGCCTCTGCTGAGGAGGCTTCCCGGCTGGGCTCCTGGCTCACACCCAGTCTCCCTATCCAATGGCTGTTCCGCCACGTGCAAGTCTGTCCAAAACACTTTCTCTGTTTCTTGAGATGGAGTCTCGCTCTGTCGCCCAGGCTGGAGTGCAGTGGCAAGATCTCGGCTCACTGCAACCTCGGGTTCAAGCAATTCTCTGCCTCAGCCTCCCAAGTAGCTGTGATTACAGATGCCCACCACCATGCCTGGCTAATTTTTATATTTTTAGTAGAGATGGGGTTTCACCATCTTGGCCAGGCTGGTCTTGAACTCCTGACCTCGTGATCACCCGCCTCAGCCTCCCAAAGTGCAGGTATTACAGGTGTGCGCCACCGTACCCGGCCCATCTTCTCATTTTTTGCAATGTGGATAGGCTGAGAATTTTCCAAACCTTCAAGTTCTGGTTCCTTTTCTTTTGGCAATTCCTTCCATGTATCTCTCTCCTCTGACGTTTCACTATAAGCAGTAAGGAGCAGCAAGGGTTTCAACACTTTGCTTAGAAATCTCACCAGCAAAACACCCCATTTCATCACTTGCAAGTTCCACTTTCCACAAATGCTAGAATTCAGTCCAGCCAAGTCCTTGCCACTTTATAACAAGAATCACTTTCCTCGCATTCCACGGGCACATTCCTCACCAGAATCTGCCTTAATGCTCACATTTCTATCAGTGTTCTGTTCATGGGGTACGTGTGTTCTCTACGACCACAGCTCTCCCTACAATGCTCTCCTCTCTGAGCCCTCACCAACAACACCTTTAACACCCATAGTTCTACCAACAACTGCTTCACAGCCATCAGGGCTCTTTCTAGCACACACCTCAAAACGCGTCCAGCCTCCACCCACCAGCCAGCTGCAAGTCACTTCCACATTCTTAGGTATGTGGCATGTAGTGCAGGGCACCCCACTTCTCTGCCTGGGCTGCTTATAATAAACACCCCCGTCTGGGGGCTTAAACAACAGGAATTGGCTTTCCCACATTTCTGGAGCTAAAAGCCCGTCATCAGGGTGCAGCTGATTTGGCTCTGGTGACGGCTCTCTTTCCGGCCTGCAGACAGCTGCCTTCCCCCTGTGTTCTCTCACAGCCTTTCTTTGGGGGGTGTTCAGCACAGAGAGGGACAGAGGGTTCTTTTGGGTCTCCTTTTTAAGGACACTGGTCTTATCAGTTCAGGCCCCCCTCGACTTACAACGTTGTTTAACCTTAATTTCTTCCTAAGCGGACCCACCTACAAATACAGCCACACTGGGAATTAGGGTTTCACTATATGAACAGGTGAAGGGACGAGACAAACATCCAGTCCATAAAAAGATCATCAAGGAAAAGGTAAATCTTCAGTGAAAGCTGAAAATCAGCATGATTTGCCTTAATAAAGTATAACTTCAGGCCTGGGTTTACACAATCACTCACAATCTCAAGGAGCATGGAACTTTTGACCTGCTAGCAAGCGTGGGATTCCAGAGTTCAAGATCCCAGGACACCTCGTGGCGCTGTGGGGCCTCTGTTCTTGCCCACCTAGGGTGGGGTGAAGCGGATGTGCCCGTTCAGCCCGGGTGGGCTTCAGAGCCAGGACTGACCCCAGGAGGGGCTCCAGGATGGACACAGGTGTGTGTTCAGGCCCCACAGTGGAGCACGGTGGATGCAAAGGAACAAGAGGACTCCGATGCTGCTGCGGGTGATGAGTGGAGGGAGCAGGGAGCAGCGTCATCCTGACAGGAAAATCCCCAGGCTTTCAGAGTGAGGCTGTGCCACCTTCTCTCCTCCCTACTTTGTTTTTGGGACTATTCTACTCCACACTTCTCTACACAGCAACAAGAACACACACCTCTGTACCCCGTCAGCACTCCGGCCCCACGCATGGAGGTGGACACAGCCACACGCCAGGCCCGGGTGGACTCCGTGACTGAGGGCCTCCACTCCCGGGCGCTCTTCCTCAGTCCCTGACTGCCCGGGTGGACTCCGTGACTGAGGGCCTCCACTCCCGGGCGCTCTTCCTCAGTCCCTGACTGCCCGGGTGGACTCCGTGACTGAGGGCCTCCACTCCCGGGCGCTCTTCCTCAGTCACTGACTGCCCGGGTGGACTCCGTGACTGAGGGCCTCCACTCCCGGGCGCTCTTCCTTAGTCCCTGACTGCCCGGGTGGACTCCGTGACTGAGGGCCTCCACTCCCGGGCGCTCTTCCTCAGTTGCTGACTGCAGGGGTCCTGGCAAACACAGGCACCCCCAAGGAGTTCTGGGAGGGTGGCCTGACCCACAACTGGGCTTCAGCAACAGAGCCGGGGCTTCTGGACCCTTCCTGGTCAGTGTTAGGGTCCCACGTCCCAGGCTGTGACCAGGGTTCAGCCTAGAAGGGGCCCAACTCCCCTCCATGCCCCGCAACAGGAGGGCAGAGAGCTCTCTCAAGGCAGCAGCAGATTGTCTCCTCCGCACCACCTCCTTCCCTCTTATTTTGTGCCTGACTTCCCCTGGTGTGAATAGTAAAATCACTAAGAGTGAAAAATCCCGACCTTAACAGTCACATTAACATTAAACATCACAAGCAAATGCTCAGGCCATCATCACCCTGGTTCATGTCCTTCCCAAAGGCAACTTTTTATGGCAGCCGTAATGAAATTAGCTTACCCATCTCTAAGTCAAGAGGCATAGTTTAAGATCTAACTTTTATAGCTTGACTTGTTTCTAATTATACGTGGAAATGACTTCAGAAAAGTTTTTAGAATTTCCTCTAAAATGTACAGCCTGAAGGGGATCACAAAATTCACAATCCTTGGTAGAAAAATCAGGAAGTTTATTCCTGAAAGCTGCAGCACTCTCGTAAGCCAGTGGCCCCTGAGAGTCACTGCAGCTACGGCAGAGGTGGGCACCTCCCGGCAGGGCAGCAGGAGGCACGCAGGGTGCCCCTGCACAGGATGGCCATCCAGTGCCATTGCCCCTGCTTGGGGCAGGCAGCAGGATGGGAAGCTCACTCGCTGGCAGGTTAAGAAGAGCCAGGTGTCCAAACTTGCTGGAAACACCAGAATCGAAGACTTTCTGAGGCCGTCAAGCCCTGGCCTGGCTGGGCACAGTGGGACCTGTGCGGAGAGGAAATGACCTGGCCTCTCCTCCAACCTCCCAGCGAGAGGGTGAGGCTGTGCGGTGTCGGTGGGAGGAAGCCGATGTGCCAGGTCTTCAGCTTGGGACAAAGCCTCCCTGCCGGCTGCCCCAGCCCTTCCTGCGCTGTCCAGACACGGGGACTGCCCTCTGCCATTGGCGCTGCTGAGCCGCACTGCGCCATCCATGAAAGGCGTGTCCCAGAAGGCAAACCTGGGAGCCTGCCCTCAATTCCATGCTGGCGCCCATGCCCAGGTGCATGCAGGGTGGTGCCCGCTCCACCACACCAGACCACACCAACGGCATTACATCTTAACCCTCCTGGAAAAGCTGCCATCCTGCACATACGGCAAACCCCAGGTCTCTCAGGTAAACTGAGTCCAACACCACCCAGCAGCCCTGGGCACCAGGAGGCCCAGGCTGGGAACAGAGATAAATATAAAATTAATAGTTTTCAACATAAAATTAGAAAACCTGGAATGTAAAACTAAAACTTGCTGTGACCTCACCACTCAGATAAGCTCTGTTAACATTTTGTGGGATTTGATTTCCATGGAGGCTGCGGCCAGCCGGGACCCGGGGAAGACCCTCAGTGTGGGGCCGGCACTGGCAGGACACGGCGCGTGATGCTGGGCATCACCGTGGCTTTCCTTCCCGCAGCCCATGGGCCACGTCCTTCCCTGGGGGTGTCTGAGGGTGCGCAGAGGCCTGCAGGGGCCCAGGCACTGACAGCCTCTCGCACCCTGAGACAGACGCCCCCCCCCCAGAGGAGGCCCCCACCCTGACTCAAACTCAGGAGTGCAGGCACCGGGCACAACTGCCACATGCTGCTGGTCACGGGGTTTTTAATTCTAAAAGTGCTGCAATCAAACCACGTGCAGGCACGTCACAACACAGAAGCTGGAAGCAGCTTCTCTCCCACCCTCCCGCAACAGCAAAGGCCCCACGGTCTACACCTGCGAGTTCTCTGGAGCGATCCCAGCTCCCAGGGCAGCAATAACCGGAAATCTAAGGAAATGCCATGCTTCCAAGGACAGACAGGGCACAGGCCTGGGGAGGCCCCACCTGAGATGCAGGAGCCCCAGAAGCCCCTCCCCACGAGAGGGCAGCCCCAGCAGCTGTGTCCGGGCACGGCCTGGCGTGGGCAGGGGGAGGCGCCCAGCACCCCAGGGCAGCCCCCGGGTCCCACCTAGTCAGCTGCCTCAGCCTCCTGACCATGCCCAGCCCTGCTCATCCACAAAGCCGATCCCTCATTCCCTGGAGCCGGGGTCTGTGGGGAAGCCCCAGTGAGGCCCAGCACGGGGAGGAACAGCCCCAGCCCCTCCCTCAGCAGCTGCGCAGCTTCAGCAAACCCAGGACCCCAGGCGCAAACTGGCCCATCCCAGCAAACTGGGGTGAGGCCCCCACCCTGAGAGTGTCGAGGACAGCTAGGGCCAGACCTGGCCCCAGGGAAAATCCACAGCCCAGCCAGCTCCCATCCAGGGGCCAAGTCTCCAGGTTCCGGGGGCAGCGTGGGGGAAGAAGGGAGTGCACATGGTGCAACCCACCAGACACACTTCGCCTGGCCACAAGGCCCCAGATGGACTCAGGGGAGACACAGCCTGACTCAAGTGAACGGGTGGGCGCAGGCGAGAGTCCTACCTTGGAAGAAGCTCTTCACCCGGAGGTAACTGACACTGAGGCGCAGGACAGAAAGCTTGTCCAGCTTGGAGATGATGTCAGGCGGGAACGGCAGCAGGCTGGCCAGGTGGTCCAACTCGGCGTTGAGGCGGTCCCGGTGTCGCTTGGAGGGGTTGGACTTCTCTGCCCCCACGGCGGGCCTCCTGTGGGGAGATGGTCTGGGTCAGGTGGGCTTCTCCACCAGAAGCCACAGGCCCCCTGGGGCGGAAACCGTCCTCTGCAGTGACCTTACTAGGAGCATCTACGCTGCTGCCAGGACAAAAGGCGGGAAGAGGACGAAAGCTCACCCATGCCTCAAGACATAGACACTAAAAACCACAGCGCACAACAGCCAAGCACAGCTCAGTATCTGGAGGGGATGTAGAGAGAACAAGCAAACCAGCCCGAGAACCGCAGCTCAGAGCACGGAGACGGGGCACGGCCCCCAGCTGCGGGACAGGCACGTTTCTCCACCTCTCCACTACGGATCCCTGAGGAGGGAGGAGGACCCCTGGCCCCAGGCTGGCGGGGCAGGAGTGAGCATAGAAAATGCCACATTCATTCAGCATCCTTAGCGGACTCCTCGGTGTCTAAACAAAACCTAACACATTCCAGGAAACATGAAAAGGTCCTCCTGGCATGAGCCGGGCCGTGTCCAAGGCCGCTCCGAGCTCGGTTTCTCCTGTACATGCCGGGGCTGAGGGGAGAGTACCCAGGGCAAATGAGACCAGGTGCCTGCCACTCCGGGGCCCCACAAAGGGGCGGTGAGGGCCATCACCCAATTCTCCTAATAAGCCACAGCAGGCCTGCTCTACCCACAAAAAGGGGACACCTGTGGGGCTTCCACACCACAGAGCCCAGAGAGGGAGGGAGCTGACCCCACTCACCCAACCTACCTTAAAATGACAGGAGCTTGGCGTGACCCTCTCACCTCAGAGTGACCGTCCCCTACGGCTGACCCATTTAACCTCAGAGTGACCATCCCCTACAGGTGACCCGTTTAACCTCAGAATGACCGTCCCCTACGGCTGACCCATTTAACCTCAGAGTGACCATCCCCTACAGCTGACCCATTTAACCTCAGAGTGACCATCCCCTACAGCTGACCCATTTAACCTCAGAGTGACCGTCCCCTACAGCTGACCCATTCAACCTCAGAGTGACCATCCCCTACAGCTGACCTATTTAACCTCAGAGTGACCATCCCCTACAGCTAACCCATTCAACCTCACAGTGACCGTCCCCTACAGCTGACCCATTTAACCTCACAGTGACCGTCCCCTACAGCTGACCCATTTAACCTCACAGTGACCGTCCCCTACAGCTGACCCATTCAACCTCACAGTGACCGTCCCCTACAGCTGACCTATTTAACCTCAGAGTGACCATCCCCTACGGCCGACCCATTCAACCTCACAGTGACCGTCCCCTACAGCTGACCCATTTAACCTCACAGTGACCGTCCCCTACAGCTGACCCATTTAACCTCACAGTGACCGTCCCCTACAGCTGACCCATTCAACCTCACAGTGACCGTCCCCTACAGCTGACCCATTTAACCTCAGAGTGACCATCCCCTACAGCTGACCCATTTAACCTCACAGTGACCGTCCCCTACAGCTGACCCATTTAACCTCACAGTGACCGTCCCCTACGGCTGACCCATTTAACCTCAGAGTGACCGTCCCCTACAGCTGACCCATTTAACCTCACAGTGACTGTCCCCTACAGCTGACCTATTTAACCTCAGAGTGACCATCCCCTACAGCTGACCCATTTAACCTCACAGTGACCGTCCCCTACAGCTGACCCATTTAACCTCACAGTGACCGTCCCCTACGGCTGACCCATTTAACCTCAGAGTGACCATCCCCTACAGCTGACCCATTTAACCTCACAGTGACTGTCCCCTACAGCTGACTCATTTAACCTCAGAGTGACCATCCCCTACAGCTGACCCATTTAACCTCAGAGTGACCGTCCCCTACAGCTGACCCATTTAACCTCAGAGTGACCATCCCCTACAGCTGACCCATTTAACCTCAGAGTGACCGTCCCCTACAGCTGACCTATTTAACCTCAGAGTGACCGTCCCCTACAGCTGACCTATTTAACCTCAGAGTGACCATCCCCTACAGCTGACCTATTTAACCTCAGAGTGACCGTCCCCTACAGCTGACCTATTTAACCTCAGAGTGACCATCCCCTACAGCTGACCTATTTAACCTCACAGTGACCGTCCCCTACAGCTGACCCATTTAACCTCAGAGTGACCGTCCCCTACAGCTGACCCATTTAACCTCACAGTGACCATCCCCTACAGCTGACCTATTTAACCTCAGAGTGACCATCCCCTACGGCCGACCCATTCAACCTCAGAGTGACCATCCCCTACAGCTGACCTATTTAACCTCAGAGTGACCGTCCCCTACAGCTGACCTATTTAACCTCACAGTGACCATCCCCTACAGCTGACCCATTTAACCTCACAGTGACCGTCCCCTACAGCTGACCTATTTAACCTCAGAGTGACCGTCCCCTACAGCTGACCTATTTAACCTCAGAGTGACCATCCCCTACAGCTGACCTATTTAACCTCAGAGTGACCGTCCCCTACAGCTGACCTATTTAACCTCAGAGTGACCATCCCCTACAGCTGACCTATTTAACCTCAGAGTGACCATCCCCTACAGCTGACCTATTTAACCTCAGAGTGACCATCCCCTACAGCTGACCTATTTAATCTCAGAGTGACCGTCCCCTACAGCGAACCCATTTAACCTCACAGTGACCGTCCCCTACAGCTGACCTATTTAACCTCACAGTGACCATCCCCTACAGCTGACCCATTTAACCTCACAGTGACCGTCCCCTACAGCTGACCTATTTAACCTCAGAGTGACCGTCCCCTACAGCTGACCTATTTAACCTCAGAGTGACCATCCCCTACAGCTGACCTATTTAACCTCAGAGTGACCGTCCCCTACAGCTGACCTATTTAACCTCAGAGTGACCATCCCCTACAGCTGACCTATTTAACCTCAGAGTGACCGTCCCCTACAGCTGACCTATTTAACCTCAGAGTGACCATCCCCTACGGCTGACCCATTTAACCTCACAGTGACTGTCCCCTACAGCTGACCTATTTAACCATCACTGCACTGAAGCCACTTCAACTGCCATCTCGTTCTAGATATCATTTCCACATGCAATCGTGCGAAAGAAAAGATGGCAGCCAGTATGGAGTCCACTGGGAATGCATGGGGAGACTGAGCAGGGGCCAGTTACTGGCAGGACCACAGGAACGAGGCCGCCTGACTTTCCACACTAACCCTTCCTGGGACCTTGGCACATACAGGAGTGAGCCTGCTGTTTCCAGGGCTTTGGGTCTCTTTTGTGAAGAAGTTCCTTATTTTTCTAAGGTGTTTGCATTTATGAGTGAGCTGACACGTGCAAGCTGTAAGTCTGAAACAATCTGTTCTGTCAGGAACTCTGCGGCACAAACTCCATTTCTCACTGTCTAACAACCTAGGCCATAAACCAGTCACAGAGCAGGCTGACAGCGCCAAACCCAGAGCAGTTGTTTTCAGTTGAGATATAATCCACATAACATGAAACTAACTGTTTAAAAGTGAATAGTTCAATGTCACTTAGGGCCGTCGCTAAGCCGTGCAAACCTCACCTCTATTTAGTTCCAAACCTGAAGGAAACCCTTACCCATCAGCCGACTCTCTAGATTCCCCTTCTGTTAGCCCTGGCAGCCCCCAGTCAGCTCTCAGCATGGACCCTCCTACTAAAGGCATGTGGTAGAAATGGAATCAAGACGTGGCCTTCTGTGGCCGGCTTCTTTCTCACAGCCTCATGTTTTCAAGGTTCATCCACACTGCTGCAGCTCTCTGTGCTTCCTTCCTTTTCAGGGCTGAGTAATATTCCCATGTATGGATAGGCCACATTGCTTTATCCGTCTACCTGCTGATGGACGTTTGCGTTGTCTCCTCTGTTTGGCTGCCGTGAGTATCGGTGCAGTGAACACTCATCTAGAAGATTCTGTTTGAATATATACTTTCAATTCTCTTCAGCATGTACTTAGCAGTAGAGTTGCTGGGTCGTATGTTAATTCTGTTTCATTTTTTGGCGAACCACCAAACTGCTTTCCATGGTGGCTGCGCTATTTTACTTTCCCATCAGCAATGTAGCAGGTCTCCAGTTTCTCCACATCCTCACCTACACTTATCATTTTCTGTTTTTTTGATTACAGTCATTCTGGTGTGTGTGAAGTGGTATTTTATTACGGTTTTGATTTGCATTTTTCTAATGTCTTATGATGTTGAGCATCTTTTCAAATGCTTGTTGTCCATTTTTATATTTTCTTTGGAGAAATGGCTATTCAAGTCTTTTGCCCAGTTTTAAATTGGGTTGTTTTTCTTTTTGTTTTTGAGTTGTAAGGATTCTTTAACTACTCTGGATACCAGGCCCTTATTGAGTATATGATTTCTATTTATTTTCTCCCATTCTTTGTCTTATCTTTGGTTATCTTTCCACTTTCTGGTTTTTTTTTTTTTTTAATGTCGCACCCACCAAAAATTACTCAAGCTGCTAGCCAAGATGTAAATAGGCGGGAGAATTGGGGATGACCTGGACCTGCTCTCGTGTGCACTGGCATCCCCTGGCTGGAGGGGCCCACCTGTCAGTGAAGGACACCCAAGACCTCCCCAGAAAACAAGGGGAGCACCTAGTGGGCAGACAGCAGCTGGGAGAGGCCACAGAATGGGGGCGCCAGAGAGATGGGAGAGATGGCCGAAGGCAGTGGGGAGAGGACAGCCAGGAGGACACAGACCACGGACAGGATACGAGAAGCCTAGAAGCCCTGAGGGCGTGCAGGAGAAGCTCCAGTTCACTCCAGGGCAGAGGAGACTTGCAGGAGGATTCACCAACGCCCATCAGCACAGAAACAGGTGTGGGAGGTGCACCAAGCCAGCTCAGGCGGAAAGAGACGCCCCAAAATATGCAATGCCTGTGAACAAACCTAACAAAAGACACTCAAACCAGAGCTGAGAAAAATTTAAAGACCAAATACGCAGAAAGATATACCATGTTCTTTGATTGGATGATTCAATATTGTTAAGATGGCAATTCTCCCCAAAACTGATCTATAGATTCAATGTAATCATATTAAAATCCCAACAGGAATTTCTACAGAAATTGACAAGCTGATTCTAAAATTTACATGGAAATGCAAAGGACCTAGAATAGCCAATTAAAGAGAAGGGCACAGCTGGGGACCTACACTACTGAGTTTAAGCCCTCTCTAAAGCTACAATATTAAAGATGATTTGGTTATTAGAGAAAACATAGAAGTATAAATGAATAGAAAAGAATGGTGTGAGTCTAGAAATAGACACACTGGTTTTCCTTGGGTCTTCATTGGACAATTTACTTCACAAAGATACTAAGGCAATTAAACAGGGAAAGGAAAATCTTTTCAATAAATGGTGTTGGATCAACCGTATATCCAAGAAAACAAACGGACACCAGCTCTACCCTCATGTAATATCCAAAAATTAACTCAAAAAAGGAGTATAGACTTCAAGGTGCTTTAAACTACTGTAAAACTTTACAAGAAAATGTGCAAAAATCAATCCTTCAGACCTTGGGGGTAGTCACAGGACTCTCAGAACACAAAAAGACAAAAAGCTCACAAGTTGGTCTTCATCAAAAGGTTTTCTTTTTTTTTAATTTTCTTTCTTTTTTTTTTTTTTTTGAGACGGAGTCTCACTCTGTCACCCAGGCTGGAGTGCAGTGGCGTGATCTTGGCTCACTGCAAGCTCTGCCTCCGGAGTTCACGCCATTCTCCTGCCTCAGCCTCCCGAGTAGCTGGGACTACAGGCGCCCGCCACCATGCCCGGCTAATTTTTTTTTGTATTTTTAGTGGAGACGGGGTTTCACCGTGTTAGCCAGGATGGTCTCGATCTCCTGACCTTGTGGTCCTCCCGCCTCGGCCTCCCAAAGTGCTGGGATTACAGGCGTGAGCCACCGCGCCCAGCCAAAAGGTTTTCAAATGTCTTTTGAAAGTCAATATTAAGAAAATTGAAAAGATAAGCCTTAGGTTGGAAGAAAATATTCACAACAAGGGTTTATATCCAGAATATGTAAAGAACTCTTACAACTCAATAGTAAGAAAACAAAACAATAAGAACACGGGCAATTATTTAAACAGACACCACCAGACAAGATACATGGATGGTGAAGAAGCACATAAAGTTATCCTCAACACCATTAGTCACTAGGGAAATGCACATTAAAACTCTGATGAGATACCACCAACCCATGAGGATGGTCAAAACCAAGAAGGCTGAGCACACCACGCACCGGCGGGGATGCAGAGAAACTGGGATTCTCACACACAGTGTCTGGGAATGGGAAATGACACCACTGCTTTGGAAACAGTTAAACGTGCACCTGCTGTGTCACCCAGCAACTGCACGCCTAAGTATTTATCCAACAGAAATAAAAACATACAGACTTGTACAAAAATGTTCATGGTAGCTTTATTTGTAACAGTCTAAAACGGAGAACGACCTGAACTTCCATCCGCAGGTAAATAAACAGACTTGGTCTATCCATACAACAGAACATTTCGCAGCAATAAAAGAGAACAAATGGCTGGTGCTAGAAACATGGATGAATCTCAGAACTTTTATACCAAGTGCAGACAGACAAAATGCTGTGTGATTCCATTTGCACAAAATGCCAGGACAAGCAAACCATCTGCAGTGACAGGAAACAGATCGGAGGTTGCCTGGGGCAGAGCTAGAGGGAGGAATTACGAGGGGCCACAAAGAAGCTCGTGGAGTGATGGAAACGCTTCCTCTCGATTTTGGTGATAGCTTCATGGATGTACACAAATGTCAAAATGGACCCGCTGCACACCTTAAACGTGCAGTTCAGCTGAAATACGTATACTTCAATTATACTCAATAAACATCAAAATGCAAAAAAAAAAGGGGGGGGGGAATCCCTGTGGCTTCCACAGTGTCATGAGCTGAAGGCACTGTCCCTGCTGAGGACTCCGGGGAATCCCAGAAGACAAGGAGCATCAAACAGGCTCCTGGTGGCACAGGGCATTCACTCCTGGGAGAGCGCTGTGGATTCAGGATCACCCATGTCATCCAAAGGATACCGAGGCTGGGCGGGAGTCAAGGGCACTGCCAAGGGGAGGGCTGTCCCAGCCGGCCGCCCGGCTTCCCCATCAGCTGCCCCCTGCACTCAGTGCTTGTGGGGGCCTCTCAGGGGCAGGTTCTAGACCAACTCCACCTCCGATGGCACGCTCCACAGCCTTTACCAGCCACCCCTTCCAGACAAAATTTGGGGCACACACAGACCCATCCCCTATCACCACAGAGGAGCTGGGCAGACCAGAGCACTGGACATGGCCCTCAGGTGCATCAAGGGCCACAGCTGGGATGGCCAGAGCGGAGGGGGCCCCCACCGCAGGAGGGGGTGCAGGATGGGCGCCCAGACTCAACATCAAAACAGTGTTTTGGCCTCCAGTTTCCCAGAGTGGGTCCCTAGAGGGGTTCCCAGGACCCCTGCACGTGCCAGCAGCCCCTCCATGGAGAAAGACACGGCAGCCTTCAGAGATGCCCATGCTTGGACACACCAGCCTCCATCACCTTGCCTACTGTATGCATGCAGTGGGGGTGTGTGTCTGAGTTGGAAAACATTTCACGACTATTCAAGTCATTCACTGTCTTTCATTGCCCCTCAAATCACAACTGGTTTTCTTTTTTCCCTCTTTTTTCCTCTTTCTTCCCCAAGTGCTTAAAAGTTTTAAACATAAATACATATATTTTAAGGAATGTATTCGAAGAACTAATGGGAATATTCTCCTATAAACTTGAAGTAGGGGAGATCTTCCTAATCGTGATGTAAAATTAGCCACAAAAGTAAAGATCGACAAATTCAACTCATACAAATTTAATTTTTTCTGCATGGCAAAGAACACTACATGTAAAATCAAAACTGGGGTAAAGTATTTGAAACCCATTCAAAAATTAATTTCCCTAGTTTCCAAGCTCTTACAAATCAAGAGGCACAAAACATAAACAATCTACTAGAAAAATGAGAAAAGATGTAAACACGGTTCACAGAAAAGGAAATGCAAATCGCTCTTAAACCTCACTTATGATACAAGAATGCAAATTAAAATCACCAATATCTGAAATACACTATGTGCTGGGGCGTGGGGAGGAGGAACTGATGAGGAACTCTAACCCTAATGCTGGGAGGTTTGGGAACAACTATTGAAATTACAAATGCCCGTGCTTTGGCTGAGCAATTCCACATCTAGGTTTTCATCCTCCCAATACACGAGTGTGGGGGATTTGATTTTACCTCTTGCAAGCTAACAACTCGTTTCTGTTTCGTGGACCCTGGAAGAAGACATGAGACCCCGGAGGCGGAGACAAATGGCTTACTACTCACGGCACAGCAAGCTACGTGAGCTTCCGCGTGTTCATCATTCACCCAGGTCCCCAAGTCCCGCGGGGGGATGTGGAAGCATCCTGGCTGATGCTGCATCTGCAGTGGGTTCTTGTAGCAGCAGAGGAAGACAGAGCTTTATACAGGGTGAGGCTGAGGTCTGCAGGTGAAGGGCCGCCGTCCCTGGGGGCCAAGGAGGATGGAGCCGGGTGCACGTAGGGGGCCAGGAAGGGTTGAGACACTTCCATAGCTGGGTCCCCCGGGGGTGGGCGATGGAATGTGCTCCTGAGCCTGTGCACTTGAGAGATTTGGGTAGCAGACGTATTTGTCACATTAAATAAGGAGAGGAAATAGCTTTGCCACACAGCTGCAAATGCAGTCCCTGTGGTGGGGCAGTCTAGGGAAGAATCAGAACGAAATTTCCTGCTTTTATTGTGTTTTTATTCCACTGCAAAGGCCTGAAAAAGGAGTTTTCGGGCCTTTGCATTTTACGTATTGGTGTTTTGAATAGCTAGTGTGCTCACCTATTTCAAAACTCAGAGGAAAGTGTCTTCAGGCTGGCTCCCTGCCTGGAGGCAGCTGATTTTAAGTTTTCTGTGATTCCGTCGGGAGACATTTTATGAATAAACTAGAAAATGTGCATGCGCCGTATTTATGTTTCCTCCCTTTATATATGAATTGCAGCATCCGTATCTACTGCCGTCCCCCGCTAGAGCTTGTTCGCAATCAGTGCAAGGCTGTGCTGTGTTTCTTCTGCAGCCCTTGGTCCCGGCCTCAGCTGTGTGCCTGGCCCCATGCATGGTTTTGCGCATGTGCTCACCGCTGGGCCAGCGTCAGCCTGGGCACTGAGCCTACTGCATGCTGGTGTTCGATGCGCAGAGTGTGCGAGGCCTTGGCCGCAAACTGCAGCCTCGAGGGACAAGGTAAGGTCTCCCTGAGGGACATGGGATCTCTTTACTGTTTACCATAACAAGACACCTAAACAAGATGTAAACAGTAAACAAGATCCTTCCTTCCCAAGGGAGGCCTTACCTCCCCTTGTTTCCCAGCCCCAGCTCCTCCTGGGGTCCCGCAGTGCTTGGAGGCACCACGGCCACACACTAAGGCCAAGCATTTGACACGTCCAGGCGCCAAGGGGCCTTACCTCATTATCACAGGCAGGTGTTAGGGCAGTGAGGGTGGCGTTGCTGTGAATCTGCCCAGAATCCTACAGCCCCTGCAGCTGGGGACATCATCCGACACACACACACCCCCCTCCCCACACACACATCCCCACACACAGCCAGGGACATCATCCGACACACACACCCACCCCCCCTCCCCCCCCCACACACACATCCTCACACACAGCCAGGGACATCATCCGACACACACACACACCCCCCCTCCCCCCCCCCCACACACATCCTCACACACAGCCAGGGACATCATCCGACACACACACACCCCCCCACACACACACACATCCCCACACACAGCCAGGGACATCATCCGACACACACACACACACACCCCCCTCCCCACACACACATCCCCACACACAGCCAGGGACATCATCCGACACACACACACACACACCCTCCCCACACACACATCCCCACACACAGCCAGGGACATCATCTGACACACACACACCCCTCCCCACACACACATCCCCACACACAGCCAGGGACATCATCCGACACACACACACACACCCTCCCCACACACACATCCCCACACACAGCCAGGGACATCATCCGACACACACACACACACCCCTCCCCACACACACATCCCCACACACAGCCAGGGACATCATCCGACACACACACACACACCCCTCCCCACACACACATCCCCACACACAGCCAGGGACATCATCCGACACACACACACACACCCCTCCCCACACACACATCCCCACACACAGCCAGGGACATCATCCGACACACACACACACACCCCTCCCCACACACACATCCCCACACACAGCCAGGGACATCATCCGACACACACACACACACCCCTCCCCACACACACATCCCCACACACAGCCAGGGACATCATCCGACACACACACACACACACCCTCCCCCCCCACACACACACACATCCCCACACACAGCCAGGGACATCATCCGACACACACACACACCCTCCCCACACACACATCCTCACACACAGCCAGGGACATCATCCGACACACACACACACCCCCCTCCCCCCCACACACACATCCCCACACACAGCCAGGGACATCATCTGACACACACACACACACCCCTCCCCACACACACATCCCCACACACAGCCAGGGACATCATCTGACACACACACACACACCCCCACACACACACACATCCTCACACACAGCCAGGGACATCATCTGACACACACACACACACCCTCCCCACACACACATCCCCACACACAGCCAGGGACATCATCTGACACACACACACACACACCCCTCCCCACACACACATCCCCACACACAGCCAGGGACATCATCCGACACACACACACACACCCCCCTCCCCACACACACATCCCCACACACAGCCAGGGACATCATCTGACACACACACACACACCCCCCCACACACACACATCCTCACACACAGCCAGGGACATCATCCGACAGACACACACACACCCCCCTCCCCACACACACATCCCCACACACAGCCAGGGACATCATCTGACACACACAGTCCCCCCACACACAGCCTCACACACACACACCCCACACAGCCCCCCACAGCCTCACACACACACACCCCCCACACACACAGCTCCCCACAGCCCTCCACACACACCTGCACACACAGTCTCACACAGCTTCGCACACCTGCACACCCGCACAGTCTCACACACCCCCCCACACACCCCCCCCACACAGCTCCCTACAGCCCCCCACACACACCCGCACACAGTGTCACACAGCCTCGCACACCCGCAGTCACACACCCACACACACACAGCCCCCCCACACAGCCCCCCACAGCCTCACACACACACACCCCACACACACACAGCTCCCCACAGCCCTCCACACACACCTGCACACGCAGTCTCACACAGCTTCGCACACCTGCACACCCGCACAGTCTCACACACACCCCACACACACCCCCCACACACAGCTCCCTACAGTCCCCCCCCCACACCCGCAGTCTCACACAGCCTCGCACACCCGCAGTCACACACACACACACACACACACAGCCCCCCCACATGGCCCCCCACAGCCCCACACACACACACCCCACACACACAGCTCCCCACAGCCCTCCACACACACCTGCACACGCAGTCTCACACAGCTTCGCACACCCACACACCCACACACACACAGCTCCCTACAGTCCCCCCCACACACCCGCACACAGTGTCACACAGCCTCGCACACCCGCACAGTCACACCCACACACACACACACAGCCCCCCCACATGGCCCCCCACAGCCCCACACATACCGCACACACCCCCGCAGCCCCCCCCCGCAGACACACAGCCTCGCACACCCGCACAGTCACACCCACACACACGCACACACCCAGCCGTGCCACACCCTCCGTCCCAGCGGGTGGCGGTCTCGCCTGCGGAGCCTGGGAAGCCGCCATGGCCCCGCCGCCTCCGCCTCTGCCGCCCGGAGCTCCGCCCGCGTCCTTGGCCTCAGCCCCTCACGGTGCCCGCCGCCTCGCTCCACCGCTCAGGGCCCCGAGGGCGCAGGGACGAGCCTCGCCGGGGGCTCCGGGCACCGGGGCGCTGCGGGGAGACGACTCCTGCGCCGCCCGCGCCAGAGCTCAGCCCCGGCCCGCCCGGCTCCCGAAGCCTTCCTCGCTCGCCCTGTTCCTAAAACTCCGTTTTCAATGCAAACCCCAACCCTCCCCTTCCATGGGGACAATAACCCACACAAGCAGAAGGCGGGATACTTTACTGTTTCTGCAGGGGCCTCCTCCGCTTCCGGCCCGCGTACGTGCACTCCCCCGGCGGGATCATCGTCCTCGGCCTGGAAGACAAGGGGGCCCCCAGTCACCGGAACGCGCCACGTGCGCCCTGTTCCCGCCGCCATGCCCCGGGCCCCTCAGCGCGGTCCTGGCGCCCCCACACCCGCGACCCCGCGAGGCCCCCACCTCCTGCTCCTCCTCGTGGGACCCCCTGGCCCGGGACCCCTGCTCTCCAGCACCCCGCACTGAGAAGCCACCGGGGCCGGGTCACGCCTGGGCCTCCCCTCGGTGTCAGGCGGGTCCCGGCCTCCCCCAGAGAAGCGGCCTGCTCTGGAGCCTGGCCCAGGGCGCCATGGCGGGAGACCGGCGTCCTGAGGAGGAAGCCATCGAGGAAGCCGGGAACGGGCGGGGCGCGGCCAAGGCCTGGGCAGCCAGCAGCCTCCAAACACTCATCACGCGGGGTCCCGTGTTCCCGTCACCCCCGAGAAGGTACGTGGGGTACCGTGTTCCCATCACCCCGAGAAGGTACGTGGGGTACCGTGTTCCCATCAGCCCCAAGAGGGTACGCGGGTCCCGTGTTCCCATCACCCCGAGAAGGTACGTGGGGTACCGTGTTCCTGTCACCCCTGAGAGGGTATGTGGGGTTCCGTGTTCACGTCACCCCGAAAAGGTATGTGGGGTCCCATGTTCCTGTCACCCCGAGAAGGTATGTGGGGTCCCGTGTTTCTGTCACCTCTGAGAGGGTACTCAGGTCCCATGTTCCTGTCACTCCGAGAGGACACACGGGGCCACATGATCCCATCACCCCCAAGAGCGCATGCAGGGCAACAGCATAATCTCCTCTCTGTGGTGTGATCTCCCTGTGCGGTTTGTGGCAGGTCTTGCTCTTCTCATCTCTGCCCTTGATAGCCTCGTGCTTTGGGCCAACAGGCTTCCTCTTTTCTATGTAAAATTCGACTCCACTCTACAGTCCTGGGATTCCACTTAAGTCACTAGCTCACAGCGCCCTGAGTCCAGCTGACTACACCCACCAGCTGCCACCAACAGTGCTGGACACAGGCATGTGCCTCCCAGCGGGGCCCCTGGGGAGCAGTCCAGTATCTGTGCCCAGGCTGGTCAGCTTGCCTGCCACCCACCTCAGAGAGGGCATCACCCTTCTTCTCACAGAATCTTCATTTTCCTTGCAATGGGTGCAGCTGAGCCCTCACAAACGTTCTGCAGACCTGTGTGCAGTAACCATCCCGTGCCAGGCTCTGGGCCAGAAGCCTTGGGGAGGAAGTTAAGGAGCCCTCACCTGACCTGAAGTGAGTGCAGCCTGGAAGAGGAGGCAGACTCACGCAATATCCACCTTGTGTGGAAAGTGCCATAAAAATGTCAGAAATGTGTCATGGATCCACTTGGACTGTAAAGACTTAGGTAGATAAAGTAAATGGATAGAAAAAGATACACCATGCAAACGTTAATCAAATGAAGCAGCTGTATGAGTCCCAGACAAAGGAGACTTCAGAACAAGGAATATCACCAGAGACAAAAAGGTATATTCTTTAATAATAAAGAGGTCAATTTTCCATGAAGATCTGACCATCCTAAAGGTAAATGTACCTAGCAATGGAGCTTCAAAACACATGAAGCAAAAACTAATAAAATCAAAAAGGATAATTCATGGGAGACATTAACATTCCTATCTCAGTAATCAATAGAACAAGTAAATAAAATCAGTAAGGATACAGAATATCCAAACGACAACAGACTTGAATTAATGGAAATTTATAAAACACTCCATCCAACAACCGAAGAGTATCTGGTTTTTACACACGTAACATTCACCAAGATAGACCATATTCTGGGACCTAAAACTATCCTTAACAATTTTTTTAAAAACAGAAATCAAAGTATGTTATTTGATATAATGGAATTAAACTATAAAGATATCTAGAAATTTTCCAAATATTTGGAAAGCAACCCACTTTTAAATAAGCAAGGATCAAAGATGCCTCTTTGATTCACAAAGAAATTTAAAAATATTTTGAAGTAAACAAAAATGAAAATGCAAACATATCAGACTTTGTGGGATGCAGCTAACCAGTACTTTGATGGAAACTGATAGCATTAAGTGCTTATATTTGAGAAAATAAAAGGTCTAAAATAAGATCTAAGCTTCTAACAAGTAACTAGAAGAGAAGATAAATCCAAATTGAGCAGAAGAATGGAAATAATAAAAATAAGTCGATAAGAGATAAAACATAAAAATAAAGAAAAATTGGCAGGGCGGGGTGGCTCACGCCTATAATCCCAGCTACTCTGGAGACTGAGGCAGGAGAATTGCTTGAGCCTGGAAGATGGAGGTTGCAGTGAGCCAACACTGCTGCACTCCAGCCTGGGCGACAGAGTGAGATCTGTCAAAAAAAAAAAAAAAGAAGGAAAAGGAAAGGAAAGGAAAAGAAAGGAGGGGAGGGGAGGGGAGGGGAAGGAAAGGGATTAAACCAAAAGTTGGTTCTTTGAAATAAATCGACAAAACTGATAAACTTCTAGCCATACTGATCAAGAAACAGAGAAGACACAAATTGCCAATATCAGGAATGAAAGAGAGGACATCACTGCAGATCCCACAGACATTAAAAGAAAAATTATAGAGCTGAGGCCAGGCACAGTGGCTTAGGCCTATAATCCCAGCACTTTGGGAGGGCGAGGCAGGTGGATCACCTGAGGTTAGGCGTTCGAGACCAGCCTGACCAATATGGTGAAACCCCGTCTGTACTAAAATTACAAAAATTAGCTAGGCATGGTGGCGTGCACCTGTAGTCCCAGCTACTTGGGAGGCTGAGACAGGAGAATCGTTTGAACTTGGGAGGCGGAGTTTGCAGTGAGCCAAGATCATGCCACTGCACTCCAGCCTGGGCGACATAGCGAGATTTGGCCTAAAAAAAAGAAAAGAAAAGAAAAAGAAAAATTATAGAGCTGGGTGCAGTGGCTCATGCCTATAATCCCAGCACTTTGGAAGGCTGAGGCAGGAGGATCACCTGAGGTCAGGAGTTCAAGACCAGCCTGGCCAACATGGTGAAACCCTGTCTCTACTAAAAATACAAAAAATTAGCCAGGCATGGTGGCGCATGCCTGTAATCCCACCTACTTGGGAGGCTGAGGTAGGAGAATTGCTTGAACCTGGGAGGCAGAGGTTGCAGTGAGCCAAGATCACATCATTGCACTCCAACCTGAGCAACAAGAGCAAAACTCCATCTCAAAAAAAAAATATGTATATATATATATATATATATATATATATATATATATATATAAAATATTGCTGTGAACATTATTGCTTCCACCCAAAATTCCTATGTTGAGCCCTAACTCTCCATGTGACTGTATTGGAGATAGAGCCCCTACCCTCATAGGTGATTAAGGTAATAAGGCTGGAGCCCTAATCCTATAGAACTGGTGCCCTATAAAAAGAGAAGCAACATCAGAGCTCTCTCTCTCCACCATGTGAGGATGCAGCAACAAGGCAGCCATCTGTAAGGCAGGAAGAGAGGCCTCACCAGAAACCAAATCAGCCAGAACCTTGATCCTGGACTTCCCAGCCTCCAGAACAGTGTGAAATAAATTTCTGTTGTTTAAGCTATCCAGTCTATGGTAGTTTGTTATGGCAGCCCAAGCAGAGTAAGACAAATACTATCCCAAAAATTCAACAATTTAGATGAAATAGAGGAATTCCTAGAAAGGCACAATCTATCAAAACTCAAGAAAAAACAGATAATCTGGATAGCTCTATATCTATTCCAACAACATCAAAAAACCCAGGCCTAAATGGTTTCACTGGTATATCTACCAATGTAAAGAAATAATACCAATTCTCTCTTGGCAAAAAATATCAAAGAAAAAATTTAAAATTGTCGACTTATTTACGAATTCAGCATTACTCTGATGCCACACCAAAGGCATTGCACGAAAAGAAAACTAAAGACCAGCATCCCACATGAACATAGACACAAAAATCCTCACTTAAATATAGGTATTGGCAAATAGAATCCACCAATATATAAAAAGGATGATACATCACAACTAAGTGGGATTTATCCAAGGAATTCAGGGCAGCTTCAACATCCAAACACCAATCATTGTAATTCACTATAATAATAAACTAAAAAGAAAATGCACATCATCATCTCAATCTTTCAGAAAAGCATTTGACAAAATCCAAATCCATTCATAATAATTTTTCCAAAAAAACCTCTCATCAAACTAGGAACAGAAGGAAACTTAATTAACGTGATAAAGAACATCTACAAAAGCCTATAGCTAACATCACAGCTAATGGTGAAAGACTAAATGCTTCCCCCCAAGACCATGAACAAGGCAAAGCTGTGGTGTACCCCCATTCCCACTAAAATTATTTGTGTACTAGCCAGGGCAATAAGTCAGTAAAATAAGTAAAAGTCTCAAAACTGGGAAATAAATAAAAGTCATAAAACTGGGAAATAAAAATAAAAGAAAACTCTATCTGTTCGTAGACATGATTGTACATGTAGAAAATTCCACAAAGGCTGAGTGAAGTGGCTCACACCTATAATCCCAGCACTTTGGGAGGCCAAGGCGGGAGAATCACTTGAGCCCAGGAGTTTGAGACCAGCCTGGGCAATGTAGCAAGACCCTATCTCTACAAAACATACTTTAAAAAAAAATTAGCCAGTGTGGTGGCACACACCTGTAGTCCCAGCTACTGAGGAGTCTGAGGCTGGAGGATCACTTGAGCCCAGGACATTGAGGTTGCGGTGACAGTGAGCTGTGTTTGTACCACTGCACTCCAGCCTGAGTGACAGAATAAGACCCTGTCTCTTAAAAAGAGAGAGAGAGAATTCTGAAAATTTTACTAAAACCAATTACCTATAACTAATTACTGAGACCAGCAAGGTCACACAGTAAAAGGATAATAACATACAAAAATCAATTGTGTTTCTAGATACTAGCAATGAACAACTGGAATTCAGATTTTTAAAAACTAGTATCATTTACAATAGCACCCCAATAAAAATAAAATAGGTATTTCAAGAGACCTAATATATGTGTAACTGAACCCCTAATGAATAGGAGGGGAAAGGAGGTAAGAGAAAATGTAAGAAACAGCAGAAATTTTTTCCAAATGTAATGAGAATTGTAAACCTACAGACCCAAGAAGCTCAGTGAGCTCCAAGCACAAGAAACAGGAAAATTACACCAAGGCATATCATAATCAAATTGCTCATAACCAGTAATAAGTAGAATAATATTTATTTTTGTATTTTTTGTAGAGATGGGGTTTCATCATGTTGCCCAGTCTGGCCTTGAACTCCTGGGTTCAAGAATTCGCCCACCTTGGCCTCCCAGAGTGCTGGGATTACAGGCATGAGCCACGTACCTGGCCTAGAATAATATTAAAAGCCAGAGAAAATAGGCACTGGGTACAAAGGATCAAAAATAAGATGACAGCAGATTCCTCATCAGAAACAAGAAGGTAGTGGAGCAACATCTTTAAAGCTGAAAGAAAAAACCCTGAAACCTAGAATTCTACATCTTATGAAAACATCATTCACAAGTGAAGGTGAAATAAAGAGCTTTCAGATGCACAAAAACTGAAAGAAATCATCACTAGCTGACCCACACTATAAGAAATATTACAGGCCAAAGGAAAATGGTACCAGATTGTAGTATGGGTCTACAACATGGCACAAAAAGCGCAAGAACTGACTACTAGAGGGTGAAATATGCATAATTTGTTCTTATTGCTTAGATATCTTTAAAAGATAAGTGACTAAGCAATAACAACAGTGTGTTGTGGGGTTCACAACAAACGTGGACATCAAGTATATGGCGGCTACACAGACCTGGGAGGGGAGACATGCGTTCGCAAAGTGGGGTGACAGTACTCAGAAGCTGTGCCAGCTACCTGTTTGTTGCCTGTAGGCTCCAGACTCTCCATCCTGCCTGATCTGCATTAATAAGCCGCAGTCTTTCAGCATTTCTTCCTATAGAGGGCATGATGTTGCACTGGCCTGAATACGGCCCTAGAGGAGCCCAGCAGGAAGAAGGAGCCTCTCCTGGTTCCAGTGCTTCCCATTTTTTCGTGTTCCTGCTCACCACTGCCATAGACAGGGCAACTCAGCAAACTTCTCTGCCCTCCAGGGGACGGAACCTACACCTCCTCCAATGAGGCCCGAGCCCCAGCTTTGGGAAGGGAGCCCCCTTCCAAGCGCGCTCCTTAGGGGCCTCCCGCAGCCCCGGAGCACCATCCAGAATTCTCCTCTCCCCTCCATAGCTGCACCACTGTTGCTATCTATACTTCCTAACATTAAAGTTTCTCAATTCAAATTAAAAAAAATAAATTAAAAATATAAAACGCCAACACAGTGAGACCTCATCTCTACAGAAAATAATTTTTAAAAATTAGCCAAGCATGGTGGCGCATGTCTGTAGTCTCAGCTACTCAGGAGACTAAGGCAGGAGTATCGCTTGAGCCTGGGAGGTCAAGGCTGCAGTGAGCCAAGATCACACCACTGCACTCCAGCCTGGGTGACAGAACAAGACCCTGTATGTATGTGTGTGTATATACATACACATAAAGAAAAACAGAGAGAGAGCTGATTTTTTAAAATCCACGTTTTAGACATACACATTAAAACACATATGAAATAAATGGCATGTTAGGGATTTGCTTCTCTATAAAGTGGGGAGGACAGTGGAGTCTAAGTGGGCTGGGGTTGGCAGGCTGGACTTTAAATGAAACTGGATCAGCCAATATTGATAGCTGATTACCTATGCTAGCTGATGAAAAAATTGAGCTCTTTGTATAATTTTCTCTATTTTTGTAAAATATTTGAAAAGTGCCATAATAAAATGTTTGGCTTTAAAAAAAACATTAAAAAGAAAGAAACTGTGGCATAAGAATAGAGATACTAATTGATTATGACCAATGACCAGTTGATTTTCCACAAGGGCACCAAGGCTGTTCAACAGGGAAAGAACAATCTCTTCAACAAATGGTGTTGAGATAACTGGCCAGCCTGAGAAGGTAGCAAGCAAGGTAGCAAGCAAGGCCTTGTCTCTAAGAGGAAAAAAAAAAAAAGCCACACACCAAAGAATGAGGTTGGATCCCTACCTCACACAATATGAAAAAAATTAACCTAAAATTGACTAAAGACTTTAATGTCAGAGCTAAAAATATAACACTCCGAAGAATACATAAGAATTCATCTTTAATGGCTTGATTGGATAATGACCTTAAATGTGGCAATGGATTCTTAGATTTGTCACAAAAAGCACGGGTAATAAGAGAAAAAAAATGGATAAATTGGACTTCATCAAAACTAAAAATTTTTATGTCACAAGACACTACCAAGAAAGTGAAGAGGCAACCCACAGAATGGCAATAAACATTTACAAATCATGTTATCTGATAAGGGTCTAGTATCCAGCATAGACAAAGAACTCTTACAATTCAACAACAAAAAGACAACCCAATTTTAAAATGGACAAAGGCTTTTTTTAAAAGATGGTTGACTAGAAGCATTTCAAGCACACCTCATCCACTTAGAAGAACCAAAATAATGTGTCGATGATCACACTTTGAATCTATTTTCCAAGAGACAACATGGGAGTTCAGCAGGAAAGTGACAGGAAACAGCAAAACTTAGGAAGAAGGAAAACGGGCAGGATGTGTGGCCAAGAGTGGCTGGGAACTGGGAGTGACTCCCCAGTATGAGAGGGTGAGGGTGGGTCTTCCCGCCGTCCACTTTCCCACTGGAGAATCATGCAGTCCCTGACACAGGAGACTAAATCTGCATCGGATTTAGGGAGACTGAGAAGGAAGTGCTCCAGGAGGGAACATGCCCTGGGTCTCATACCCTTTCTGAAATTTAAGCAGCTAGAGCAAGACACCATTCTCCATCCTAGTTCTTAGCAGACGGTGCATGTTCCTGGTACAAGCGGTGCCAGTCCGAGGCATTAGGGAAACTTGGACTTGGACTGCTGCTTGCGGAACTGAGGTGTGAGAGTGGACCAGGACTAAGAGGCAAGTGTAGCATGGGCTGCAGCTCCCAGCATTGGAAGCAGGCACCACCCCCAGGACTTGAGCAAGATGAGAGTTGCCATGGGGGCTTGGTCTTGAGCTGTGCAGGGTCTACAGCCTGGAGCTGAGTTGCGGGCCAGGCACAAACTGCCAAGGCTGATGGAACAGCTTTTGTCTCCAACAGCCAGGATGGGGGAGCAAGCCACATGGGGATTGGGGCATGAAAGGGATGCAGGTCTTCCATCCATGGCCAAGGCTCTGGCTGCTAGGACTGGCCCCACCCTCCCTGTGGCAGCTGCCCCTCATCCAGGCATTCTGCCATGGGCCCTGAAAATCACCCAGTGGCACCTGTCACAGTTGGTGCATGCACTCAGGGGGCTAGAGCAAGCTTGCCTGGTCCAGCTCTGCCCAGCATCCCCCTTCCCCAGCCTGCCCACAAGACAGAGTGTGGAATCCAGCAACCTGGAGGACCCACAATGCAGTCCACCACCTGGGACACTGAGCCCTTCTCCCAGGGGACACCCTGCCACTACCATCTCAGCTGGCACCTACCTGCAAGTACCAGCTGCTGGCCTGGAGGCTGGCCAGCACAGCCGATTGCAACCACTGCCAACACATGCACACAGAGCTTGGGACCCAAAAGTGCATCTCACCACCACTGCCACCACCATTGCCCACACCACTCTGGCTGCCCAAAAACTAGGAAGCCTGCTCACTCGCATGGTACACTGCTACTACAACTAGCTTCTGAGAAAGCCACCCAGAGGCCCAAGAATCAGCCTGCCTGGTACTGCCAACACAGGTGCCAGTGTGTGCCACCCTGGGGCACAAGGATAGACATGGTTAACCCACAGCTGCTACCACTGAAGCCTGAAGATGGGCCCACCCAGCATCCCAGTCCCCAGCACAACTTCACCACAGCCGCCACCAATAACTGCACCCTAACCAAGGAAGCCACAGATACCACTAACACTGCTAATAGCCAAATAAAACATACAGAGGCTTCACTGCTGCATGCCTCAGAAGTAAATCCAAAGGGCCCCCCTACCCAAACAACATCCCAGTCACATCTCCAGTAAAAGGTGCCCCCCAACAACAAAAGTAAACCCCAAAATAAGAAAAAGCAACTATTACACCAGATGTGCAGAAAGCAACATAAAGACAGAAGAAACATGAAAAAGCAGGGTAATATGACAATCCCAGAGAAACACAATTCTCCAGCAGTAGATAAATCTCAACCAAAAGAAATCCTCAAAATCCCAGATAAAGAATTCAAAATATTGATTTTAAAGAAGTTCAATGAGATGTGTGAGAAATCTGAAAATCAATACAAAGAACTCAGAAGATTAATTCAGAATATGAATGAGATATTTACCAAGGAGATAGATATATTTTTTTAAAAAAACCAGAAATACAAAATACATTTGAAAGCTCCAACAATAGACTAGACCAAGCAGAAGAAGGAATTTCAGAACTTAAAAGACAGGCTTTTTGAAACTATCCAATCAAACAAAAACAAAGCAAAAAGAATGAGAAAGAATGAGCAAAGCCTGTGAGATACCTGGGACTACATACAGCGACTGAATTTACAAGTTATTGGTCTTCCTGAGGATGAAGAGATATTGAGAGGCTTAGAAAACCTATTTATTGAAGTAATATATGAAAACCTGCCAAGTTTAGCAAGAGATCTAAGCATCCAGACACAGGAGGCTCAGCAATCCCCAGGAAAACATCGTGCAAAAAAGACACTACCACAGTGCACCATGAATCAGTCCAAAGTCAAAGTGAAAGAGCAAATTCTAAAATCAAGAGAAAAGCATCTAGTCACCTATAAAGGAAACCTCATCAGACTAAGAGTGGAGTTCTCAGCAAAAACCTTGCAGGCCAGAAGAGAATAAGGTGACATATTCAAACTGCTGCAAGAAAAAAACTTTCGGCCAACAATTTGATATCCAGCAAGATTAACCTTCATAAATGAAGGAGAAATAAAGTCTTTCCCAGAAAAGCCGATCTGAGGGAATTCATCACCACTAGTCCTACAAGAACTGCTCAAGGAAGCCCTAACTTGGAAGTGAAAAGACGACATTCACCATTATGGAAACACACAAAAGTATATATAAAACTCACTCATAAAGCAATCACAGACGAAGAGAAAGGAATCAAATGGCACTGCTACAGAATTCAGCCAAACCACAATGACAAACAGCCAGAGGAAAAGAAAGAAGCAAATAACTTATAAAACAACTAGGAAACAAATAACAATACAACAGGAACCAAACCTTACATACCAATATTAACCTTGAATGTAAACAGGTTAACAGTCTTGTTTTTTGTTTTGTTTTTTTGAGATGGGGTCTCACTCTGTCACCCAGGCTGGAGTGCACTGGTGCAATCTCGGTTCACTGCAACCTCCGCCTCACAGGTTCAAGTGACTCTCCTGCCCCAGCCTCCTGGGTAGCTAGAACTATAGCCCTGCACCACCACTCCTGGCTAATTTTTGTATTTTTAGTAGAGATGGGGTTTCACCATGTTGGCCAGGCTGATCTTGAACTCCTGACCTCAAGTGATCCACCTGCCTCTGCCTCCCAAAGTGCTGGGAATACAGGCGTAAGCTACCATGCCCAGGCAAATGTTCCACTTTAAAGACACTGATTGGCAGAATGGATTTTTAAAAGCATGATTCAACTATATGCTGCATACAAGAAACTCACTTTACCACTAAAGGCACACATAGGCTGGGCATTGTTTCTCAAGCCTGTAATCTCAGCACTTTGGGAGGTCAAGATGGGAGGATTGCTTGAGGCCAGGAGTTTGAGACCAGCCTAGGCAACATAGCGAGACCCTGTCTCTATTTTTTTAAAAAGACACATACAGATTGAAAGTAAAGGCGGGGGGTGGGGTGGGGAAATACATTCCACACAGACGGAAACCAAAAGCGAACAGCAGTAGCTATACTCATATCAGATAAAACAGACTTTACGCCAAAAACAGTAAAAAAAAAAAAAAAAAAAAAAGACAAAGGTCATTCATTATATAATGATAAAGGGATCAATTAAGCAAGAGGATAAAACAATTCTACATACATATGCATCCAACATTGGTGCACCCAGATTTATAAAACAAATATTCCTAGAACTAAAGAGAGAGAGAGCGAAATACAGTAATAGTGGGGACTTCAACACACTACTCATAGCATTAGACAGATCAGCTAAATGGAAAATCAGCAAAGAAACATGGGATTTCAACTGGACTTTAGGCCTCCACAGATATTTACATTATAGAATATTCTCCCCAACAACTGCAGAAGATACATTCTTTTCATCAGCACATGGGACATTCTCCAAGACAGACCATATATTATGCCACAAAACAAGTCTTGGCCAGGTGCAGTGGCTCACACCTGTAATCCCAGCACTTTGGGAGGCCGAGGCGGGTGGATCATGAGGTCAAGTTCGAGACCAGCCTGGCCAACATGGTGAAACACCATCTCTACTAAAAATACAAAAATTAGCTGGGCATGGTGGTGCACACCCGTAGTCCCAGCTACTCAGGAGGCTGAGACAGGAGAATCACTTGAACCCAGGAGGTGGAGGTTGTGGTGAGCCGAGATCCTGCCACTGCACTCCAGCCTGGGCGACAGAGTGAGACTCTGCCTTAAAAAAAAAAAAAAAAAAAAGTCTTAACAGATTTTTCTTTCTTCTTTTTTTCCTCTTCTTCCTCCTGCTTCTCCTCCTCTTCCTCTCAACAAATGTTTAAAAATTAAAATTATATTAAGTATCTTCTCAAACCACAGTGGAATAAAATCATAAATAAATACCAAGAGCAACTCTGGAAACTATACATACATGGAAATTAAACAATATGCTCCTGGGTCAACAAAGAGATTAAGATGGAAATTTAAAAATTGCTGAAACAAATGAAAATTAAACACGACATACTTTAAAAACCTATGGGATATAGCAAAAGCAGTGCTAAGAGGGAAGTTTATAGGGGTGATCCCCAACCTTTTTGGCATCATGTACTGGTTTTGTGGAAGACAATTTTTCCACCGACTGCAGATGTCAGTAGGGATGCTTTTGGGATGAAACTGTTCCACCTCAGATTATTAGGCATTAGATTATCATAAGGAACGTGCAACCTAGATCCTTCGCAAGCACAGTTCACAATAGGGTTTGTGCTCCTATGAGAATCTAATGCTGCTGCTGATCTGACAGGAGGAAGAGCTCAGGTGGTAATGCTCACCCGTCCACCACTCACTCCTGCTGTTTGGCCCGGTTCCTAGCAAGCCATGGATGGGTACCGGTCCGAGGCCTGGGGGTTGAGGACCCCTGGTTTACAGTATTAAATGTCTACATCAAAAAAGTAGAAAGATTACAAATTAACAATCTAATTATGTGCCTCAAAGAACTAGAAAAGCGAGAACAAACCGAACCAAAATTAGCAGAAGAAAGGAAATAACAAAGACCAGAGCAGTGCTAAACGAAATAGAGACTGCTAGACTAACAGAGAGAAGACCCAAATAAACAAAATCAGAAATGAAAAAGGAGACATTACAACTAATACCACAGAAATACAAAAGATCATCAGAGACTATTATGAACAACTATATGCTCACAGATTAGAAAACCTAGAGGAAATGGATAAATTCCTGGAAACATACAATCTCCCAAGACTGAACCAGGAATAAATAGAAAACCTGAACAGATAAGTAATGAAAAGTGAGATTTAATCAGTAATTAAAAACCTCCCCCAAAAGAAAAGCTCACAACCAGCCAGGCACAGTGGCTCACGCCTGTAATCCCAGCACTTTGGGAGGCCAAGGCGGGTGGATCACGTGGTCAAGAGATCAAGATCATCCTGGCCAACATGGTGAAAGCCTGTCTCTACTAAAAATACAAAAATTAGCTGGGCATGGTGGCACGCGCCTGTAGTCCCAGCTACTCGGGAGGCTGAGGCAGGAGAACGGCATGAACCCGGGAGGAGACGGAGCTTGCAGTGAGCCTAGATCACACCATTGCACTCCAGCCTGGGTGACAGACCGAGACTCTGTCTCAAAAAAAAAAAAAAAAAAAAAAAAAAAATGCTGAATTATACCAAACATGCAAAAAAAGAACTAAGACCAATCTTCCTGAAACTGTTCCAAAAAATTGAGTAGGAGAGAATGCTCCCTAACTCATTCTAGAAGGCCCATATCACCCAGATACCAAAATCAGACAAAGACACAACAGAAAAAGAAAACTACAGACCAATATCCCTGATGAACATAGACTCAAAAATCCTCTGCGGCGCACAGTGGCTCACACTGTAATCCCACTTTGGGAGGCCAAGGCAGGTGGATCACTTGAGGCCAGGAATTTGAGGCCAGCCTGCCCAACACGGCAAAATGCTGTCTCTACTAAAAACGCAAAAATTATCAGGGCATGGTGGTGTGCCCCTGTAAGCCTAGCTACTCGGGAGGCTGAGGCATAAGAATTGCTTGAACTTAGGAGGCAGAGGTTACAGTGAGCCAAGATGGTGCCACTGTACTCCAGCCTGGGTGACAGAGTGAGACCCTGTCTCAAAAAAAATCTTCAACAAAATATTAACTAACTGAATCCAACAGCCCATCAGAAAGATAATATACCACAATCAAGTAGGCTTTGTATCAGGGATACAAGGATGGTTCAACATATGCAAATTAATAAATGTAATACATCACATAAACAGAATCAAGGACAAAAACCATACGATCAACTCAATAGATGCAGAAAATGCCTTTAATAAATTTCAGATCCCTTAATGATAAAAATCCTCAAAAAACTAGGCACAGAAGGAACATACCACAAAATAATAAAGGCTATTTATTACAGACCCACAGCTAACATCATACTGAATGAGGAAAAGTTGAAAGCATTTCCCCTAAGAACTGGAACATGACAAGAATGCCCACTTTCACCACTCCTATTCAATATAATACTGAAAGTCCTATCCAGAGTGATCAGGCAGGAGAAAGTACATAAAAGGCATTCAGACTGGAAAAGAGGAAGTCAAATTATTCCTATCTGCCAATATGATTTTATATCTAAAAAAACCTAAAGATTCTACCAAAAAAAAAACTCTTAGATTTGATAAGTGAATTCAGTAAAGTTGTAGAATACAAAAGCAACATATAAAAATCAGTAGCATTTCTTTACACCAATAATGATCTAGCTGAGAAAGAAATCAAGAAGACAATCTCATTTACAATAACCATTAAAAAATACCTGAGAATAAAACTCTACAAGGAAAATTACAAAACACTGATGAAAGAAAATTGTAGATGACACAAACAGGAAAACATCCATGTTCATAGATCAGAAGAATTCACATTGTTAAAATGACCACACTGCCCAAGGCAATCTATAGATTCAGTGTAATCCCTATCAAAATACCAAAGTAATTTTTCACAGAATTAGAAAAAACAATCTCAGGCTGGGCATGGTGGCTCACACTTGTAATCCTAGCACTTTGGGAGGCCAAAGCAAGAAGATTGCTTGAGGCCAGGAGTTTGAGACCAGCCTGAGCAACACAGGGAGACCTCATCTCTACAAAAACATATTTTAATTTAAAATTAGTCAGGCATGGTGGCACACACCCATAGTCCAGTTACTCAGGAGGCAGAGGCCAGACAATCTCTTGGGCCCAGGAATTCGAGGTTGCAGTGAGCTATGCGCCAATGCACTCTAGCCTGGGTGACAAAGCAAGATCCCATCTCGAAGCAAAAAAGAGAGAAGAAGGAGGAGGAGAAGAAAAGAGAAAAAGAAAAATAATCCTAAAATTCATAAGGACCAAAAAAGAGAGAGGTGTGTGTGTCAGCGCAGGAAAAACTACCATTTATCAAACCATCAGATCTTATGAGAATTCACTCACTGTCATGAGAACAGCATGGAGGAAACTGCCCCCATAATCCAATCACTTCCCACCAGGTCTCTCCCTAAACACCTGAGGATTATAATTCAGGATGAGATTTGGGTGGGGACACAAAACCTAACCATATCACTACATGATTTCAAATTACACCACAGACTATAGTATGGGACTTAAACTAAAAGCCTTCTGCACAGCAAAAGAAATAATAAACAGAGTGACAAGGCAACCTGTTAAACGGGAGAAAATATTGGCAAACTCTTCATCCAACAGGGGAGTAGTAACCAGAATATACGATGAACTCAAACAATTGAACGACAACAACAAAAAAAACCAAAAAAAAAAAAAACCCAAGTGATCCCATTAAAAAGTAAGCAAAGGACATGAATAGACAGTTTTTAAAAGAAGAGATACAAATGGCCAACAGGTATATGAAAAAATACCCCACATCACTAATCATCAGAGAAATGCAAATTAAAACAACAATGAGATATCATCTTACCCCAGTCAGAATGGCTATTATTAAAAAGATGGCCAGGTGCAGTGGCTTATGCCTGTAATCCCAGAACTTTGGGAGGCCGAGGTGGGTGGATCACTTGAGGTCAGGGGTTGGAGACCAGCCTGACCAACATGGTGAAACTGCATCTCTACTAGAAATGCAAAAATTAGCTGGCATGGTGATGGGTGCCTCTGAGGCTGAGGCAGGAGAATTGCTTGAACCCAGGAGGCAGAGGTTGCAGTGAGCTGAGATTGCACCACTGCACTCCAGCCTGGGTGACAGAGGGAGACTCTGTCTCAAAAAAAAAAAAAAAAAAAAAAAAAAATCAGATGTTGGTGAGGATGCAGAGAAAAGGGAACTCATACACTATTGGCGGGAATGTAAACTAGTACAGCCTCTATGGAAAACAGCATGGAGATTTCTCAAAGAATCAAAAATAGAACTGCCACAGCCATCAAAAATGATGAGTTCATGTCCTTTGTAGGGACATGGATGAAACTGGAAACCATCATTCTCAGCAAACTATTGCAAGGACAAAAAACCAAACACCGCATGTTCTCACTCATAGGTGGGAACTGAACAATGAGAACACATGGACACAGGGAGGGGAACATCACACACCAGGGACTGTTGTAGGGGAGGGGGAGGGGGGAGGGACGGCATTAGGAGATACACCTAATGCTAAATGACGAGTTAATGGGTGCAGCACACCAGCATGGCACATGTATACATATGTAACAAACCTGCACGTTGTGCTCATGTACCCTAGAACTTAAAGTATAATAATAATAAAATAAAATAAAATAGAACTGCTATTTAATCCAGCAGTCCCACTACTAGGTCTATACCCAATGGAAAAGAAATCAATATATCAAAAAGACGCCTGCACTCATATGTTTATTGCAGCACTATTCACAATAGCAAAGAGATGGAATAAACCTAAGTTCCCATCAGTGAATTAATCAAAAGAAAATGTGGTATATATACACAATTGAATATTATTCAGCCATAAAAAAAGAATGAAATCATGTCTTTTGCAGCAACATGGATGGAACTGGAGGTCATTAAGTGAAACAAGCCAGGCACAGAAAGTCAAATGTCACGTGTTCTCACTCACAAGTAGGTGCTGAATTTGTATACACACGGACGTAGTGAGTGGAATGATGGACGACAGAGACCTGGAAGGGTGAGGGGGTGACAAGGGCCCGGCTGATGAGATTTTAGTTAAGGGGTACAATGTACATTATTTGGGTAATGGACGCCCTAAAAACTTTGACTTGATCACTATGCAATCTATGCATGTAACAAAATTACACATGAACCCCATAAATGTGTACAATTTAAAAAATGGGCAAAGGACTTGAGGAGACATTTCTCCAAAGAAGATACACAATGTTCAACACAGGAAAAAATGCTCAGCCCTGTAAATCATTAGGGAAATGCAAGTAAACAAAAATCCATAATTCAATACCATTTATACCACTAGGATGGCTTCTTGTTGCTGTTGCCGTTGTTGTTGAGACAGAGTCTCGCTCTGTTGCCATGGCTGGAGTGCAATGGCTCAATCTCGGCTCACTGCAACCTCCACCTCCCGGGTTCAAGAGATTCTCCTGCCTCAGCCTCCTGAGTAGCTGGGACTACAGGCGCGTGCCACCACGCCTGGCTAATTTTTGTATTTTTGGTAGAGATGCGGTTTCACCATATTGGTCAGGCTGGTCTTGAACTCCCGACCTCAAGTGATCCGCCTGCCTCAGCCTCCCAAAGTGCAGGGATTACAGGCGTGAACCATGCGCCGGGCCAGCTATCATTTTTTTTGATGGAACATAACAAGGGTCAGTGGGGCTATGGAGAAATTGGAACTGTTTCTGGTGCATTGCTGGTGAAAATGCAAAATGGTGCACCTGCTGTGGAAAAGTGTGGTGTTTCCTCAAAAAGTTAAACACAGAATCACTATATGATCCAGTAACTCCACTCCTAGGTACACACCTAACAGAAGTGAAAGCATTTGTTCTAACAGAAACCTGCATACAAATGCCCATCATAATTCACAGTAGCCAAAAAATGTAAACAACCTAAATGTCCATCAGCTGAGGGATCAGTAAACAGAATGTGGTATCTTCATAAGATGAAATATTATTCAGCCATGAAAAGGAAGGAAGCCCTGGCACGTGCTGCCACATGGATGGACCCTAAAAACGCTGTGATGCGTGAAAGAAGCTGGACACAGAAGGACACACACTGACTCCATTGCATGATATATCCTGAGTAGGCAAACTCAGAAAAGAAGGTTCGTGGCGGCCAGGACCTGGGAGCAGGGACTGGGGAGTGACTGCCTGGTGGGTGAGCACTGCCGGAAGCGGTGAAGATGTTTTGGAGCTAGAGAGAGGCGGTGGCTGCACAACTTCGTCAATGCACTAAATGCCCCTGAACTGTTCACTTTTAAATGGTGAGTTTGATGTTATGTGCATTTTGCCTCAAGGAGAAAATACAAAGAGGCCGGCTGCAGTGGCTCACGCCTGTAATCCCAGCACTTAGGGAGGCTGAGGCAGGGGAATCGCCTGAGGTCAGGAGTTCAAGACCAGCCTGGCCAACATGGCGAAACCCTGTCTCTACTAAAAATACAAAAATTAGCCAGGCGTGGTGGCCGGTGCCTGTAATCCCAGCTACTTGGGAGGCTAAGGCGGGAGAATCGCTTGAACCCAGGAGGTGGAGGTAGAAGTAAGCCAAGATCATGCCACTGCACTCCAGCCTGGGCAACAAGAGCTAGACTCCATCTCAAAAAAAGAAAAGAAAGAAAAAAAGAAACAAAAAACAAACACCATGTAACACATAGGACACAAATTTACAAATAAATGTAAGCAAAATATGTGGAATGTTAAGAAAGAAAGCAAATGGCAGATTGGAGCAGGGACAGATGCCGGTGGGTGGGTGGAGGTGGTGCGGGGGGTGGGACGGATGCTTCGGAAGGGTCCAGCCCTCCCCCCGAGGTGCTGTGGGATGCCCAGCCTCCTCTCCATCATGGTCACGTGTCTGGCCCAGTGCACTTCTCCCAGAAACCAGGTTGGGCACTTGGTGGCTGGAGGCCAGCCTGCAAGGACATCCCACCAGAACTGCAAGGCCTTTCGACTCAAACAGGAAACTCCCAAGCCGCACCCAAGCCTGGCCCCAGTCTGGTTGGGAGAACAGGCCAGAGACGGTTCCCAGCACCCCAAGGCGGGCCGGGCATACAGCAAACCCACTCGACCACCCCTTGAGGTCAAGGAAGGTAAAGGGGATAGGGTGACCTACACCAGCCCCAGAAGACCCTGAGCCCCAGCACCACCAGCCTGACCAACCCTCGTCCCCAAATGAGTGCAGAGCCACAGAGCAAGAGCGGGTCGGGGGGTGGCGGGACAGCTGGGAAGATGAAGGGGGGCAGGGGATGTTGTCAGAGGTGGGGCTAGTGCAGATCCTTCTTGTCCCCAAAATCCCAAACTCCCTTCCGAGTAGCCGGAATTGAGATGGAAGCCTCGTTGCCCTCCTCAGCCTCACACACCAGTGACTACTCGCCCTGCAACGCCTGGGCAAAGCCACGTTCTCCCGGGTGTCTCCAGCTCAGTGCTGTGGAATGGCTCTAAAATCAAGGGTTCTGGTAAAAATCACCAGAAGCAGATAAATATTCCCTGTGGGCGGTGTGGGGAGGGGCCCAGAGGAAATCCAAGGAGCTGGCCTGCCTGCCCCCTCCCCACAGCCAGTGCCCCCTGAATAACCAGTTTCGGGTTTTTCGTTTTTTGTTTTTGTTTTTGTTTTTTTGAGACGGAGTTTCACTCTTGTTGCCCAGGCTGGAGTGCAATGGTGCGACTTTGGCTCACCACAACCTCCACCTCCCAGGTTCAAGCAATTCTCCTGCCTCAGCCTCCCCAGTAGCTGGGATTACAGGCATAGGCCACCATACCCGGCTAATTTTTGTATTTTTTTTAGTAAAGACAGGGTTTCTCCATGTTGGTCAGGCTGGTCTCGAACTCCCGACCTCAGGTGATCCACCCGCCTCACCCTCCCAAGGTGCTGGGATTATAGCTGTGAGCCACCACACCTGGCCCAGTTTCAGGTTTTGCTTGTGCCTCAGTTCTTTTTTTTTTTTTTTTAATTTTTTTATATAAATGAATTTTTTTTATTAAAAAAAAAATTCCAAGTGGAAGCACCTTTGGCTATAACTCATCGCATTGAAACAGCTAGGTGGCTGGGCGTGGTGGCTCATGTCTGTAATCCCAGCACTTTGGGAGGCCGAGGCAGGGAGAGCATGACGTCAGGAGTTCGAGACCAGCCTGGCCAACATTTAGTAGAGACAGTGAAACCCTGTCTCTACCAAAAATACAAAAATTAGCCAAGTGTGGTGGCACACACCTGTAGTCCCAGCTATTTGGGAGGCTGAGGCAGGAGAATTGCTTGAACCTGGGAGGCAGAGGTTGCAGTGAGCCAAGAAGGCGCCATTGCCTTCCAGCCTGGGTGACAGAACAAGACTCTTGTCTCGAAAGAAAAGGAAAGAAAGAAAGAAAGAGAGAGAGAGAGAGAAAGAAAGAGAGAGAAAGAAAGAAAGGAAGGAAGGAAGGAAGGAAGAGCGAGCTAGGCAAGGTGTTTCAGGGCCGCCAAGTCTTTCCTACCCGAGTCATCAGCCCCTAGCAGATCGGCCTGTTCATTCCTGCCTGTCTGTGAGCCGACTCTCCTCAAGGAGCTCCGTTGTCTCCTTCAATGCCTGATCACCCCAGACCACATGGTGCTTTCCCGCTTCTGTGTCGTATTAACCACTTAACACCGGTCAGGGCCACCCAGTGGCATCTCTCCAACTGCATTGCAAATGACGACGGCTGGAACCACAGCTGCCTCCCCCTCCCCCGGCGTCTCAGCACCCAGCACGGGTGAACGAGGTGGGAAGACCCTGTTAAGCAACAAGCCATCTCCCTCTGATCACAAGGCCTGCTCCCGGGAACACCAGGCCACATGAAGGAGGGGGCCTCACAGTTGCAGGAAATAAATAATTTGGCACAAGGATCAAGATAAAGTAGTTTGAGAAACAGTTGCTGATAATACTTTAGAGAAAAGCCTCGTGGAGTTCAGGTGGTCACCTGAGCATATCTGAACTTCCTGGCCCTACTGGCAGAGATGCGAGGGGGTGGCAGGGAAGTGTGTCTCAGTTCTTGCCATACCTAGCCTAAATACAGGAGGATGGATGCTATTACAATAGGTTGTTGCGTTTTACAAAATACTCATGAACTCACCTCAACAGATGGAGCCTCCTTTGGACTGGACCAAACTCCCCACAGAAATGCCCCTGTGAAGCAAGACTCGGCTGTCCCCGGCCTCCTGACGGCAGCGTTCTTCTCTGCCTGGGACACAGGTCGAAGCTGCCTCATAGGTAATTGGGGGACAGGGGAGGACCCTACCCACTGCAGCCAGGGGCTCAGCCGGGGACCACAGGTGGGGCCTCGACAGACTCCTGGGTGCTGCTCACAGGCAGGTCCCACACGGGACAGAGGGGTCGGCCAGGGCCATCTGTGGGCCTCCCAACCCCACCAGGCTGTGAGCTGACAGCATTTCTCTGAGAAATCTGAATTTTTCTAAGAACCTTTCTCCTGTGGTAAAACTCGTATCTGTTCATTTTAGAGAATACAGATAAGTAAGAAAACAAAAATAAAAGCCGTTCCCCAGGCGGTGGCGACCACGCCGTCGAAGCGGGTCCCCAGGCGGTGGCGTCCGCCGGGTCAGCATCCTACGTTCTCCAGTTCTTGTTACTCGTGGCTTTTCAGCGACTCTGGGGCGGCATCGAGCCCCGGCTTTGCGCGGGATGGGTATGACACACTCGGCCCGAGTCCAAACGCCACCAGTCACTTGCTCTGAGAGGCTGGATGAGCGACCTACCTTGATGTCCTCGTTCGTAAAATGGGTGACAGTTGCCAGGCCAGGGCGGCTGTGAGGCCCCGTGGGGGTGGCGTTTGGAGAATGCGCGCACACGCCCACCCTTCTGCAAGACCCCCGCAGACGAGAGCCTGTGCGAGCGCACAGGTCCAGGGAGGAAGCCCGTCCCTGCCTGCCCTTGACATCCCGGAGGCCACAGCCGGACAGGCCCGTGGGACAGGCCCGTGGGACAGGCCCGTGGGACGCTTCTGCACAAGGTCTCTGACCTCCGGCCTCCCAGAAGAGGTCAGAGGGTGGCCCCTGCCTGTCACGCGCCCATGGCGACCCCTCCCCAGAAGGGTCCCAGCATCGACTCCAGGCTCCACATCGCTCTCTCAGGGCATCCGGTCTGGGAATTCTGGCCGCTCAAAATAAGACTTCAGTGAAAACACTTCTGGTGCTACTGAAACCAAGCCTGAACATGGGCCTTTCCCAGGGGTGAGGCCCCCCGGACCTGGCGCCCTCGGCCCGACAGCGGGGCCCCGCTCCGCCGCCCGCACCCGCCCAGCCCCAGGGAGCGCGGCCCGCACGGAACGCCCGGGGAGTGAGGGCTCAGAACACTCTCGAGGGGACGCTGAGGACCACGAACCGTGGACGCGCCGCGGCTTCCCTCCGAGGTCCGAGTTTTAAGTGAGACCAGCCAGCCGCACCCCAGAGTGTCCGCCCCGTCCCGGGGCCGCCGAGCCTGGCGACGCGAGGATGCGGCGTGAGGAGGGTCCCGACGTCGGCGCCCGTCCCTCAGCCCCACACCCGGGAGCGCATCCCGTCTCCACTGCGGGCGGCACGCGGCGGGGGCCTGCGGGGGCGCCCAGGACACTTACCCAGGGCCTGCGGGGCGCGGAGGCTCAGGCGCACCCGCGGGGCAGCGCGCCCTGGCCAGGAGCTGTGGCGGCGGGTGCCGGCGCTCGCATCCCGGGAACCCGCGGCGGCTCCAGGGACTGCCCCACCCCGGCACGCGAGCCGCCCGCCCCGCCCCGCCCCGCAGCACCCAGGGCCGGGAGGCGGCAGAGGGCGCCCGCGGGTCCGGCTGTCTCGGGTCCGGCTGCCCCAGCTGCCCTGGCGAACCCGAGACGCCATCCGGTTCCCCTGGGGTCCGCCCTGCGCCCTTCGCGTCCCAGTGATCCCCCGGAGTCTCCGTGCCCCGAGGCGGGGGTCGCGCGCTGAGCCCCTCCAGGCCCTGCGTTCCCCCTGGGGTCTGTGTGCGCCCAGGGTCCCCCGGTTCTCCCTGCGCCCCCGTCCCCTCCCCAGCGCTCGCGGCCGGCTGTGCTGAGCTGCTGGCCCTAGAGCCGGGCGGTGTAGACCCGAACAGGTAAAGTGAAGAGAGCTTTTCCCCCCTCGCCTGCCCCATGAGGTCGTTTCGAAAATGTAAAAGGAGTCATGGTTTTTGGCGAATTATAGAGAATATTAAGATACTTTTGGATCCTGAGCTTCCCAGGAAGCGGACGCGCGCCAGGCACGGCAGGGTCGTCCGTGCGACGTTCTTCGTCCTGGGCATTTCAGGGTCCCACGCGGCAGGTGCGCGGCCCTGGGTGCCCCTGCCCCGCCCACCCCGCCGGTCGGCACCCGGGACCGCGCGGCCGAGAGCAGGGTCCTGCCTGCAGGTCCTTAGGGCTCACCCCGCGCCCTCTGCGCGCCCGCCGGCCCCTCCGACCTCGGGCTGCGCCTTCTCCTTCCCCCTCCCGGTGGTCCTTGGCCCCCTCTAGTCCTCCGTCCGGGCGCGCAGGCCCTGGCTGAATTCCGTGTACCCTCAGGGGATCCCTGGGGACACCCTCAGCCTGGCCTCGCACCCTGACGTCTCCACAGACCCTGGCCGGCTTCCACCCGTTCTCGCCCTCGCTGGGGCCGGCCATGGAGTCGGTGGTCCCCGGAGTCCGCTCCTCAGCATCCGCCGTCCTCATCCCAGCCGGGGGAACCGCGCCCTCTTCATCCCGCAAGGTCGGTTTTCAGCAACGCGGCCGAGGCTGTCACTGGCGCCCCCAGGTTCTCAGTCAAACCCCGTCTCCCTGACGCCCCCAACCCGCCCCGCGCCTCCTGCTGTTCTCTGAATAAGGCGTGCGGGCCTTGGGGCCATTGCACTCGCTGTCTGCTGTCGGCTCAGGAAAAGTCTCTTTTCCAGACACAGCTCCCAAGGTGGGGTGGGCGCAGCTGAGAAGCCCACCCTGCCCCCAAGTGGCCACCGCCCCTCCCCGGGTGTAGCTCCTGCAGGGCAGCCCGGAATTGCTGAGTTCTGCCGCTCTGTCCCCAGGGGTCACCAAGTCTGCTCTGCTCACCTCTGGTTCCTGTCGAATAGCAGAGGCTCAAAAATGCGTGAGTAAATGGGCTTTTTTGGGACAGAGTCTTGCTCTGTCACCCAGGCCTGAGAGCAGTGGTGCGATCTCAGTTCACTGCAGCCTCTGCCTCTAGGGCTCAAGTGATTCTCGTGCCTCAGCCTCCCAAGTAGCTGGGATTACAGTCGCGCGCCACCACACCTGGCTAATTTTTTTTTTTTTTTAAGTAGATAGTGGTTTTGCCATCTTGGCCAGGCTGGTCTCGAACTCCTGACCTCAGGTGATCCACCCACCTCGGCTTGCCAAAAGTGTTGGGATTACAGGCATGAGCCACTATGCCACTGAGACAGCCAGGAGCCCTGGGTGCACACATTTATTTTTTGATATGGAACAATGTGCAACTATATTGCTGTACTTTTAAAAATCATTAGTTGTATCTTGATCCAATTTTTGTAAAGTGAATTATGCACAGAAAATGTGTAGCTGGATAACTCTGAGGTAACAGGTGAACTTTAATTTCTTTTTACTTTTTGAAAAGTCTGCAATTCCTGTAAATTTTTGTAAGAAGCACATAGTACCTTTGTGATCTGTTAAAATAAGAACCTGTGGGTAGAATGTGATGGTGGTGAGCCGCAGTCCCCCTGCATGGGAAGACAGCACCCCCATGTCTCAGGGCAAGCACAGGTTCCCTTCCACCTACCCTGTCCCACCAGAACCAACTGGAATGAGATACTTTGTTACTCTATTTCCTGGGTACAGAAGGAAACTGCTCCTCCTTCCTTCCCACTGCCCTTGACCAGCACAGGCCATCCACGCCCACCTGTCCCCTGTGCTTGTCCCCAAAGTCTCAGGTCTCTGCAGGACCTGGGGCAGCCAGTGGGACTGTGCAGAAAAAGGATGACCCTGCCGTGGGAGCCATTGCCCCTAAAGTCTCAGGGTTTAGCAGGCAGAGCCCCACGTGGAGTCCTGGAGTCTCTGGGCACCCCACCAGCACAATGGGGGATCCCTGAGCCACCTCCCGTTCAGGCGAGCTATTGGGCGTGCCTCCCTCCCCACCACGAAGGTCCAGATGCAGCTGACACCCCCAGTCACAGAGTCTCCTTTCTGCCTCTGCTGGGGACCCTGTTCAGGAGGTCTCCTCCCTCCAGTCCGGACTTGCTGTCCCCACTGTCATTGAACCCTCTGGCTCCCATCCACACTCCCAGCAGCTGGAGACACACCCCTTTCTCCTGGGCCACTGGTCCTCTCGGGACTCTGAACCAGAGGCACTAACACCTGGCAGGGATGGCAGCTGGGGCAGGACTGGAAGCCTCCGAGGACCCACCCCCAGCTCCGGGTACCCCCACACTGGAGTCTGGTGCGGTGGGTCCCCAGAGCCATATGAGCTGGACTTGGCCTCCAGTGGACGGCCACATGGCAGGTGCCCACGGCCGGCTGCAGCGCCAGGCCCCTCCCAAACAGGCCCAAGTTGGCTTCACAGAAGTGTGGGGGCAAAGCTGCTCTTCATGGGCCTCCAGGAGTGGTGACCGTGACTGCCCCCTCCTGTCCTCTCCTGGCCACACCTTTGCCTCCCACAGGCAGGCCAGGTCAGGAGCCCCCAGGGCCCTGACCTCAGAGGCAGACAGGGGTGTGCTGACCCCTCGGGGCCAGGCCAGGACCCCGCACAGGCGCCTGCGGCTCTCTGGCTCTCTGATGGTGGCTGGGTTTCCCGGGTTCCCCATGACTGCTGAGTCTCCAGCGTTGATGCCTCACAGGGAGCCGCTTGGGCAGCCCTGGTCACACCTGGGTTACCTCTCCCACACCAGTTTCTCCCTGGTCACGCCTGGGTTCCCTCTCCCACACCAGTTTCTCCTGTAGGACAGAGAAGGACCTGGGGAATTTTGTCTTTTGTTAAAAACCACAAGGGAGCTCCCTGCTGGGCACAGTCACGGTGGCGCCCATCAGAGCTCCTGCTTCCAGGGTGCATTCCATCATTCCAAGTTCACTGTGCTGGAGTCAGCTCTCTGCTTGCCGCAGGGTGAGGGGGGGAGGTGGAGGGTGAGGGGGGAGGTGAAGGATTGGGGGAGGTGCAGGGTTGGGGGGAGATGGAGGGTGGGGGGAGGTAAAGGATGGGGGGAGGTGCAGGGTTGGGGGGAGATGCAGGGTGGGGGGAGGTAAAAGATGGGGGGAGGTGCAGGGTAAGGGTGGGAGGTGCAGGGTGTGGGGGGGAGGTGGAGGGTGAGGGGGGAGATGAAGGGAGGGGGGAGGTGAAGGATTGGGGGAGGTGCAGGGTTGGGGGGAGATGGAGGGTGGGGGGAGGTGCAGGGTGAGGGCGGGAGGTGCAGGGGGAGGGGGAGGTGCAGGGTGGGGGGAGGTGGAGGGTGAGTGGGGGAGGTGGAGGGTGAGTGTGGGAGGTGGAGGGTGAGAGGGGAGGTGAAGGATGGGGGAGGTGCAGGGTTGGGGGGAGATGCAGGGTGGGGGGAGGTAAAAGATGGGGGGAGGTGCAGGGTAAGGGTGGGAGGTGCAGGGTGCGGAAGGGAGGTGAAGGGTGAGGGCAGGAGGTGGAGGGTGAGGGGGGAGGTGGAGGGGGGAGGTGGAGGCTGGGGGGGAGGTGAGGGGGAAGGTGGAGGGGGGAGGTGGGAGGTGAGGGGGAGTGGAGGGGGGGAGGTGCAGGATGAGGGGGAGGGGAGGGAGGAGGTGCAGGGTGAGGGGGGAGGTAAAAGATGGGGGGAGGTGCAGGGTAAGGGTGGGAGGTGCAGGGTGCGGGAGGGAGGTGGAGGGTGAGGGCGGGAGGTGGAGGATGAGGGGGGAGGTGTAGGGGGGAGGTGAGGGGGGAGGTGGAGGGGGGAGGTGGAAGGTGGGGGGGAGGTGAGGGGGAGTGGAGGGGGGAGGTGCAGGGTGAGGGGGAGAGGGAGGGAGGAGGTGCAGGGCAAGAGAGGTGCAGGGTGAGGGGGGAGGTAAAGGATGGGGGGAGGTGCCAGGTGAGGAGGGAGGTGAAGGATGTGGGGAGGTGCTGGGTTGGGGGGAGATGCAGGGTTGGGAGTAGGTGGAGGGTGAAGGGGGGAGGTACAGGATGGGGGGAGGTGCAGGGTGAGGGGCAGGTGCAAGGTGAGAGGGGAGTTGAAGGGTTGTTGGGGGAGGTGCAGGGTTGTGGCGGGGAGGTGTAGGGTGGCTGTGGGGGGAGGTGCAGGGTTGTCAGGGGAGGTGTAGGGTTGTGGGGGGAGATCAGGGTAGGGAGGGTGGGGAGGCATGGGCCAGGGGCCCCAGGTGAGGGTGGACGGCGTGCACCTGCACCTCCATGTCTGCACTGATGACTGAGGACCCAGAGCGGGGGAGGGAGGGGCCCCCAGAGATGGCTGTGCCCCCATGTCCTGCTGTCTTGGGTCTTGGGACCAGGGGTCAAGTGACGCTGAGGGTCCCTGGTGGGTGGTCGTGGCCGCTGGCCTGGCCTGGCCTCCGCGACCCAGCCTCACCATGCTGGGCCTGCGCCAGGCACCTGGTCAGCTGTCCACCCCCTCCACCCCCAAACCCAGGCTCTGAAGGGTCACAGGGCACAGCCTGCCTGACAAGGGAGAGCTGAAAGGGCGAAGGCCCGTCTCTCTGTGGTCTTCTCTCTGCGGCTATGAATCCCATGGCTGTGTCGGGCAGGTCCTCCCGGTCAGTCAGCAGCTCCCGAGAGCTCCATGGTGCAGCCGCACTGCCCCCACGTGGCCCAGGCTGTGTGCAGCTGCCTGGCCCTTGGGGCCTCAGAGTGCAGTGAGGTTTGGCTCAGGGGCTTCCCTCACCCAGGAAGGCGTGGGTGGCCTCCCTGCAGGCGCCTGAGGATGGGGTCTGTGCTGGCAGTGTGGCTGGGCAGGGGGCACGGCAGCCCTGCTTCCCTGCGGGTTGGCACCCCCTCCACAGGGAATCCGCCACAACTCGTGAGCTCACTGCCCTCCAGAGACCCCCAGTTTTGTATCAGTGACTCCGGCCAGGAGAGCAGGGGAGTCCCCCCTCCACACCTCCAGCTTCGAGAGGCTCCTCACCGCCTCCCTCCCTTGACTCCTGGTGGCTGGGAGCTCCCCGGGGAAATGTCCCTCCCAGCAGCCACAGCCCACCAGCCCAACAGGCTCTCTGCATCCAGGGGTTCCTTTGCCAGCAGGCCAGCCTGACATGCGTTTGTCCAGCACTCCACCCCTGCTGGTCCTCCAAGCGTGCGGTGCAGCCGTCCCACCGCCCTCCTCACCCTCTGCTGAAGAACTTCTGCTCCGGAATTTTCAGCGGCTTTTGTTCTTGTGCGTCTTCATGGAGGCCCCTCTCCAAGGCAGCCTCCCCGAGTCTCCAAGGCAGCCTCCCCGAGTCTCCAAGGCAGCCTCCCCGAGTCTGCAGCCTCCCCGAGCTGCCTGCAAACAGGAGCCCCCATGGCAGCCACGTGCAGAGTACCTGAGGGTACCTGCACCACACACCTGAGTGTACCTCACACCTGTGAACCTGCCACACCTGAGCAGACCACAGACCTGTGCATCTGTCCCACACACAAGTGAGATGCTGAGAAACACACTTTATCTCCATCAGAGGAACCTCTCATTGCTGTGAAAAGGAAGGAAGGAAAATCATCCACAATCTGACCTTTTCTCTGTGAAAGTCTCTGTCTCACCTGGCCTTCGCCTGCTTTCTAGGAGTATGGAGCTAACCGCCACACACAACATTCCTTCCCCGGCAGCTGATCCACAGGATGAGCACATCGGCCTCGGTATCAACTGTTGGCCGGTATCATCCATGGAGACATGTGCCTGGGGGCAGGTGTCTCACCAGGGCTGACAGCTCCTCCAGAGTAGCAGGCTTCCCTGACCCAGGTAGAAATCCAGAGGCCAGAGAAGCTGCAGGTGTGGGGTGGGGGTTGCCCACTGCACAGAGGACAGCACGGGCAAGGGCCTGGAGACGTGGCTGGGAGGGCTGCAGGGTGGCCGCAGCAGCTGCCCTCACCCCAAGCACAGAGACCTCACAGGCCTAAGGCTGAAGGAGGAGTGAGGGCAGCTCCCAGGGTGGGGTGGGTGCAGCTACTGGACACTGAGTCCAGGTGCCCATGAGGCGAGGGAGAAGTCGCTGGGCGCCTGGCCATGGAGGCCTGGGTGAGGAAGGCCTCATGGAATTGGGAGCTTGCGGCCTGGACAAGGAAGTTGACCTCATGGAGTGGAACTTGGGGTCATCTGCTGCAGAGTCATGGGGGTGTCAAGGTCTAGGGAGGCACCCGGCATGGATTGCTGGGGATCCTCAGAGACTGCCCGGGATCCCCATGACTGAGGTCATGAGGGAGCAGCCAGACCCCCACGCCCACATCCCTCCCCCTCCCATCCCCAGGGAGCCTGGAGTGCCTGCTCCAGAGGGATTCGTATCCAGAGGGCCCCAGGCCAAGTGCAGGTGGGCAGTGGGGGAGGTCTCATCTGGAGCACAGAAGCAGCCCCAGTCCCCACCCCCCACAGCACACCTGCCCAGCTTAAGAGACTGGGGGCTTTTTCCAGGAAACCATGCTCCCTGCCCCTCACCCCTCAACACACCGAGCAGGGGTTTGAACAGGTAGAAGATCCCAAGAGACCAAAACGAACAGAGAAAAGTCATGCACAACTGTGTGGAAGGAGCAGGCTTTCTGAGACCCGAGGCTGCGGCCCCAAAACCAGACGCATCACTGTGGAAGGGAAGCGTCTGGAGAATGAGGCTGGGGCTCGGGAGTGTCAACCCAGGAGGGCCGGCGCTGCACAGTGAGGCAGGGAGGCGGACCGGGCAGCGCTGGCAGTGGACCGAGGTGAGCAGGATGCGCTGGGTGGACACACGCTGCAGGCCACGTGCAGAGACTGCAGGGCACAGCATGGCTAAATCATTAATGATGGAAATGCACAACCTGCTATACCAAATTGGATTTCTTCATCCAAAAGGAGCAGTCTTATGAAATTTAACCTCCTGAACAGAGAGTGAGACAGTCCCTCTGGATTTTCACAAGCAGAGCTGTGCACGCTGGGCTGGACAATGTTCCAGAAGGTGCCCAGTACCCTGGGAGGTCCCAGGCAAGCCAGAACATCTGACACTGACTGTCTGGAGGACCAGGGCATGGGGCCTGGTTCTTGGACCTATTTGATTTGAAAAGCTGAAGGCAGACCACACGTCTAACATTCCCTTTATTGCTTACGTCACATATTCCAATGAATACAATAAACTCCTTTTTAAAAAAGTAAGGCACATGAAAAGCCTTTTGTGTAAGTTCCATGTTATTTTAAAATTCCTATTGGCTAATAAAAGCATTTGCACTATAGAACCAGAGACATCTAGAAAAGCACATGATAGATTTTTTTGCAAGCAGAATGCCTGAAACATTACATTTACCTCATGGCACAATGAGACAGTCACCAAATCCAATGTCTGCATTAGAACGATACAGCTACTATTACAGTTGCAAAACCATTAATCAGCTTATCCACATATGTACAGCTGGGTCCCCACGTGACAAAATCTAAAGGAAGAACAGCATCTAACTGCACCTGTGCTCCATTCCCTCACAGATAGGAACTGTGACATTTTGGCTCTTTCCATGTTGTGCTGCTCTTCACGAGAGGCCAGGGTCATACGATACTGAAGACCATGGACAGGTACTGTTCGTACGACACCTGAATCCAGCCGTCCTGATCCGTGTCGTAACGTCTGAATATATCCGTCAACCTCTGGGGAGAAAACAGGCATTTAAATCTCGATAGTAAATGGAAGGAGCAAGGTGCACTGGGACAAAGGCATGTAGGGACCCAATTTCAGAAGCACACACGTCTTCTGGGCTCCCTGATGGAGCCCAGCACAGGGAGGCGCAGGTGGGGCTGGAGCTGTTCACACGGACGGTGGGAGTGCGAAGAACGAAGAACACAGGGCTGCGGGGCTGGCTCTGGACATCCAGCCCTGGCTGAGCCCCTGACTGAGCCCCTGACCCCAGGCTCTGGTCTCCTGAGTCTCCTGGGGGCCTGGGCCCTTCCTTCTTCCCCTGAAGACCGTCCCGTGGAAGCCCTCCACCCTCCAGTGGCTCGCCTCTGCTGTGGGGGCCACCTGGGCCATGTGCAGCTCAGGACACAGCAGGGGATGCCCAGCCAGATGGGCTTGTGACATCACAAGGGCTTCAGGTTCCTCCAGCCCAGCCCACCCCTCCCTCTAACAGCCGAGGGTCCAGGCCAGGTCAGCGGCAGAGACAGGGTGACCACCTACACTCTTGAAACAGGGATGGTTAAGTAAGTGACACTTCAACCGTAAAATACCCTGAAGATTCAGGCCAGCATGGTGACTCTCGCCTGTGATCCCAGCACTTTGGGGGTCCAAGGCGTGAGGATCGCTTGAGCCTGAGGGTCCAGGCTGCAGTGAGCCCTGTTCGCACGACCACACTCTGGCCTGGGTGATAGAGCAAGGGTCTGTCTCAAAAAAGAAGAAGAAGAAAATGTGGCAAGGGAAGACACAGCAGTCCTCGCATATCAAGACCTGCAGGAACGTGGACAGGGTGTGGTGACTCTCGCCTGGGATCCCAGCTACTCAGGAGGCCAAGGCAGAAGGATCGCTTGAGCCTCAGGGTTGAGGCTGCAGTGAGCTGTTTACACCACCACATTCCAGCTGGGGTGACAAGAGCGAGAGTCCATCTCAAAGAAAAAAAAAACAACCCTGCAGGAATGCCACAGCCACCACCGGGCTCCTTGACTTGGCAGAGGCTACGGCCTCACCAAACTCCAAAAGCACCGCAATGGATAATGCTGGCTTAAAGAGTATTGGGTAATTTTTCTTTCTATTTTGAATACTTTGTGTTTTTCTAGGGTTTCTAAAAGTGTTCACGTTATTTGTTAGAAAATAATTTTCAAAAAGCCTTTATCCTTTCAGAAAAAGCAGATAAATAAAAACGTTTTTGAGGGAATTTTAACTTGAGGTCTGCAGCTTTCTTTTCTTTCCCATTCCCCATCTGTCTAGCGTTTAGGGTCACTCTCCAAGGGTGGGGACAGCCTGGGAATTGGCTGTCAGGCCCTCCCCACGTGGTCTGGAGCAGGGCCTTGAGGAGGCATCTCCCAGGAGGAGCTACGCTGGCTGCAGATGTGCATTGGAAGGCGCTGGAGAGGTCGCTGTGAGGCCGCCTGTGTTACTCCAGCTACCGAAAGCTCACACAAGATCAACGTTAACTTATAGAACATAACCTCAAATGAAGATCTGAGCCCTACGGCAATTCAGACACAGAACCTCAAATGAAGATCTGAGCCCTACGGCAATTCAGACACAGAACCTCAAATGAAGATCTGAGCCCTACGGCAATTCAGACACAGAACCTCAAATGAAGATCTGAGCCCTACGGCAATTCAGACACAGAACCTCAAATGAAGATCTGAGCCCTACGGCAATTCAGACACAGAACCTCAAATGAAGATCTGAACCCTACGGCAATTCAGACACAGAACCTCAAATGAAGATCTGAGCCCTACGGCAATTCAGACACAGAACCTCAAATGAAGATCTGAGCCCTACGGCAATTCAGACACAGAACGAGATTTCACACTGCATCTTTTCCCTTTTTCTTTTCTTTTTTTTTTTTTAAGACAGGGTCTGGCTCTGTCACCCAGGCTGGAGTGCAGTGGTGTGATCTTGGCTCACTGCAACCTCCACCTCCTGGGTTCAAGTGATTCTCCTGCCTCAGCCTCCTGAGTAGCTGGGACTACAGGCATGCGACACCAGGCCCAGCCTACACTTTTTTGAAAGTGTTCAGAGAACATTGTAAAAATGTCATCCAACCTGGCAGGAACCCCGAGAGGTAGGGGCAGGAAAGGGTCCCCAACCGTAGAGTTTTGAAGCTTCCATGTTCACACACCTGGTTCTCCAACAAATCCCTGAAGAACAGGGACTGATGCATCCATGCCAAATCAGAGGAAACTCACTTTTACAGATCTAGCATCTTAATTATTATACAGAATAAACAATTTGGGAACGTTTTCCAAATTTCCACATTATTTCTAAAAACCCCATGCTGTTCCTATCTCTCACTGAATTCCAAGGCCAACAAGACAGGACCTTGAGGAACCTGGGTAGAGACCTGGATCACCACCTGCAAACAGCAGCAGAGGTCTGTGTGGAGCTCCCAGGCGGGTCCCCTGAGCCCTGCTCTCCATCTCCCGTGGGTCTCAAAGAGAGCCCAGCAGGAGAGACACCACCAAGGAGCTTGCCTTGCAGGTCAGGATGCATTACGAGCTCCTGCAGACACTGGTGTGCACGGGAAGAGCTCGGAGACCCCACTGAGGGCGGCCCGAGCGACCACAGGCTCCACAGCTGACCTCACACACAGACGGCAGGACACAGTGATGACCACAACAGAAAACGTGCCCATTTTCTCAGAATAAAAGTTTTTGTAAAAATACACCATAGTTGGCCAGGCATGGTGGCTCATGTCTGTAATCCTAGCACTTTGGGAGGCTAAGGTGGGCAGATTACTTGAGGTCAGGAGTTTGAGATCAGCCTGGCCAACATGGCAAAATCCCGTCTCTACTAAAAATACAAAAATTAGCTGGGTGTCACCTGTAATCCCAGCTATTGGGGAGGCTGAGGCAGGAGAATCGCTTAAACCCAGGAGGCAGAGGTGGGAGTGACCCGGGATCGTGCCACTGCACTCCCGCCTGGGTGACAGAGCAAGACTCGGTCTCAAAAAACAAACAAACAAAAAAAAAACAAAACAAAAAACAAAAAAAACCACAACACCAGAACATACAAGTAAATAACCCACCGGATACTGAAAAACCACGTCTTGCAGATGCGCTGCTCTGTGCCATTTCCAAGGGGAGGAAAACATGTTTGTCCACACTTCACTAACCAGCTACTTCTCCAAAGATGAGACTCACTTTTATAAGCTCCAAAAACTAATTCTACACACGCCTGACTCCTTAGATTGAAGGTCAGGTGCATCACGCTGGCAAGCAAGCCCCTCCCACCACCACCACAAACCCACGTGAAGCCACTCCGTCACCTGCAGGACGATGCAGCCCTGGATGAAGTCGTCGAAGGCGATCTGCCCCCGCCCCTGCCTGTCAAACTTTCGAATGAGGATGTCGTGGAACTGGTCAGAGAGCCGGTAGCCTTCAAGAGGGAAAGTCAGAGTCAGAGAAGGCTGGGAGAGACGGGAGGTATGTGCCAACGCCCACCCCTCCTGCCCAAGGCCCACAGCCTCTAACACACACAATGCAAGGCTGTGTGGGAACGGAAGTGCAAATTCCCTCAAACGCACTCAGAACTGAGACACTTCCCGAATATATCATTCTGTAATGAGCTGACATCCCCAGTGCATGGAGTGACCCCTTGAGACCATGACCCCGGAAGGAGGAGTGAGTGGGACGCTGCCATTAGTCACTCCTGTGAATTAACTACTCACCTCCGGGAAGCACTCACCAAACACCACCCCACAGGGCGGCCACACTCAGTTTCCTGAACCCAGTGGAGTTACTTTCAAAGTCCTTATTGATTTTATTGTTTATTAGCCTAGATAAGAAAATTCTGAATGATTCGCTGCCCTGGGTTGCCCATCACCAGATAATGCTTTGAAAACTAAAATTTCACAGAAGGCTTCCAGTTATACAAAGTGTCAATGTCAGGAAATGGGAGTGGCTGGGGGATGTGCCCCCACCTGCCAGGAGGGACTGAAGGGCACACAGTGGCAGGGTGACCTCGGAAAGGTCCAAGTCACTGCAGGGCCACCAAGGGCTGGGATTCCGTTTCCAGTTCACCGAGGCTGTCCTGAAAAAGGCCTCCCACAGGGAGAGGGCTCTGAAGACGTGTGGATGCAGCAGGTGTGTTCGGGCACCCCGGAGGGCACGCCCCGCCTGCCGCCTTCCCTTCCCTCCCTCGAACTCCCACTGCCTTCGTGACTGTGGCATATCCTTACTGACTCAGGAGGCAAGATCCAGGTGCTGATATATTTCTACTGGTTTTCAGTCCTGCTGGAATCTCTGCAGGGGCGTGTGCACCTACTGTCTGAATCTCACAGTTAATGACCTGCACAAACAGCCATTTTACGCACCAAGAGTCAAGCACACAAACATGAACACAGTGCCTTCCAGAGTGGTCAGGGCATTCTGTCATTTAAGTTCAGGGGTCCCTAAATGTGCAACAGCGGAGTTGCCTCGGACCCTCCTTCCCTGCAAGCTGAAAAGACAGGACCTCCCATTACATTCAGAAAGAGATGGCAGAGTTGTCAACAGCTGCCACTTTTTCTGGTCCCTACTACTCCCACCTCCTCACTCCCTGCACCAGGGCTGAGCCCAGCCTGCTGAGAACAGAGCCTGGGACAGGCCCACAGGGACATTGCCTGTCTGGGAGTGCATGGGGGACAGAGGCCATCACTGGGGTGCACGGGCACGGCGGCCATCACTGGTGTGCACGGCGACGGTGGCCATCACTGGGGTACACGGGGACGGCGGCCATCACTGGGGTGCACGGGGATGGCAGCCATCACTGGGGTGCACGGGGACAGCGGCCATCACTGGTGTACACGGGGACGGCGGCCATCACTGGGGTGCACGGGGACAGCGGCCATCACTGGGGTGCACGGGGATGGCGGCCATCACTGGGGTGCACGGGGACGGCGGCCATCACTGGTGTACACGGGGACGGCGGCCATCACTGGGGTACACGGGGACAGAGGTCATTACTGGTCTCCTGCCAAGGCTGGGGAAGGACAGAGGAGATGCTGACAGAGGCAGAGGAACTCCAGTCTGCACAGACAACAGGAGCAACCCCACTGCCTCTGGAATTAACTTCCAGTTTCCTTGGTCATCAGTAATAGTGAAGGGAAAACAAAGGCAAAGTCAGACAGCAAAATGAGGGATGAACAAACGAACTACAAAAAGAATGTTTATCTGAGAAGCCAAAACCCAGCAGCAACTGTTTCTGAGTTTCTGTTCATGAAAGTCAGTCCACATGAGGCCACCGGCGTCCTTGGGCCCACCCTGACACACCCCTTGCCAAGGTCTTTCTCCTCTTTCGGACTCTCTGAAATGCTGTGAACGAGCCAAGCGGAGCATGGCCTCCTCAGAAATCACCTCTTCCACCTCGGAGGACAAACCAGCTGCCCCCACTCAACAGGCTGAGGCTCCCTGGGGCTCCCCCCAGCTCTTGGGGGCCTGGTACAGTGGCAGAGGACCACAGCGGAGGAACTGTTCTCCGCCCGACTGCCTTTGTCAGACACGCACTGCCCACCAGAGGCGAGAATCTCACTGGCTGTTTACAGCCACCTAAACGGCACGTGCTGAGTCAGCGGGCCCGGTGCCGGGTGGTGAGTGCTGGAATGTGAGCACGCCTTCCTCACTTTTCACTTCAGGTCTCTGAGCGTGGCACACAGTTGATGTTAACAATAAAGGCTTAAAAAAACGAATCGGTAGATTATGAAATCCGCCATGTGGCCCCATCAGAGACACCCGGGGAGAAATCTCGCAGGCTTCACCACCCTGGTGATTCCCTCCTGCTGGCCACCAAGCTCCAGTGCAGCCTCCCTGCTTCATCTGAGAGCAGAACACTTGTTCATAGGGGCCAAGACAAAAGAAGAATTTTTGCTTCTGAGGCCAACTTCCTAACAGTTACTATGAGAAATCTTTCAAAATCATCAAAGTACAAAAAGGATGACAATGCCCCTTTCCAAGGAAGACGTGGGAGATGGCCCTGGAGATCAAGAACCAAATGCAGGAGGAAACTCGTGAGGGTAACCAGAGAAAATGCTGCGATGGGATACCGCACCCCAGGAAAAGCCTGGAAGTCAGGAAGGGTTCTGCCGCTGCACAACACAAGCAGGCCTGCCCACTCCAGGGCGCGAGGAAGGCTGCGTGACCGGCCGTGCCTCCCGCCACAGCTAAGCACAGTTTTCTGGGAAGTCCTTGGCCAGACCAGGACGAAGAGGGCCTCAGAGACCAGGGAGCACTGTCCACAGCAACTTCCACTGCACATTCTGAGGAGCGATGGTCACTGGCATGGGCAAAGGGAGCTCCAGGGCCTGACAAGGTTAGGAAAAGATGTCCGTGGCACCAGAGGTCGCTTATCTAAAAATAACTTCAGGCCCGTCCTGAAGTCCACGTGGCCCTGGCCGCAATCGGCAGCACTGGCCTCCCTGGCCCCCAGGACCACTCTCTGTGGAGGGTGGCATCCTTCCCTCCCAGCCCTTCCGTACCTGCCCCAGGGAAGAGGAGCCGGCCAGCGTTCCCTCCAGTTCCCCCACCCAAGGGCACAGCAAGGTCAGCTGCATTCCAAGTACCAATTCAGAGCCATCCAGCCCAAATCCTGGCTCGCAACTGGTCAGCTCAGAACTGCTTCTTGAGGAGACCCAGTGTCCACAGCCAGCCCTGTGGACAAGCTCGTAAGGTGAGAAAGAAAAGAGAAAGAAAGGCAGCCACAAAGTGCATGCTGGGAGGAAACACGAGGAGAGGCGACGTGCTTAGATAAGTGAGACTCCAGGGATCTCGGAGGTCCTCAAGTAGAATCGAATTTTCCTCACTGTTTCTAAGGAGCCTTTTAAGTAAATCACGGAAGCGGCTTCACAACAGGGGCCAGATGAGATCCGCCTGGATTAGAATCTCAGTGCAGCCACCAACAGCCTCACGCTGGCCCCAAACATGCCCGTTGTTCCTCTGTAAATAAAACCCCTGCTTCCTCTCAGCCCTGAGACCAGCCCGGGAAGCCCCGTGGACAGGCCCTATGGACGCGCTCTGGACAGGCACTGTGAACACTCCTAGAGCCACGGCACACCGTCACACGTGTGTGTGCACACGCGTCGAGCACACACATGCACAGAGTACGCACGTGCGGAACACACCTGAGAATGAGCACGTGCTCCGCCTCTCTGCTGCTGTTCCGAGGTGCACGGCACACGCGTGCGCACACACGCCGAGCGCACACACGCCGAGCACACACGCCGAGCGCACACACGCCGAGCACACACACGCCGAGCACACACACGCCGAGCGCACACACGCCGAGCACACACGCCGAGCACACACGCCGAGCGCACACACGCCGAGCACACACACGCCGAGCACACACACGCCGAGCGCACACACGCCGAGCGCACACACGCCGAGCGCACACACGCCGAGCACACCTGAGAATGGGCACGCGTTCTGCCTAACGCCCCTTCTGAGGCGCACGGTTTGGACCTGGTGACTGACAGCTGTTTCTTAGGTGACTGTTGCCTTTTCAACGTGCTTTGATCTATCATGAAATATAAGCTGCCCTGCCCCACGGTATTTTCATGGATCCACTTTTAAATGACTTCAAAAGCCACATTCTCAGTTTTGCTCACGACATCATTCCACTTCACAAAAGATGAACGGCTTGCATAGCCCTTATCTCATTTTGGATAAAAACCTGAATAAACGTATCCATGTCGAGGATCGCCTTCCGACATGAGCAATATCAAATATGAGCCTGCATGACGTCAACAAAAACTTTACGTAGCCTGGTTAGACAATCAGTTAAGTTCAACAAGGTTTAAAGAACTTCAATGGCTCCAAGGTTCCAAAATGAAACACGCTACACAAGCCAGAGTGAGTGAGTTACCGAAACCTGAGAGGGCCTGCTTCAGCTCGTTCTTATCGATCATCCCGGAGTTGTCCCGGTCATACGTGCGGAAGACGTTCTGCCAGTCCGTGATGTACTTCCACACACCCGTGAACTCGTTGAAGTTCACGCCGGCCTTGTTCTCACGGTCAAACATGGCTGAGACAGAGAGGAACGGTCAAGCAGCAAAAGATCAGTTGCAGCAAACTCACTTGAGGCTTCCCACCAGACCTCAGCCCTCAGAGCCTGGCGGGGCCCCACTGCTGACCACTAACCAGGGACTGGGCAATGCATGCCTGTCTGTGAATGGGGTGAAATCCCTCAAAGTCTTGTCACCTTCGCCCTGGGTGGGGGCGTGGGGGATTGTCCCCCAGCCCTGACCCCCTAAGTCCCAGGAGAAGGTGCACTTGCAGCTGTGAGGCAGGCCGTGCAATGGGATGTGTGAGGAAATCCAGCCGCAGCCACGACGGAAAGAAGAGCAGAGCTTCACACTCAGCTTCCGAGGCACGGGGAAGGTAAGTGGCCCCAGCTCCCCTGGCTCCTGGGTCTCGGCCTAGAACGCGAATCTAATTCCCAGAGCTGATCCTCTGACTCTCCAGGGCCCACAGCACTGGTGGAGGCTTGAACAGCCCTGTCAGGAAAACCTGCTTTAATTAGAAACAGACCCTCGCCTATGTCCTATTTGCTTTCAGTCTAACTCCAGGTCCAAATACAAAAGAATCTACAACTACCTTTATATGTAGTTGCAATATGGCTAAAAAACACAGAAAAATTCAGTGTGAATTACTGCTGCAGAGAAAATGATAAATCACGTGGTCTCTTTCCAAGAACAGAGGTTAATATAGGACTGCAATAAGACTACTCCTGGTTTGATCAGAAATATGTTACAATTAAATGAAAATCCACAGGATGAAAAATCATGTGAGAAACAGCATCGATGTTTCTTCCCAACAGTCCACAACCCTGTGTGCAACCAGTGGCTGTTTTTCACACAGCCGTTCCACGACGTGCACCGTTCCACGACGTGTGTGGTGTGTGGACCAGGGGCTGTTTTTCATACGACCATTGCACGATGTGTGCAGTGTGTGTGGACGATGCTGTTGCGTGCAGGACCCACTGCGCACCACACACCAGCAGGGAAGGATGCTGGGTGAGCTGCACCCCAGGGTAAGGGCTCCGCAGAGGAGTGGCTCCCAGGCCATTCCTCTCCAGTGGGGAGGTAGCTCCCCATGTATCAACACCTTTTCTAGCACTAAAGGCTGAGCCCTGCCACTACTACGCTTCCAAGTTTTCTCTCCCTCCATCAGTGTGACGTGGCAACATATGCACGACCAGCAGGGCACAGTCATCTGGAAAAGCCCCCAGCTACACCCACACTAGGACTCAGACACCTCACCACACACGGGCTCCGCAAGGAACTCAGGGAATCCTCACAAGTCTAAAACACATGCATGGATGGGAGGCGAGGGAATGAGCCCCAGGCCGCTCTGGGAAACCTCGAGACACAATGCCGTGGTCCCTGTGAGGCAGAACTGAACCTGGGATTCCATATTAAAGAGGTCCGAAGGGGGCTGCACCTCCCAGCAAAGGGAACCTTCCAGAAATCAAGTCGGGTAGGGATGGAAACATGACTCTCCTGAACGCCTGCCTCCCAGGCCTGCCTGCCCCTGGAGCTGCAGCTCCACCCGGCTACGGGGGATGGAGACACAGCACGACTCTCCTGAACACCTGCCTGCGCCTGGAGCCGCAGCTCACACCCCAGCTACCGTCTGGGCATGGGGATGCACACCTGTAATCCCCACTCTTTGGGAGGCTGAGGCAGGAGGATTGTGTGAGCCCAGGAATTCCAGACTAGGCCTGGGCAACACAGGGACACCCCGTCTCTTAAAAGAAACAAAAGCCCGGCTACCTGTACAGCTGGGGAGACCCTGGACCCAAAGAAATGATGCAGACCCTCACATTAAGGCTACACATGAACCCACAAAACAAGCAAAAATTACAGAAGCATCAAGGAAGTCGGTCACTCTGTGTGGGCTTGAGCAGGAAAAATATTTGGCTGTAGACCACCCTCCCAAGGACTTCAAACACAGTCAAGGAGCTCCACGTCACAAATATCTAGCGCTTTTCAAAAAAGCATGTTCTTAAAACTGAAGACTATCATATGAAATATTTGAATAAAGAATGGAATCACAAAAATAAATAAGCAATGTCTATCAAAAACATCCAGATAAGATGTGAAAGTAACTAATAATTTAGAAATTTTAAATATATGTCATCTTTAGAATTAGAAACTGAAAGGACAGGTTACACCGTACATTAAAAATAAACAGAATCAAGAATAGAGCAAACATACACGGAGAGACGTGAAAAGGTACAGAGACGGGGGGAGAGGGATGAAAGGGCCGACGCTCATCTAAGTGGAATTCCAGAAGGGAGCAAAGTGATACGGACCCACAGACAAAGGAAACACAAGCGGGTACCCAAGCGGGTCGGATACAAAGCAGCCCAGGCTGGTCCGTCTGCCGATACTTACATATGATCGACCTGACAGTCACTGGATTAAAGGGAGTCCACGTGCCTGAAAACAAACAACAACAGGAGTTAAAGTAAAAGGAAAATCTTTCTGGGACACTGAGTTTCTGATCTATACCTGGAGGCCCCAGGAAAAGCAGTGGGGGCTCTAAGGTAGTGGTTTTCTAGACACTCCAGGTGACCTGTCGGCTGCCATGACTCCTGGGAGGGGGCCAGAGCACTGCCTGGTGGGGTCACACCCTGCTGTGTGTGGGAGTCCTTCGTGGCCTCCCAGACCTCCAAGGCCGTCCACAGTCATCGCGGCTGGACATGCACTCTTATTTAACAGATAACCAAGAAATGGTTCTGTATCATTTTACACACGGAATTTTTCAAGGATGCAGTCACCAGCTAAGTTGAGAAGTTCGCACTTAGTTTTGTTAGAGAACTTCACGAATTCCCATTTCAGAAAATCCATCATCAAGGCCACCACTGCCTGCAGACACCTGAGCATAGCTTGGTCACTGTGGCATTCACACTAATTCTACTGAAAGGTGCAAGTACCAGACCCCTTCCTTCCGTTCTCCCTCAGTAATCATCCTAAAGCACGGTGAAGACATCCATCACACCACACTTCAAAAATTCCTGACAAATTACAGTCTGGGCTTTACACGATTTTCCTTGAAACTGAATAGGAAAGCTGTACTATCCTCAGACTCATCATTGAATCTGATACCTTTGAGTGTTCACAACCATTTATCAACTCTGAGAATGAAGATTCACTGATGACCTTCACACACAAGAACCTATCTTCAGAGTGATTTGTACCTTCAATAATTTCCATACTCACTAAAACTGAACTAAAAAAAATATTTTTAAGGTCAGGAGAGACCAGTGGCTCTCCTCATACCCCATCTGTATTAGACACACAGTTTGTTTGTTTTTTTTTCATACACAAAAATGCCACAGTCCTGGGCAGTACACAGAGACAGCCCCCTGATCTCAGAGAACAATGTCAGGCTCCTGGTGGAGCACGGGCGGTGGGGTCTGCTGGCACGGTCCCTTAGGCCTCTACGTGCCACCACTCTGGGCTCATGGGGCTCTTCCTAGTGCCATGCCCGCTCTCACCTGAAGTGAGTCCCCTCCTAAGACACACAGACCCTCCCTCCAGCTCCTTCCTTTCCTTCCTCAGGGAGACTTTCACGGGGGTACCACGTTCTCCCAGCCCAGAAGTTAAATCCATTTGCTCCGCCTGAGCACCTCCCAACTTCCCCTTGGGAAGATCCTGCCCTCCAGCAGTTATGCAGGGAAGCTGTGCTCTTCCCACAAAGGCAGGTGCACCTGAACCCGCGGCCCCCACACACAGCAGCACTCGATGACCCACCCTCCAGCAGTTATGCAGGGAAGCTGTGCTCTCCCCACAAAGGCAGGTGCATCTGAACCCGCGGCCCCCACACACAGCAGCACTCGATGACCCGCCCTCCAGCAGTTATGCAGGGAAGCTGTGCTCTCCCCACAAAGGCAGGTGCATCTGAACCCGCGGCCCCCACACACAGCAGCACTCGATGACCCGCCCTCCAGCAGTTATGCAGGGAAGCTGTGCTCTCCCCACAAAGGCAGGTGCACCTGAACCCGCGGCCCACACACAGCAGCACTCGACGAGCATCTGTTAAGCTGAATAGAGTGATAATCTGCAGGAATACCTTTCTGTAGGCTTTACAGGTATCTGAAAGGAGAGTAGGCAGGTATATGTATATAGAGGTATTCGGAAAGGTCGGAATTACTGAAAACTAGTGTTACAAAAACCAAAGACAGGCTACAGAGAACCCACAAGGCAAAGAAAGAGGAAAACTCTAAACACCAAGGAGCATCCCTGCCTCACCCAGTTCCATCTGGTCTCCCCCATTCTTCACCGCTGTGTGCGGCAACCTAGTGTCTGCACACAAGGGTGACCTGCTCTGACCCAGCGCTGACAGAAGCCCCAGGAGCCAAAGCCCCTGGAAGCCTCCTGGGCAATCAATCCTCTGTCTTTATGCCATGAGCTTCTTCTCCTCTGTCTTCTGCGTCCGTGGCCCTGGACTGACTGTGTGGAGCTGGATGAGACCTAAGTCCTCAAGTGAAGGCTGCACTGTGATGTGTCCTGATCGTAAGCAGAAGCTTCTCTGGGCCATCTCAGCAAATAACACGGTCAAACAAGTTTTAAACCAAAGCAACACAGGTTAAAACACAAGCGAGATGTTAACGCCACAGCGCAGGCACAGGGAAGCTCAGGTGCCATCTGGACGGGCACGCATGGAGTGCGCCAAGATGGTGCATTCCTGAGAGCTGGGGCCCAGGAGGAACCGGACGGCCATACTGGGGTCTTCCGGAGTATTCTAAGGATTGCCCAGGAGAGCAGAGGTTGTCCCGGGATTAATCAAGGATGAGAGAGGCAGCCACCCCACTAGAAAGGGCCGCTGAGGGATGGACACTCCTGATGTCTCCACTCGCCTTCCTTGCCAACCACAGCGGGGTCTGGCTTCTCCACAGAAACCAAGAGAGAACCACCACAAGGCCTAACGGGCCGTAATGAGCTGAAGCACTGTGGCGCACGGGCATTTCACGCCTCGGTTACATTAGGTGCTAGACATACCTGGGCAACCGCCTGAAAACCTAAGTAGATGTTGTGCTTGGCCCAAGGCCATGGAGTCACTTGTCACCAAATCCCAAGCCTTCCCCTGAAGCCCTGCCAAGGTGAGTTTCTGGTGAAAGCATGAAACACTGCATGGGGGTCCCTGAGACCACCCTCCAACTTGAAAGGGTACAGAGTAAACCAGCCAAGGGAAAGGGCTGCCAGGGAAGCCAAGCGCTTCCAGAGCCCCTCCCAGCGGAGTCACACAGGGTGCGCCGGATTCCTCCAGCAAGAAGCTGGGACAGCTAGTGCCGTGGTGCGGACCAGGGAGGCTCTCCTGAACCTGGGGGTCAGTCAGGGAAGTTCCAGCCACCCACAGCGAAAGCAGGTGTTTGCCATCCATCACCTTGTTGGTCAACTACCCAGGCAAAGTAGTGCAACATGGCTCAAGTCTCTCTCATCAGTCAGAACACTGCAGGAGCTCAGCTCCCGGGAGCCAGCCAAGGGCCCTTCCTGGGAACGTGCAGGGTTTGAGCAATCCACACCCGCTGAGTTAAACCCTTCCCACATAGGCAGATCAAATCTGCTCCATCACCAGGGCAACAAATACCATCACCCACATCCCTGGGCCCATGTGAGAGAAGGACAGTGATGGGACTGGACATGTACTTCACAGGGCACTGTCCTGCTTCTGAGGTCTGATTTTTCTCAGTTCTCTTTAATATGTGATCTCCAAGAAAGCCTCAACTGTATTTGATTAAAAAACAAACAAAAAAAAATACCAGCCGGGCGCGGTGGCTGGCGCCTGTAATCCCAGCACTTTGGGAGACCAAGGCGGGTGGATCATGAGGTCAGGGGTTCGAGACTAGCCTGACAAACATGGTGAAATCCCGTCTCTACTAAAAATATAAAAATTCCTGTAATCCCAGCACTTTGGGAGGCCAAGGCGGGCGGATCACCAGGTGAGGAGATCGAGACCATCCTGGCTAATATGGTGAAACCCCGTCTCTACTAAAAATATAAAAAATTAGCCAGGCATGGCGGCATGTGCCTGTAGTCCCAGCTACTCGGGGGGCTGAGACAGGAGAATGGCGTGAACCTGGGAGGTGGAGCTTGCAGTGAGCTGAGATTGCGCCACTGGACTCCAGCCTGGGCGACAAAGTGAGACTCTGTCTTAAAGAAAGAAAAAAAAAAACCTTCAAAAGAACGTAAGAATTATTTCTTAAAAGTACAGCTTCAGAAGCACAGAGACTTGAAAAAAGTTAATTTCTTATAATTCCAAGATGTTTTGGGAACGAGAAATCAGCACAGAAAATGGGCTAGGAGGATAATGGATGAAACCGATGGGCTGATCACGGTTCCAGGATGGTCTCGCCATGGAGGTGACGGGGTGAGTGCTGTAGTGCAGGACTGGGGATGCCACAGGAACGGGTGCCCCAGGTAGGGCGTCATCCAGGAAGGATGAGAAACCTGAGAACAGCTGGGGGGGAACAGCTGGAGGGGAGCAGCGGGGGGGAACAGCTGGGGGGAGCAGCTGGGGGGGAGCAGCTGGGTGGGAGCAGCTGGGGGGAGCAGCTGGGTGGGAGCAGCTGAGGGGGAGCAGCTGAGGGGGAGCAGCTGAGGGGGAGCAGCTGGGTGAGAGCAGCTGGGGGGAGTAGCTGGGGGGGAGCAGCTGGGGGGGAGCAGCTGGGGGGGAGCAGCTGGGGGGGAGCAGCTGGGGGGGAGCAGGGTCCGCTGGCTGCACAGGGGTGGGGAGAGGAGCCCATGAGGGCCTGAGAGCAGCGAGGCCGGGAGGAACCCTAATCCCTCAACTGCACATGACATGGGGCCTGCCGGAGCCCCACAGAGCTTGGAACGGAGCTGGGGAGGAGCGTTTGCCAGGCCTCCCGTCCCCTCCTTCTTCCCACTGGGATTGCTCTGAAGGAAGAAGAACCCATCAAGTCCTTGTAAATGTGCTGGGGAGAGAACCCCTGACAGTGCCTGGTGCTCACTCCTGGGGAGCCACTGTCTCGGGTGGTCCTGGTACCATGAAGTTTCTGGGCTCAGGTCCATGGCACCTGGAAAATGTCGTGTTTAAGTGAAATGATGTTCAAAGCCCAAGAGGAAATGTTCCAGGCACCCCTCAGAGACCCCATGAGGCAGGAAGGACAGTGGGGCTACGGGGGCCCCCAGCTTCTCCAGCTCGACCCGTGCCTGGGAATTACTCCCTGAAATCATGAGCAGAGCTGGATGCTGGGTCAGTTCTGTGTGCCTGGAAATTACTCCCTGATATCGATAGCAGAGCTGGACGCTGTGATCTGTGGGACTCTACCCTTAATGGCTTCATTTATTTACATGGATCTAACCGTACATTTGTCTATGTAAAGAAATAAATTTGTCATTTGTTAGATTCGCCTGCACTTGAGATATCTTTTTAAGAATATTTTCCTAGCCATTAAAGAACATAAGTCAATTTTCTGTTTTCATTTCCCTATTGCTATGTGACAAAAGGTCATATTCCATACTTTTTGTATTAAAGGACTTCAAATTACTGATACTTTGAATGACTTCTAAAGTCTTTGCCATATTCTGAATGAAAAAATGTGAGCCCCAGGTTAAAAAGATCAACAATTAAATCACGGGGTGTGTGTTCACCAGGAGGCCTGGTGTCATTTTCTTGTGGGCCGTTTGCGATTGGCTGAGGGGGAAGATCTTGTGCTGTGTTCTCACCACGGGCACAGGCGCAAGGAAGCCCCCAGGAAGTGTGGAATTCCTCGATTGCTTTGATTTGGTGATGGTTTCATGGGTGTTTGCTCAGGTCAAGTCTCACCAAAGTGCACATATGAAATGTGTGCAGCTCTTTGAGTATCAATTATACCTCAAAAAAGCTGAAACACTTTTACACTTGAAATAATCAAAGTGACATTTTAATCTAAAGGTATACAAATCTATCACCTACATGGCTGATTTTTCCATGAGAGTCTCATTTACAAGAGAAACACAATTATGAAATCAGTACCCTTTACTTTTAAAGGGTAACGGAAGAAGCATAAGTTTCTGTTAGGACAGCGCTTACACTCTCCCCCACGTTTATTCTGTGGTTAACCACATGGTAGATCCGCAGTGATTCAGGAAGATGAATTATCTGCAACACGCAAAAGTTCAGTCCTCTGGCATGTACGAATCCTGGTGTGGTTTTTGCACAACATTCTGCCTGGGATGCGTGGGGAGAAGCTGTGATAACAGGATCGGGATTCACTCATGCTTCATTCATCTGGGAGGCCTGCGACTGCCCGGCACAGTGTGGGCTGAGCCTCCAGCGCCGAGCACCAGACACTCCACCCTCCTGAGGCACTTGTGCGGATGCAGGTGAGATGCCCAGACCAGGAGGGTGTGCGTGGGGGGTCGGGCTCCAGAGAACTTGAGATGAGATTCAACTGTGTGGATGGGTCTGGTGGAGGTGGTGGCTCCTGGGCTGGGGAGGCATAAAGACGAATCCCGGTGACCCTTGCCCTGAAAAGCTGCTATGTACATTTAGTAGAAGACTGTCGATGAAAACAGACTCTCAGAAGCAAAGAGGGGCCTCGACGGGCCCCCCCACCCATGTGCAATGCCAGTCTTACTCTCTCCCCACTCGAAGGGAGCATCCTCCCTCACCTTTCTGGTCCACCTTCCCTTGCCTTGCCTGCAATTATCCACTGAATTCCTGCAGCCCCAAACAGTCTTTTTGATGTGGACTACTTTGAGCTCGACATAAATCAATTAATTAGCAGCGTGTGTTTTTGCTGCTTCATCCACTCACACACTATCTGAGACCCATTCATGTTTCTGGGGGTCCCTCACTCGCCTTGCGCTGGCTGACTCCACTGAGGGACTTGCTGGGATGTCCTCATCCACCTGCAGTGAACGAGCATTTGGATCTCTTCCCACTTAGGTCTGTGCAAACAGTGACACCAGGTGCATCTGAAATATGCCACATGCCCAGGTGCACGCAGGGCGTGAGCAGCTCCCTGACCCCTCTGTGGCGAGAGAGCAGAGGCCCAGGGTGAAGTGGGGAGGTGTGGGTGTGGGGCCAGGCTGGGGTGGGGGAGAGGACACTGGATTCTGGGCCTTATCTGAGGGCCGAGCAGCAGGTGTCGTGGCAGATCAGATCTGGTGTTGAACTGGCCCGACTGTCCCATAGAACTGATGTTCATGGTTTCTCTGAATAACATAGAAATGGAGCCTTGTTGTCTTGAAACTTGAGAAAGTGACATTTGTCTTATTTGAGTTCCTTTCTTAGGAAACTGACCATCAGGCCTCCTGGGTAGTGTGAAGGAAGAGAGACTCACCAGATCACGGCATCTGGACAGTAAGACGCCAAACCCCTCACCCATCATGAGTGCCTGACCAGCCACCTGCCTCCTCCTGACCAACTCCTCTTCCTCACTCTCCCTAATTCCTGTTTTCCTTACACACAGTCACACTTCTTCCCTGCTATATAGTCAGTCAGGAAGATGGATTTGAAGCTGACCTCCCATCTCCTGGCCTGTAGCTTCTGATGCACGCCTTCTTCATTGGCAGTAACCATCGTCTTAGTGATTGGCTTTCTGTGTGGTGAGCAGCGGGATCTGGAACAAACCCCTGCATTCTGGGAACAGGGAGAGCAGCCTCAGCAGGCCCCCGGCCCTGAGTGCGGTCATGACCACCAGGGACCACCCACCGAAGGTGAATGTGGACAAGAAAAAAAGGCTCCTGAGGACCCAGCCAGAATTCCTGCAACGTCACGGAGAATCATGGCCACCCGGCCCATGCCCCCTTGAAGGGCAGCTGCAAGATTCATCTCATTTGTCTTTCTTTCCTGGACATCTTCAAATCTCCTTCACCACAACCTCGTGATCCTGAGTTTCCATCAAGATGTGCATTGTTTTACTATATTGCTTTAATTTACTCTGCCGGTTATCTGGAGAAATGCAACCTCATCAGCAGAAATTATTTCCACCCTGCCGCTTTTTAAATGTTATTTCCTATAGCCAGGTACTGAGCCCTTCAATGGGGGTCTAAACCCTCCACTCTCTCCCTCTGGGATTGCCAAGCCTGTGGTTTCAGTTCCATGCTCCCAGGTAGATGATGTCAACTCAAAGTCCAATACGCTTATGAAATACTTTTTGTGGTTTTTTTCTTAATTTTAAGAGTTTTTTTTTTAATGTTTTGTTTCATGGAGGTGACACCCTCTGTCTTTGACTTGTGGCAGCCTTCCTCCTTCAGTCTGCGTGTACTGAAGCCAGTGTTTGCTGTACAGCCCCTCAGCCGCAGCAGCCCACAGTGAGGTGCAGGTGCTCACGCCACCGCCCCAGAGAGCTCCTCCATTCGCCCCTCCACCCATAGCCCCTCGAAACCACTGCCCTGCTCCCCAACACGGTAGCACTGTCTTCTCCAAGATGTCACGTGGCGGCATCCCTCGGCCTGTGCCCACCGAAACTAGCTTCCTTCACCGGGCATGTGGCCTGGGAGACCTGGGGCATTTGGGTGCATCTTTCCACTGCTGGTTGGTGCCCCGTGTGGAAGCATCCGCGTTGGTTCCCGCCTCCTCCTGCCGATGGACATTTTGTTTTCTTCCAGTTATTGGCAATGAGGAATGAGGCCTAAACACTTGTGTGCAGGTTTGTGCATGCACGTTTAAGTTTTCTCTTGGGGGACATTTCAGGAGTGGGGTTGCTGGACGACAGGGTAAAGATGTGCTTAACTTCGTAAGAAACTCCCAGACCACTTTCCAGCATGGCGGGACCCCTCCCATTCCCACTGCAGCTTATGAGGGTCCCAGTTCCTCTGCATCATCACTAGAACCTGGGTCGGCCTGTGGTTTTTGTCTGTTTTTAGCCATTTTAATAGATTTGCAGAGGTACCGTTGACTGGCATTTCTCCAGCATCTCTATGATGTTGAGCCTCTTTCTCGGGCAATATGCCCTCTTTATACCTTCTTTGATCCTCCATTCAAATATTTGCCCTCTCTGTAATACTGGGGTTTTTACTTTCTTATGGTTAAGTTTTGATGGTTCTTCACATATTCTGCGTGCCAGTACGTTGTGAGACGTGTGATTCACAAATATTTTTTTCTAGACCATAGTTTGTGTTTCATTCTCTTTAGATTTTTATATTGCTTTATAGAATTATAATTTTAAATTTATGATTAAGTTTAATTTGTCAATCTTTTATGAATCATGCTTTTGGTATCATATCTAAGAACTTTTCGCCCAACCCCAGGCCATACAAATTTTCCCGTGTTTTTATCTAAGGGTTTTATAGCGTTATGTTCTCCATTTAGGCCTGTGATAAATGTTGAGTAACATTTTGTGTCAGCCATGGCCATACCTTTCTCCATCTCTGACAGTATCGTGGGCGTTTGCAGCTCCCAGTGCCCTGTGCTGTTCCCGTCTTCTTGATCAGGTCTTCCTGTGAGTTTCAGGGCATGTCTTAGTGCTGGTGCTGTCCTGGTCCATCAAGGGGTCCCGTGGGCTTGTCCATGTGGGAAAGTCATGACTGTGATGTTGACGGGATGCCCTGTGAGTCAGGGGGAGGTGCTGATGGGGGTTTCCACGTAGGAGAGAGAGATGTTTGGTTTTCCGGATGGTGCAGACTTGAGAGGGGACAAACTTGAGAAATGCCACCAATGAGAAGCCCAGGCAGAGCAGGTCTTGGGGCCGCCCAGCTGTGTGGGAGCCAAACGTGGATGTGTCAGTGGCCACGCCAGGAGGTAAACCCTCAATCAAGGGCCTCTAGGTGTCCAAGGCCAAGTCTTGTTCAAGAGGTGCGTTCAGCTGAGCCAACCATGGCAGAAATGCATAAGGGAGATCCCATGGTTCCTCTGTTTAAATCCTCTGCTAATCCCCACCCGACTCAGAGAAGGAGCCAAGTCCTCACAGCAGCCTGCAACCCCCGCCTGACTCGGCCTCCTCTCGGCTCTGTTCTCCATACCCTTCTATCCCTCTCTGTCTCTTCTCCCACCAGAGAGGAGATCCTGCACATTTATCCTGGTGGATTCAAACCCATCTTTTCCATACAGATAGTCACCGGAATGAACAGGTATAAAGAGTCCTTTTGAAAAAGGCAGGCCAGGCATGGTGGCTCACACCTGTAATCCCAGCACTTTGGGAGGCTGAGGTGGGAGAATCACCTGAGGTCAGGAGTTTCAGACCAGTCTGGACAACATGGTGAAACCCCATCTCTAGTAAAAATACAAAAATTAGCCAGGGGTGGTGGCGGGCGCCTGTAATCCCAGCTACTTGGGAGGCTGAGGCAGGAGAATCACTTGAACCCAGAAGGTGGAGGTTGCAGTGAGCTGAGATCGTACCACTGCACTCCAGCCTGGGCAACAGAGTGAGACTCTGTCTCAAAAACATAACAATAGGAATAATAAAAGAAAAGTGCAAAAATTCAAACAATTTAACAGAAACTGGGGAAAAGAGCTGAATCGGCCCTCCACAGAAGAGGAAATGTGGAGGAATGGCTAATGAAAACATGAAGAGGGGCTCAGCCTAACAGGGGGAGATATCACGTGACACCCACCAGACGGGCAAAAATCCCACCACCCACAACTCAATCAATGCCAGTGTTGGGGAGAATGGAGAGAAGCAGGAACACCACGCCCTGCTAAGAACGGTTGTGAAGTCTATTTTTGTTATGCTTGTATATGAAAGAGTATGTTGTGGGTTATGAGGAAAGTTACATTTCTTACCTGGGATGAAATTTTAAAACTTGAAAGCTACTGACCAGAAGAAACTTGCACTTGTGTACAAAAGGAACGCCCAAGAACGTTCCCAACAAAACACAGTCCTCAGGGCCCCAACCTGGCCACACACTCATCCACAGGAAGATGAAGACATTTCCCATGCTCCCCTCAGACGATGGGAGATCACGCAGCAATGAAAATGAACCATGTCAGTGTGGGAGGGTCTCAGGGAGAGAATGGAGACGGGAGATCACGCAGCAATGAAAATGAACCACGTCAGTGTGGGTGGGTCTCAGGCAGAGAATGGAGACGGGAGATCACGCAGCAATGAAAATGAACCACGTCAGTGTGGGAGGGTCTCAGGGAGAGAATGGAGACGGGAGATCACGCAGCAATGAAAATGAACCATGTCAGTGTGGGTGGGTCTCAGGGAGAGAATGGAGACGGGAGATCACGCAGCAATGAAAATGAACCTGTCAGTGTGGGTGGGTCTCAGGGAGAGAATGGAGGACAGAAATAGAGCAGATGCTCAGAGCCATGCAGGGCAGGAGCAGCCACGCAGGAGAACTTCCTTACATCAAAGTTCAAAACTACAGCCAAGGCAACAGAGCAAGACCCTGCCTCAAAAAGAAAACAGAAAGTTCAAAAACTAAATGGCATATTTTTTAGGGATGTGCAGATACGTGGTGAAAGAAACGTACTATGAAAAGTGTGGGAATAATAAAGACTAAAGCAGGAACTGATTCCCTCTGCAGGAGAAGGGAAGGGACCCGGGACTCAGGCAGGGCCTCCAGGGAGCATCCACAGTTATGTTTCTTGAGATTCTACTCCCTAACTTGGTGGAGGTCCTCTGTGTCCAATGTGTCAATATTCTTTATACCTTACCCATACTGTACAAATGCTTTATTTCTATTCAACATTTAGAAGGCAGTTATAAACAAGATGCATTCAATAGCAAGGTGGCAGATGAACATCAGGAAGGAACATCCATGAGCTTCCATCCACGGAACCTCACCATGGATACGCTTGTGATCAAGGGCCTGGTCTCCCCTCAAGACACGGTCACAGATCAGAGGCCACACCATCCTAGCAGTGGAAGCAGGACCAGCTGGGACAGGGTCCTTCTGTGACACCTGCTGCATCACCAGGCTGTGTGAACGGACTCAATTGCCAGAACTCACAGAATAGCAGTATCAGCGCCGAAACTCACAGGAAAAATGGTAAGTTCTAAGTTTCTCCATCAATAGTAACTCTCAGATTAATCTCTGTCATCCATCGCTTCTCCAAGAAATAACTTTTTAGGGTGACGTGCCAGGCGCCATGTTGGAGGGTTGGTGGTAGCGGCTTGGGGAGATGCTCGCTCTCTTGGTCTCACTCTCTCACATGCTTCCCCTGGCTCCCTTCGTTCCCCCCCACCCCACTTGGCCTGCGTGCTGGAGGGTGTGCGAGGGAGTGGGAGGATGTCGGGGGGTGGGGGGAGGCATTCCGGTCCCCAAGAGACCTGCGGAGGGAGGCGGAGACTGTGAGGGACTCCGGGAAGCCATGGACATTGAGAGGCTCCGGGAGGCACTGAAAGATTTTGAGAAGAGGGGAAAAAGGAAGTTTGTCCTGTCCAGGATCAGTTTCTTTGTCATGTAGCCAAGACTGGAGAAACAGATTCAGTGGTCCCAATTTAAAGGCTATTTTATTTTCAAACTGGAGAAAGTGATGGATGATTTCAGAACTTCAGCTCCTGCGCCAAGAGGTCCTCCCAACCCTAATGTCGAATATATTCCCTTTGATGAAATGAAGGAAAGAATACTGAAAATTGTCACTGGATTTAACGGTATCCCTTTTACATTCAGCGACTATGTGAATTGTTAACAGATCCAAAGAGAAACTATACAGGAACAGACAAATTTCTCAGAGGAGTAGAAAAGGATGTGATGGTTGTTAGCTGTGTTTATCCTTCTTCAGAGAAAAACAATTCCAATAGTTTAAATTGGATAAATGGTGTTATGCTTCCTGGAAATTCACCAAGCTATCCTGAGAGGTCTAATATAAATGGGCCTGGGACACCCAGGCCACATAATCGACCAAAGGTTTCTTTGTCAGCCCCCATGACAACAAATGGGTCGCCTGACAGCACAGACAGCAAAGAGGTAAATTTGCAGCAAAATGAAGAGAAAAATCACAGTGACTCTTCGACATCTGAATCAGAAGTTTGCTCAGTGAGCGCTTTGAAAAATAAACATCCAGATGAAGATGCTGTGGAAGCTGAGGGGCATGAGGTAAAAAGACTCACGTTTGACAAAAAAGGCGAAGTCAGAGAAACAGCCATTCAAGCAACTTGTAGCGAAATTTCTTCGGTTATGGTAGAAGAAACAGAAGCATCACCTTCATCTCAGGATAAAGATAAAGAAAGCCGTTGTACCCGGCAGCACGTTCAGAAGAGGATGAAGAAGATGAAGAGGAAGAAGAAGGGACTGAGAGACCATCTGTAAAAGGGAGGAGTAAGAAGATCCTCAAATTCTTGTATTCATTGCTTTCGTGAAAGAATTGTACATAATAGAACTCCTTGTAATGCCGACATTGGGCTTTTCTCCCACCTGTATGTAGTTGTTGCTGAATTTCAGGGGATGTGATTTGAACTATAGAACATCAGAATTCATGAAACTTAACTGTGGAGGTATTTTGAAAATAAAATTTAAGTACAACAACATTTGCTTATTTTTAGAGTCTTTTATGACATCAAGAGAAATGATCCCGGAAAGAAAAAATCAAGAAAAAGAATCTGATGATGCCTCAACTGTGAACGAAGAGACTTCTGAGGAAAATAATCAAATGGAGGAATCTGATGTGGCTCAAGCTGAGAAAGATTTACTACATTCCGAAGGTAATGAAAACGAAGGCCCCGAAAGTAGTGGTTCTTCTGACTGCCGTGAAACAGAAGAATTAGTAGGATCCAGTTCCAGTAAAACTGGAGAGATTCTTTCAGAATCATCTATGGAAAATGATGACGAAGCCACAGAAGTCACCGATGAACCAATGGAACAAGACTATTTAGAAACATTCAGATGCAGTATTTTACACACAGTTCTGGTTTTGACGCCGTATAAAACTTTTATGTAAAAAAGTGCACCTTTAGTTTTATAAGAAAAGCAGGTTGTAAAATAAAGTACTTTATGGATAATTCCTGGAAGAGTTGTACACGTAAGAACTGTGAATATCAGCTCCTCTGGGTCCTGCTTACCTTACCGCTGATCTTTCTTTCTTTTGGTCTGGGCAAATCAGTGGTTTGTGTATAGATTTTTTTTTTTTAAATTTAGGATTAAAGTTTTTAAACTGGAAGGTAATCATAATTTTGAAAAGGTTTTTGAGATTATCACATTTAGTTTATACATATGCAAGAAGGTTTTTATCTTGTCTCTTTCTGATAGCTCTAGCAGTTTTCATATTTTGGTCATAGTTTCAACATTTTAACATGTGAATAACAGGGTTTCATGCTGGTTTCCAGATTTTATGGTCCGGCTATGTACAATGGAACTTTAAGTTATATATATATATATGTATATATATGTATATGTATATATGTATATATGTATATGTATATATGTGTATATATGTATATATATAATTATAATTATATATAATATATAAATATATAAATATATATAAATATATATTTATATTATATTATATATATTTATATATAATATATATAATATATTTATTATATATATTTATATTATACTTATATTATATTACAAATATTTATATTATATAATATATAAAAACATATAAATATATATAATATATAATTATATATATTTATATATTATATTAATTATATATAATATATATTATATTATATATATTATATATATATTATTTTAAGGGGGGAAATGTTATATTTTTCTGTTTCCATAAGAGATGAATACAGTGGATACTTTTTCTATTGGTAGTGATTGAGTTCACCTCTTTCAGAAGACATTTTCTTTCTCTTCTGAGTAAATGAAATAAAATCTGGCCTTTGTGAAACCCTAGAAATCTTAAGTCTGTTGAAATACCAGGTTAAACACATTCCAAGAGATCTGTTCAAACTCAAATTCTTTTGTATACTTCTGAGGTGCCTGAGAAACAGACCTCATTATTTATGAGAAAATATTCTTTGTTTTTGGAAATTGTGTTCAAATGTTAGCTTACTATTTTGTAGAATGAATGTTTATGAAGCTGATATGAGGCCATCTCAGAACCAAGCAGGTTCCTTGACCTTTTGCTTGCTTTTCTGAACACTGTGAATATTACACGTCTTTCCAAATTATTCTAGAGTATGCAAGTGTCAATGGTATGAAACAGCATTGTACTGGAAGAATTAATATATTACTTTAATATGTACCTGAGCTAAATGACTGAAGCTTTAGGGGTGCATAGAAACCACCATAATTTGTATGACATTTTGAAGTGAATTAAATATTTTTGAACATGAAGAAAAAAAGTAACTTTTTATAGCTTTGCATGGGTCTATTTTTCAATTCATATTTTATTTGACTAACTGATTGAAAAGATATATATTGTGTGTGGTGTGTGATTTTGTCTGTCAGGATAATCATAGCTTAATTTCTATTATTATTATACCAATATCATTTAGTTTTTTTTAAGCTTTTCAATTCCTGAGGGTATTAATCAGGGTCTTTCTGTCTCATTAGACAGAAAACAAATCCAAACTGTGTGAGAAAAAGGAATGCATTGATCCCGAGGACTGAGAAGCTCCCAGGCTTAACTTGCTTGGGATTCAGCTACATGTACAGTTTCAAGTGGCGTCCTGAAACTCTCTCTACTTCCCCAACATCGGCTCCGTGTTTAGCTCCACGAACTTCAGACTTAAACAGCATCACTGGCTCCTGCCAGGATTCCATCTCCACGAACCTCAAACTAGAACACCAGCCTGGCTTGTCCACAGGTCTCCAGCTCCAAAACCTAAGACATCAGTGGCAGTACCTACTCCTCCCGGGGGCTCCAGCTCTGAGACCCTCAGACGTGAACCGCAGCACCAGCTCTTCCCCACATCTCCAGCTCCACGACCCTCAACTAGAACATACCAGCTCCTCCGTGGGTCTCCAGCTCCACGACCCACAAACTAGAACACTGCTCCCCACAACCTAAGACACATCAGAGGCAGCATTGGCTCCTCACGTAGACTCCAGCTCCGGGACCCTCATATTTGAACCGCAGGACCATCTCATCCCTGGATCTGCAGCTGCACAACACACAAACTAGAATAACATCAGCTCCTCCCCAGGTCTCCACCTGCACGGCCCTCAAACGGGAACATCAGCTCCTCCCCAGGTCTCCAGCTGCACGGCTCTCCAACGGGAACATCAGTACCTCCCCGAGTCTCAAGATGCATGGCCCTGAAACTGGAACATCAGATCCCCGCAGGCTCTCCAGTGGCACGGTCCTCTAAAGGGAACATCAGCTCCCCCACGGGTCTCCAGCTGCACAGCTCTCAAATGGGAACATCAGCACATTCCCGGGTCTCTGGCTGGAAGGCCCTCAAACAAGAACATCAGCTCCTCCCCAGGTCTCCAGCTGCAAGGACCTCAAACAGGAACATTAGCTCCTCGCTAGGCCTCCAGCTGCACAGCCCTCAAACGGGAACATCAGCTCACCCCCGGATCTCCAGCTGCACGGCTCTCAAAACAGAACATCAGCTCCCCCATGGGTCTCCAGCTGCATGGCCCTCAACATCAGCTCCCCGCTGGGTCTCCAGCTGCACAGTCCTCAAACTAGAACATCAGCTCCCGCCCAGGTCGCCAGCTGCACCACCCTCAAACCGGAACATCAGCTCCCACCTGGGTCTCCAGCTGCACGGCCCTCAAACTGGAACATCAACTCCCCCCGGGTCTCCAGCTGCACAGCCCTCAAAGGAGAACATCAGCTCCCCACTGGGTCCTCAGCTGCATGGCCCTCAAACTGCACCATCAGCTCCCCCCACTCCCCAGGTCTCCAGCTGCATGGCCCTAAAACTAGAACATCAGCTCCCACCCGGGTCTCCAGCTGCACGGCCCTCAAACTGGAACATCAGCTACCCGCCGGGTCTCAAGCTGCACAGCCCTCAAAGTAGAATATCAGATCCCCGCAGGCTCTCCAGCTGCACGGCCTTAAACTGGAACATCAGCTCCTGGGCCCTCAAACTGGAACATAAGCTTCCGGGCCCTCAAACTGGAACATCAGCTCCCCCACTGGGTCTCCATCTGCACATCTCTCAAACTGGAAATTCAGCTCACCCCAGGGTTTCCAAATGCACGGCCTTCAAACTAGAACATCAGCTCGCCCCCGGGTCGCCAGCTGCACGGCCCTCAAACTAGAACATCAGCTCCCACCCGGGTCGCCAGCTGCACCAACCTCAAACTGGAACATCAGATCCCCATGGGTCTCCAGCTGCAGGGCCCTCAAACTGGAACATCAGCTCCCTGCCGGGTCTCCAGCTGCACGGCCCTCAAACTGGAACATCAGCTCCCCACCAGGTCTCCAGCTGCACGGCCTGCAGACTGGAATATGAGCTCCCCGCCGGGTCTCCAGCTGCATGGCCCTCAAACTGGAACATCAGCTCCCGTCAGGTCTCCAGCTGCATGGCCCTCAAACTGGAATATCAGCTCCGCCCCAGGGCTCCAGGTGCACAGCCCTCAAACTGCAACATCAGCTCCCAGCCGGGTATCCAGCTGCATGGTCCTCAAACTGCAGCATCAGTTCCCCCCCGGGTCTCCAGCTGCACAGCTCTCAAACCGGAACATCAGCTTCCTCCTGAGTCTACAGCTTCACGGCCCTAAAACTAGAACGTCTGCTCCCCTCTGGGTCTCCAGCTGCACGGCCCTCCAATTGCAACATCAGCTCCCCCACCAGGTTCAAACTGTTCCAGGTTAAGGGCTGTGCAGCTGGAGACCCGGTGGGGAGCTGATGTTCCAGTCTGAGGGTCTTGCAGCTGGAGACTCGGGGGTAGCCGATGTTGCAGTTTGAGGGCTATGCAGCTGGCGACCCGGATGGGAACCGATGTTCCAGTTTGAGAGCTGTGCAGCTGGAGACACTGTGGGGAGCAGATGTTCCAGTTTGATATTCCTCCCCGGGTCTCCAGGTGCATGGCCCTCAAACTGGAACATCAGCTCCCCGCCGGATCTCCAGATGCACAGCCCTCAAACTGAACATCAGCTCCACCTTGGGTATACACCTGCACGGCCCTCAAACTGGAACATCAACTCCCTACCGGGTCTCCAGCTGCACGGCCCTCAAACTTCAACATCAGCTCCCCGCCGGGTCTCCAGCTGCACGGCCCTCAAACTGGAACATCAGCTACCCCCCAGTCTCCAGCTGTACGGCCCTCAACCTGGAACATCACCTCCCCACCAGGTCTCCAGCTGCACGGCCCTCATACTGGAACATCAGCTTCCCGTGGGGTCTCCAGCTGCACGGCCCTGAAACTGGAATATCTTCTCCCCCCCGGGTCTCCAGTTGTATGGCCCTCAAACTGGTACATCAGCTCCCCGGCCCTCAAACTGGAACATCAGCTCCCCGCGGTGTCTCCAGCTGCACGGCCCTGAAACTGGAACATCAGCTCCCTCCCGGGTCTCCAGCTGCACGGACCTCAAACTGGAACATCAGCTCCCGTCCAGTCTCCAGCTGCACGGTCCTCAACCTGGAACATCACCTCCCTACCAGGTCTCTAGCTTCATGGCCCTCATACCGGAACATGAGCTTCCCGCTGGGTCTCAAACTGCATGGCCCTCAAACCGGAACATCTTCTCCCCGCCACAGGTCTCCAGTTGCATGACCCTCAAACTGTTACATCAGCTACCCGGCCCTCAAACTGGAACATCAGCTCCCGCCGGATCTCCAGCTGCATGACCCTCAAACTGGAACATCAGCTCCTCCCGGAGTATTCAGCTACGCGACCCTCAAACCAGAACAGCTCCTCCCCGAGTCTTCAGCTGAACGACCCTCAAGCTAGAACATCAGCTCCTCCTCAAGTCTTCAGTTGCAAGACCCTCAACTTAGAACATCAGCTCCTCCCCGAGTCTTCAGCTGCAAGATCCTCAATCCAGAACATCAGCTCCTCTCCCGGTCTGCAGCTGCAAGACCTTCAAACTACATCAGCTCCTCTCCAGGCCTGCAGCTGCAAGATACTCAAATTAGAACATCAGCTCCTCTCTAGGTCTCCAGCTCCAAGACCCTCAATCTAGAACATCAGCTCCTCCCTGAACATCCAGCTGAAAGACTTTCAATGCAAACAACATAAGCTCCACCCCGAGTCTTCAGCTGCAACACCCTTAAACTAGAACATCAGCTTCTCTCCAAGTCTTCAGCTGTAGGTCCCTCAAGCTAGAACATGAGCTCCTCCCTGGCTCTTCAGCTGCATGACCCTCAAACTAGAACATCAGCTCCTCCCCGAGTCTTCAGCTGCAGGACCCTCAATCTAGAACATCAGCTCCTCTCCGGGTCTGCAGCTGCAAGACCTTCAAACTAGAACGTTAGCTCCTCTCCAGGTCTGCAGCTGCAAGACACTCAAACTACAACATCAGCTCCTCCCCAGGCCTCCATCTCCATGACCCTCAATCTAGAACATCAGCTCCTCCCTGAGTCTCCAGCTGAAAGACCCTCAAAGCGAACAACATCAGCTCCTCCCCGAGTCTTCAGCTGCATGACCCTCAATTTAGAACATCAGCTCCTCTCCGATTCTTCAGCTGCACGATCCTCAATCTAGAACATCAACTCCTCTCCGGGTCTCCAGCTGTAGGGCCCTCAAAATAGAACGTCAGCTCCTCCCTGAGTCTTCAGCTGCATGACCCTCAATCTAGAACATCAGCTCCTCCCTGAGTCTCCAACTGAAAGACCCTCAATGTGAACAACATGAGCTCCTCCCCAAGTCTTCAGCTGCACGACCGTCAAACTAGAACATCAGCACCTCCCTGAGTCTTCAGCTGCATGACCCTCAATCTAGAACATCAGCTCCTCTCCGGGTCTGCAGCTGCAAGACCCACAAACTAGAGCATCAGCTTCTCTCCAGGTCTCCAGTTGCATGACCCTAAATCTAGAACATCAGCTCCTCCCTGAGTCTCCAACTGAAAGACCCTCAATGTGAACAGCATCAGCTCCTCCCCGAGTCTTCAACTGAAAGACCCTCAATGTGAACAACATCAGCTCCTCCCCGAGTCTTCAGCTGCATGACCCTCAATCTAGAACATCAGCTCCTCCCCGGGTCTGCAGCTGTAAGACCCTCAAACTAGAACATCAGCTCCTCCCTGGGTCTGCAGCTGCAAGACCCTCAAACTAGAACATCAGCTTCTCTCCAGGTCTCTAGTTCCATGACCCTAAATCTAGAACATCAGCTCCTCCCTGAGTCTCCAACTGAAAGACCCTCAACGCGGACAACATCAGCTCCTCCCCAAGTCTCCAGCTGCATGACGCTCAATATAGAACATCAGCTCCTCTCTGGATCTGCAACAGCAAGACCTTCAAACTAGAACATTAGCTCCTCTCCGGGTCTGCAGCTGCAAGGCCCTCAAACTAGAACATCAGCTCCTCTCCAGGTCTGCAGCTGCAAGATCCTCAAACTAGAGCATCAGCTTCTCTCCAGGTCTCCAGTTCCGTGACCCTAAATCTAGAACATCAGCTCCTCCCTGAGTCTCCAGCTGAAAGACCCTCAAAGCGAACAACATCAGCACCTCCCCGAGTCTTCAGCTGCACGATGCTCAATCTATAACATCAGCTCCTGTCCGGTTCTCCAGCTATACGACCCTCAATCTGGAACATCAGCTCCTCCCTGGGTATCCAGCTAAAAGACCCTCAATGCGAACAACATCAGCTCCTTCCCAAGTCTTCAGCTGCATGACCCTCAGTCTAGAACATCAGCTCCTCCCCGAGTCTTCAGCTGAAAGACCCTCAAAGCGAACAACATCAGCTCATCCCCGAGTCTTCAGCTGCACAATGCTCAATCTATAACATCAGCTCCTGTCTGGTTCTCCAGCTGCACAACCCTCAATCTAGAACATCAGCTCCTCTCCGGATCTCCAGCTGTAGGGCCCTCAAACTAGAACCTCAGCCCCTCCCCGAGTCTTCAGCTGCACAACCATCAAACTAGAACCTCAGCTCCTCCCTGTGTCTCCAGCTCCACAACCCTCAAACTAGAACCACACCAGTTCCTCCCTGGGTCTCCAGCTCTACGACCCACCAATTAAAATAACATCAGCTCCTCACGGGTCTCCATCTGCATGATCCTCAAACTAGAACACCTCTCCCACCTGGATCTCCAGCTCCACGACCCTCACAGAACAGCCAAACCAGCTCCTTCACTGTCTTCAGCTCCACAACCTAAGACATCAGTGGCAGCACCAGCTCTTCCCTGGACCTCCAGCTCAACGACTCTCATAGACTTAAAAGGCAGCACTGGCTCCTCCCCAAGGCTCCATCTCCACCACCTTCAGATTTGAACAGCGATAGCACCAGCTCCTCTCCAGGTCTTCAGCCCCAAGACCCTCCCTGACCAATCCCTTCTTACGAAATTCAGCAGTCAAGAAAACTGCAGCAGAAGTAAATGAATAAATGTTTTGTTTTCAAATCGATGTCTCTTTTATGTTCATGAGTTAACTTTTCTACTTTCCATTAGCCTTGCAATCTACTTATGTCCAATGTGAAACAGAAACACATCATTTGAAATCACGTTTAAAAACTTAGTAGTATTTTTAAAGAAAATCACCACACAGCTGTAGATGCGATCTTATTTCTCTCTGCCTGTGCAGAAGTCTTATGAAAATTCAAACTATGAATTTACTTTGTTGAGATTCCCAGAATACACATTAATCCCAACTGTTACTCCCCTCCTTAAAATCTTTTAACATATTCCCATCACCTGAGCATAAATGCCAGCTCCCATCCACAGCCCAAAGTGCCCAGCACGGCCCTGCCCTCTACCCTGGTCTATGGTCTCCCCTCTTAAATGCCAGCTCCCATCCACAGCCCAAAGTGCCCAGCACGGCCCTGCCCTCTGCCCTGGTCTATGGACTCCCCTCTTAAATGCCAGCTCCCATCCACAGCCTACAGTGCCCTCACAGCCCTGCCCTCTGCCCTGGCCTGTGGTCGCCACTCTGGTGCCTGGCCCAGCCCTCCCCACCCCTCTGCCCTGGCTTATGGTCTCCCCTCTTAAATGCCAGCTCCCATCCACAGCCCACAGTGCCCAGCACAGCCCTGCCCTCTACTCCGGTCTATGGTCTCCCCTCTTAAATTCCAGCACCATCCACAGCTCACAGTGCCCGGCACAGCCCTGCCCTCTGCCCTGGTCTATGGTCTCCCCTCTTAAATGCCAGCACCATCCACAGCCCACAGTGCCCAGCACAGCCCTGCCCTCTGCCCTGCCCTCTGCTCTGGCCTAAGGTCTCTCCCCTGTGCCGTTCCCTTCCTGACGGACAGGCCTCTGTCCGTTCCTCAAACCACACAGGCTCAGGCCTGACTCCAGGCCTTTGCCCTGCTGTGCCCTCTGCCTAGGGTGCCTTTCCCGGGCTCTGCATCCTCCTCTCAACCCGCTGAGCTCCAGCCTGCTGGTCGCCCCTCAGGTGGATGAACACATGGTGTCCTCTCGCCCCGCTGGCTTTTGCACAGGCTCTTCTCTGTGCCAGACACGAACCCTCTCTATCGGGGTTTACTCTCTAAATACCATTCGTCCTTGGAGTCTCCACTGAAATATTGCTCCCTGCCCACCCCCCTCCCTTGGACTTAACCTTGGTTAGGTTGCCAACCCCCGTCTCCTGACTCCGAGAAGCTAGATGCTCTCCTAGCACTCAGAACTTGCCCATCGCCACATTTTGCACACCCGTGATTACTGGGTTAGGTTGGTGCACAAGTCATCACGGTTTTTGCCATTACTATTAATGAACTGCAGCACTGGCTCCTCCCCGTTTTTTTTTTTTTTTTTTTTGCCATTACTTTTAATGACTGCTGCACCAACCTATTAGAATCATTTATATTTATTCATCCATCATCTGCCTTCCCCTCTAGAAAGGAAGCTCCATGAGAATGAAGGCCAAATCTACTTAAATCACTCCACCTTCCCACACATTGTCAATAATCATTTACTGACTGACTGATAGAGAAATGCCTTCCCTGTTGCTGGGATGAGGCACATGACACGCCCCTTTGAAAGTCACTGTCATGGACAGTTGGCATTTGCTCTTCACTGCTGCACCCGTGGCGTGGCTGGGCTTAGGCTGATCTAGTCTGGCCTTGACTCCAGGCTGAGGGTGGGAACCATGCCTGCTCCACACGCCTCTCATCCCACAGCCAGAGCCGCCGTTCCCTGGGGCACGCACATCTCGTGGGGAAAATCAACAGCCTAAGAGGGCAGGCCTGGCAGTGCCACACATTCCAGGCTTCTGCTTGTGCCGTGTCTGTGAAAATCTTGTTGGCAGAAGCAAGTCACCCAGCCACGAGCAACACCTATAAGTCCATCCACCCTCCCTCGGGCCCTGGCAAGGATGTGGCTGTGTCATACTCTTACAGGGGGAATGAAAAACTGAGGCCCAAAATTAAATCACCCATGGCAAGAAATGTCAGTCTCTGTGTCCCCACACTGGAATTCTTCTTCACCAGCGGGTTTGCCTGAGCTGACTTCCCTTTGCAATGGTGTCTGCAGGTTTAGGCCAATGCTGTTCCCCATGGAGGACATAGAAGCCTCAACGGGCCTCTCTGTTGGGAAGAATAAGATATTAGCTTGGCGCGAAACAACCGCAAGCCACAGGTGGCCCACGCCCCGTGAGACAGGAGAGGGGCAGAGAACTGTGGGAACTCAAGAAAGCTTGCATCCCTAGCCCCTCCCATGTCCCCAGCCCCTCCCCTGTGTCCCCAGCACCCTCCTGTGTCCCCAGCACCCTCCCCTGCATCCCCAGCACCCTCCCCTGTGTCCCCAGCCCTCTCCCCTGCTTGCCCCATCTCTTTCTTTTTTTCATTTTCTTTCTTTCCTTTTGTTTGATTTGAGACAGGGTCTGGCTCTGTCACCCAGGCTGGAATGCAATGGCACGATCTTGGTTTACTGCAACCTTCACCTCCTGGGCTGAAGCAATTCTCCCTCCTCAGCCTCCCCAGTGGCTGGGACTACACATGCACGCCACCACACCCAGCTAAATTTTTTTTTTTTTTTTTGGGAGAGACAGGATCTGCCATGTTGCCCAGGCTGGTCTCAAATTCCTGAGCTCAAGGAATCTTCCCACCTCAGCCTCCCAAAGTGCTGGGATTACAAGCATGAGCCGAGTCCAGCCTGCTTTATTTTTCTCTACAGTACTTGGAATCTTCTAATGTACTAAGGACACGTGTATTTTCTTTCTTTCTGTCTTCCCTAGAACAGGAGCTTAACGTGAGCAGGTGTTTTTGTTTATCTCATTTATCACCCTATCCCCAGTGCCTGGAACAGGGTCTGGCACATGAATGGTGTGTTCTAAATAAATATTTTTAATAGATAAATAAATGAAATATCCTACAAGAGAAAGCTAGTATCTGGAACTCACCCATCAACAGAATCTAAAAGCCAAAGACCTTTAGCCTGTCTCCGCCTCTGAACACACCCAACCCCGGAGGAGCCAGCAGAGGAAAAAGAGGAACAAAGGTGGGGAAGGGAGCAGGTGGTGCCCACCAAGTAAGGAACCCTGAGGCTTAGGCCGAACCTGAGCTGCAGAAGGGACCAATCTAGGAACTGGGTGTGAGATTAAAGTTTAGATTTGTCTGGCTTGGATTTTTTAACACCGAAACAAGGGTTAGTCCATTCTTTTTTTTTTTTTTTTTTTTGAGATGGAGTCTCACTGTCCCCCAGGCTGGAGTGCAGTGGCGCGATCTCAGCTCACTGCAACCTCTGCCTCCCAGGTTCAAGTGATTCTCACGCCTCAGCCTCCCGAGTAGCTGGGATTACAGGCGTGCACCACCATTCCCAGCTAATTTTGTATTTTTAGTAGAGATGGGGTTTCACCATGTTGGCCCCCTGGCTCACGCCCGTAATCCCAGCACTTTGGGAGGCTGAGGTGGGCAGATCAAGAGGTCAGGAGATCGAGACCATCCTAGCTAACATGGTGAAACCCTGTCTGTACTAAAAATACAAAAAATTGCTGGGCGTGGTGGCTCACGCCTGTAATCCCAGCACTTTGGGAGGCTGAGGCGGGTGGATCATGAGATCAGAAGATCGAGACCATCCTGGCTAACACGGTGAAACCCTGTCTCTACTAAAAAGACAAAAAATTAGCCAGGCATGGTGGCGGGTGCCTGTAGTCCCAGCTACTCGGGAGGCTGAGGCAGGAGAATGGCATGAACCCAGGAGGCGGAGCTTGCAGTGAGCCAAGATAGCACCACCGCACTCCAGCCTAGGCGACAGAGACTCTGCCTCAAAAAAAAAAAAAAAAATACAAAAAATTAGCTGGGCGTGGTGGTGGGCGCCTGTAGTCCCAGCTACTCAGGAGGCTGAGGCAGGAGAATCGCTTGAACCCCAGAGGCGGAGGTTGTAGTGAGCCAAGATCGCGCCACTGCACTCCAGCCTGGGCGATAGAGCAAGCCTCTGTCTCAAAAACACACATAAAAAAACCTTCAAACGAATGTAAGAATTATTATTTTTTAAAGTACAGCTTTAAAAATGCCCCTTACAAATACATCAGTGTTATATTAAGGCAAACCTACTTCAGAAGCACAAAGTTAATTTCTTATAATTTCAAGAAATATGTGAATGTTTAAAAAAAAGAAAAAAAAACACCCGAAAAGGGATCAAACTCAAGATAGTTTGGAACATTTTATTGCAAAAAGAAGGGCAGAGAACAGTCTTCTTCTTCATACCTGTTCACCACAGACCTCCCTGAGAGCAGTAATTTTTAGCAGCTCTCCTGTGCAAACAAGTCTCATGAAGGAATCAGTGTATGGGCCACAAATACCTTCTCAGTGTGGTTTCACCTAGAATACAAGCACTCAGAAGCACACATTTAACTGAAGTGAGAAACCAGGCCATTTTGTAGCTTCAGTTTTTCTACCAGTAATATATTAATTTCTTGAAATAGCCTAATAATTTAGTTCTACTATCAAAACAGAAGCCCAATCTGGGAGCACAATTATTATAGAAGTCAAACTAATTTCAATCATATTAGTATAGGAATTCATATTAGTATAGGCTGAGGCAGGAGGATCACTTGAGCCTAGGAGTTTGAGACCAGCCTGAGCAAGACAGTGAGACTCCATCTCTAATTTTTTTCTTAAAATAAAGAAATTCAGAGAGAAGAAGGAAGAGGATATGTGTTTATCCAAGGACAAATTTTGTGTGCCTGTACATACAACACAACTATGAACCTTCCTTCACGCAGCTCACAATCTAGTAGTGAGAGGAAAGTACGAAAACATGAGCCCCCACGATGAGGAAAAAGGCTCATATCAGAGAAAAGAAAAATGCTGCGATGACCCAATGGCAGGAGCAGCGCGCATCCGCTTTGTTTTTTTGAGATGGGGTTTCGCTCTGTCTCCCAGGCTGGAGTGCCGTGGCTTGATCTCAGCTCAATGCAGCCTCAACCTCCCAGGCTCAAGTGATCTTCCCATCTCAGCCTCCCAAGTAGCTGGGAATACAGGCGTGCACCACTACACTTGTTTAGTTTTTGTAGAAACAGGGTCTCACAATGTTGCCAAGGCTGGCATCCTGAAGGGCGGGTGGGGCTTCATCCTACAGAGATGAAAGGCAGAAGCAGCTCAGAGCCCAAAGCAAAGGGGTGGAGGACAAGGGCGTCTTCAGAACAGAGTGGCTCAGCTGCGACATCCAGTAGGATGCCACCAGGCAGAGGTGTGGTGGAAAAACACAGGGCCACGGTGAATGCTCACATGTGAGGAGCAAACCACCACAGAACACAACAGAAACACGGTGTACTAAATCAGGCTTCAAATTGCAGCCCTGCAACTTCAGAGCTACTGCAAGTAACCCAGAAAGGGAGCACGGACAGCACCGCCCACTGCCTGAGGCTATGAGATGGACCAGAAACCTGTGCTTACTAACAACCTGCCTTATTCCAGAAGGAATTCAGGAAACACAGAGACACTCACAGTACAGCAAAATAAAGTAAATGTGAATCATATTGGTTGAGAAGAAAGTGAAGAGTCTAAGACTATGTCATAAAGTTTACCTCTACTCTAAACTCTCATTACTGGTGAGCCACCAATCTGACTTCAAGTTTTCTAGCAGCTAAATTGAAGAGGAAAATGTAATCAGGTAAAGGTTTATAAGATGCAAACAAAACAGAACAGCCACCACAGTTTCTGAGAACACGCGCAGCTCCAGGAGAAATGGGGTGGCCATCTCCTGGGGCTGCCCTGCAGCAGGTGTGTGAGCCCCAAAGCCAGCATCTCTCAGGGTGAACAGTGACTACGGGCTTCATGGGGCCACATGCCCCCAGCACAAGCTGAGGAAATCTCCCAGGGCAATTCAGGCAACAGGGTCTCACAGTGTCGCCCAGGCTGGTCTCAAACTCCTGGGCTCAAGGGATCCCCCTGCCTCGGCCTCCCAAAGTGTTGGGAGGTCAGGCGTGAGCCACTGCACCTGGCCCTGCACTCACATTAGAGAAGAGGGCTTTACATCCTGAAGGGCGGTGGGGCTTCATCCCGCAGAGATGAAAGGCAGGGAAGCTCAGAGCCCAAGGTAAAGGGGGGCGCCTAAGAAAAGTGACTCCATTGGGACCACGGTGAGAGGGTCCCGATACACAGCTTGGGTTAAGCCAGACACTGATTTCAAAGTATCTCAGGAATGGTGGACTCAGCACCCATCAGGCAATTCTCTCAAGCAGTCTCCTGGTAGATATTTAGTAGCAGCTGAAATCAAGATTATGTTCTGATAGACACTTGCTGATGGTTAAAGAGCTATATACACTTTGAGGACCAGCTGAACTGGGGCAGGACTAACACCCTCTGGTGAAAATACGGGAACCCAAACACACAAGTCAGAGCAGGAGGTGTCTCCCCCACCCCCAAACAATAATGCTGACCTTGGATTTGGGTTAAGTGCCTAGCCCAGCGTGTGAGTGTTCAGTAAGTGGAAACCATCATCACCATCATCAGGTAATGGAAAACCATCAAAGCTTTGAGCTGGCTTGTTAGCCAAGAATAGTAGCAGTGTATTAGCTACTACTAATACTCACAGCTGACAATTACTGAGCACTTGCTCCGTGCCAGGAATCACGGAAGCACCTCGCATGCATTTCCTCAATACTCCCTCCCAGTAACAGCGAGGACACAAAACTGGTAGAGCCAGGACTGGAATCCAGGCAGGCCCCAAAGCACTCCAGTGGAGCCTGCCAAGGTGGGCAGGCGACCATGCTAATGAGGTCCAGTATTTGACCACCACTCCTGGTTGAGCAAGTTTCACAGAAATCCTAAAACTAAACCTAAAATCTAAAAAGTTGAGCAAATGCATAAAAAGCAGCTGTTAAAATGGATCATAAATCTTGCATCACTCGCTGGAAAACCACTCAAAATAAACGTCTCTGAGACATGGCCTCTGAGGAGGGCACTCCGTGTGGCTCGTATCACCCTGGTGACAAACCACGTGAACCTGGGTGGTCACCTGACCATATTGAACAGGTGATACACAGAGCCATTTGCATCCACTGTGGTCAACATTTAGGAAGTTTTAAGCTGAGATTTGCCAAATTGTAGCCTACTGGATTCCGGGTTCTCTTGACATCTCTTACTAGTAGCCACGTCTTGCACTTTCCGAGTAAAAACGAACTGAGATGCAAATAAAAAAAAAAAAACAACGAGGATTTAAGAATAATGAAAAGAGAAAAACCAAGAAAGCACAATCACTAGTGTAGAGATAACAGCATTTCTGAATTCCCTGAAAACAATCTATATAAATGCATGTGAAATAATACACCAGCATCTGTGGCCCACACGCCACATATTAGGAACTGATGTCGTAATATAAGGTAAACATGTTACTCCGAAAACACAAATCCTCACAAATCATTAGGCAGTAAGGCTGAATCCAGCACCCGCCACCCCCAGCGCAGTGAGGCAGTGTCTAGCAGCCGGAGTGCTCCCCGCGCCCCAGTTCAGTCTCTGGCAACTTCAGATACTTCCCACTAATAACGAGAAGCCTTTCAACATTTTCACAACATCTCAAAACTGACCCCTTTTCTAGCTTAAATGGCACGGATCTGGAAAAGCAAACTATACACAGAATCAGAAAAGATGACTGCCCCTGAGGGATTACAGAAAAAGTGGCAGTCAGGTTTCAATGAAGTAAAATGTGTCCAATGATAGCGCAGGGGAGGGGGATCAACTGAGCTGAAACTGGCAAGAACGTAACTCCAGGGAGCTCACAACACGCAAGGACCCGGATTTCCCGCTGCCTGAACGCCCAGTATTCGCACACTGATAAGAACACCTCCCCATAATCCCCTGGCCAGCGCCTCCAACACCCCCAATCCTTTCCCTAGGAACCCAGTCCCAGTTTCTGCAGTTCCTGTAACAGCCACGTTCCCACACAAGTGCTGCCTGAGCTCCCCAAGCCCTCCAACAATCACCCCCCAGTGCCCTCGAAGGTCTCTTCAGAGAAGTCACCAAGATGCAGTCAGCGAGGAAATTCAAGCACCTCCAACTTACCAAAAGGCTTTCGGCTGTACAGAGCTAACCTTCCTATTCCCCTCCTAAACCTACAATCTAGTTTTCATTTCTCAAGAAGCCTTTCCCTGTGCTCACGCACGCAGTTGTTAGCTGGCTCGGTGAGGCACTCCAAGCAGTAACAGCGGTAGCCACAAAATAAACCAGAAGCATCTCCACCATGAAGCAGTAATAACAATTTGTCCTAATGATTCCTTTGTCCTTGGAAAAACAACTTCAGAAAGTTATCCACTGTGAACAGGGCAGGCTCACGGCTTCTTGGTCCGGAGACCCAGGTCCCACTGGCCCACTCACCGTTGGAGAGAGCTTGCTGAAGCTCGGTGTCTGATATCACTCCACTCCTGTCTTTATCGACCCTATAACATCAAGAAGACCAAATAAGCTGGCGATCGAAAGTTCAGGAAAAGCAAAACAAACGTCTCCTGTCAACCCTGCACCGACTCTGGAAGGCTCCCTCCTGGAACCTCCGCCTCTCCCGTCCCGCTGAGTACAGCGGAATCAAGGAAGTGCCCCAGGAGCCGATGTCCAGTGTGGTCTTTCCCTAAGAGGACAATCATCTTTCTCTCTCTTTTCCCACCTCAATCCTTCCCTTCCTTCCCCTCCTGGCCTGTCTGAATTCCCATTTGCACCAGTTTCCCTTTTTCACAAACAAGAAGAGATTCCCTCAGATAACTAAGCCATTCCCTGGCCATCAGTCACTACAGTTTCGGACATTCAGTGGAAAAGCAACCAGGGACAGAAGGCGCCGCCATAAAGGTCACCTGGCCCGAGCAGACGCCAGGTCGCTGCTTCTTCCTTGGCTGCTGACATTTTAACAGCGGCCCAGGCAGTCTGTTTCCGCTTTCCCCAAACAAGCACCCTGGAGACCCTCCCCCTGACGGCTCTTGAGGCGAGAAAAAGGGCCTAGCCCAGGAGCCGGTGGCAGCGACCTCGGGTCTGCAGTGGCGCACTCCGCATCTTGGGAAGGGCCCGACGCACAGGACAGGGACCGGGCAGGAGGCAGGGGCGGCCCCAGGAGACCGAGCAGGGGAAGGTGGAGACTGCGGGGGACCCGCCGGGGGACGGGGGCGGCCGTGTCCGCCTGTCGGGGCAGGGGTCGGGGGCGGCGGCATGGGACGGGGGGGGGGGGGCCGCGGGGGACCCGACAGGGGACGGAAGAGGCCGCGGTAGAACCGGCAGGGAACGGGGTTGGTCGGGGCAGAAGTCGGGGTCGGCCGGGGGAGTCGGGACAGGGGTCGGGGGCCGCCGCGGCGGCGGCGGGAGGTGCCCGGGCGGTGCCAGGCCGCACCTCTGGAAAACGTTCCACAGGAAGCTCTGGTCCGGCAGCGCCGCGCCTGCAGCAGGCCCAGGGCCGGCCCCAGGGCCGGGGCGGTAAGAGTAGGCGGCCATGGGCCAAGGCACGCGGCTGGGCTGAGGCGCCTGCAGCGACGGGAGACTTCTCAGGCCGACTCCGCTTCCGCCTCTGCCGAGGGCAGGGCCTGGCATTATCGCCACTTCCGGGGGCGCAGGAAATGCGTGGTCTCCGGGATGGTCACGGGGTCCCGCGCAGCCAATCCCCTCGCAGCTAAGTTGCCAGGCAACGCCCTGGCGCCTGCGGGGCGGGCGGGGTCTGGGAGCCTGGAGGAAGCGAGAGCTTTGGCGCAGGCCGCCTGCGCGCTGTGCCAGGAAGGCGCTTGGAGAAAATGTCCGGCCCCGCGACCTGGGACAGGAAGTGATGGAGCACGGACTTAGTTTGCCTTTCAGTTCTTGTATAAATAGTTTTGAGGTGAATGTGATTTGCTAACAGTCGGAAACTCTGGGCGGGGCGCGGTAGCTCACACCTGTGATCCCTGGCCTTTGGGAGGCGGAGGCGGGCGGAGCTCTTGAGCCCAGCAGTTCGGACCAGCCTGGGCAGCATGGCTAGACCCCATCCCTACAAAAATTACAAAAAGTAGTCGGGCGTGGTGGGCTCCTGTGGTCCCATCTACTCCGTGGACTGAGGCGGGAGGATCGCCTGAGCCCGGGAGGTCAAGGCCGCAGGGAGCCGAGCTCACTGCACTACAGGGGTGGACAGCGAGACTCTGCCAAAAAAAAAAAAAAAAGAAAGCAAAAGCAGGCCGGGCGCGGTGGCTCATGCCTGTAATCCCAGCACTTTGGGAGGCCGAGGCCAGTGGATTACCTGAAGTCGGGAGTTCGAGACCAGCCTTGGCCAATTTGGAGACACCCCGTATCTACTAAAAATACAAAATTAACCGGGCGTGATGGTGCACGCCTATAATCCCAGCTACTCGGGAGGCTGAGGCAGGAGAATTGCTTGAACCCGGGAGGAGGAGGTTGCAGTGATCCGAGATCGGGCCATTGCACTCCAGGCCTGGGCAACAAGTGCAAAATTCCGTCTCAAAAAAAAAAAAAAAAAAAGTCAAAACACAATTCGGGTGGGAAGGGCAGTGTGCAGCATTCTCGGTTGTCTGTTCCGCCCCCAAAAGCTTCCCTCCTTTAGGTTTAACCTGCGCCCCCGCGCTCTGCATCAGCGCGGCCCTCGACCCCGTGCAGCTGGAAACACTGGGCGCCTCCCTGCTGGGCCCCTTCACACCCCGGTGGTGGTGCAGCCCTGCCTCCCGCAAGACAGCACTGCCTTCCTGCTGGACACAGTTCTAAGGTGGAGCCTGGAGTGCCTGTAGCACAAATCCCGGAATTGGGAAGTGCCCAGCTTTGGGCCACTGTGATCCCTGGGTCTTTCCCGCGCGCGTAGTCTCGTGCCGCCTTCCACCCCGGTCCTGTGTCCTGTGCCCCGGTTCAGGTTACTACAATTATTCTCATTATTTCATGGGGTTATTTCAGCTTTTCAGCACTCATTCCATGAATGCTAACTTTTTTCATCCTCATACTTCTAGGGTTGTCTCTGAATTTTCACCCAGTTGTCTACCAAGAGCCAAGGACGTGGTCTTTTATCAGTGGCACCTGAGACTTTCTTCCCTGTGGACGCAAATCCATTATTCAGCACTCTGGGCACAGCTACAGATCTGATCAGCTATCCATTCTCCAAACTATCTCATCCTCTGTCCCATTTTTCTGTCTCTCTTGTCCACAAGGCATATACCTGAGAGTTTTCAAATTCCTCAGAGAAATTTAGCTGTTCTGTGGCTTTGGCATTCACCTAATGTGTTAATCTACAAACCTTTTTTACAGTGTGGATTTTTTTTTCATGATGTGAATTCAAGTGGTTTCTAATGTTCTCTTCATAAAGTTGTAAACCAAAAATAAAATTCTAAGGCCCCACCCCATCTGAATGGACCCCTTCTCTGGGCCAGGGCACTCCAAATTAACCTGAAAACCGTTCAGGCCACGACATGAAGTGGGGGCGGGTGGGACATGGCTGACTATGCCCTCCTCCCTTTTGGAATTCAGGGAAAGCCAACACAGACCTTAAGTCTAATGAGAAACACCATCTACTCTCTCTGAAGCCTGCTACCCCAAGGCTTCTTCTGCTGATAAAACTTTGGTCTCCACAACCTCTTATAACCCAGACATTCCTTTCTATTGGTAATAACTCTCAACTAATTGCCAATCAGAACATTTTTAAATCTACCTATAACCCAGAAGCCCCCACTTTGAGTTGTCCTGCCTTTCTGGACTGAACCAATGTATATCTTGAATAGATTTGATTGATGTCTCATGACCCTCTAAAATGCATAAAACCAAGTTGCACCCCAGCCACCTCCTGAGGTCTGTGTCATGGGCGTGGCCACTCTGTTTGGCTCAGAATAAATCTCTTCAAGTATTTCACAGAGTTTCAGCCTTTTCATTGACAAAGTATTCATATCACTTGTTGAAGAATCCTTTCTAGAATCTTCCACAGCTCTTTGATCTGTAGTTTCTGAAGTCCATCTTTATTCTCCCTCCCATCACTGGCTCCTGTTTTGTTCTCCAGAACTCTGAAAATACTAACAACTATGATTTTGTGACACAATTTGGAAGTTCTTACAGGGAAACCTCAGCAAGAAACAGCTCAGTGCTGGACGCAGTGGCTCATGTCTATAATCCCAGTACTTTGGGAGGCTGAGGTGGGAGGATCGCTTGAGGCCAGAACTTCAAGACTAGCTTGGGCTATTTTAAAATTTTTTAAAAGGGGGAGCATCTCAGTGACTGCAGCAGGCCTCAGCCTCCACTCCCAACAGTTAGTTGGGCTCTACCAACTGTTGGCCGAGTCTCCAACCTGGAGTACCACAGCCATCATCACCCATGGCACCCAGGAGTGCTCCGTGATGCTTTCCCTTTAGTTCTAGGGGTAGAAAATGCCTTCATTCAAGAGAGGACACACTTAATGAATGCAACCAGCTAGAATCCACCCTTTTAATATTTAAATATAATCCACCCTTATAATATTTAAATATGTGGCTTTGTTTAATCCTCCCCATGCCAAGGCACCATATCCACATTTTACTGAAGACAAAACTAGAGTTCAGAGAAGGTAACTTGCCTAAAGCCAAGCAGGCAGTAAGAGGAGATTCAAGCCCAGATCCTTTTGTGCTTTTTCTGCGTCATCTCAGGGGCAGCAAGGCTGACTCTTGAAAGGGAGGTTAATTACTATGAAATTAAGGTTTAAAGAAAAAACACCCTGGCCAGGCGCGGTGGCTCACAGCTGTAATTCCAGCACTTTGGGAGGCTGAGGCGGGTAGATCAAGACCATCCTGGCTAACATGGTGAAACCTCGTCTCTACTAAAAATACAAAAAATTAGCCGGACGTGGTGGCAGGTGCCTGTAATCCCAGCTACTTGGGAGGCTGAGGCAGGAGAATGGCATGAACCCGGGAGGCGGAGCTTGCAGTGAGCCGAGATTGCACCAGGCACTCCAGCCTGGGCAACAGAGTGAGACTCCGTCTCAAAAGAAAGAAAGAAAGAAAGAAAAAACACCCTGCATGCATACTCATATGAATGTACAAATGGATGAGTCTAGAACAAGAGATACTAGCCTGTTACATACACAAACTATGCAGCTGCAGTCCCTGCTTCTTCCACAACCCTGACCTCTAAGAAACCTCTAGCTCTGAATCCTGTCAGTACCTGGGCTGTGCTGCTTGGGACAACATTGTCTTCACAAGTCCTCTCCACATTCTCAGAGGTGGGGGTATTGCCATTGATGGGGGATGCTGCCGAGTCCCGTCACCAGGGGACAAAGCTACAGCGGAGACCACCATCTGCCAACAAAAAGAGAGATCATCTCCCACCCCTGGTTCTGCTGACCCAATCACTGGAAGCATCGAGGCACCACTATGTCCTCACCTGCCTCGGATTCAATTTCCTCCTAGCCAGGTCTGTTCTAAGCTTTCCAGAAGTTGAGAAATTAACTGAAAGATAACACTTTCCTCCCTGCATTAAGGTTCATCACATAATGTATCCAAATACTGGGTCAGTCTTTCCTTTGGTCTCGTTTCTCTCAGCTAATTTGAAAATGCCTTTTCTGTTTTCCTTAGAATTTTTCTAAATGTTTCTGGGCACTTGTGTTCCTGAGGCTTTCCATAGTGCACCCTCTTATGCATCTGATGTCTTTGGCACATATAGGCCCTCAACAAGTATTTGTTAAATGAACAAGTATTTGTTAAATGAACAGATAACCATCCTGTCCTTTGTGCGAACAAGCATATGCAAGTGTACATTGTATCTGCACATGTATCCAACAGCATCCATCTGAAGCCACTTTGTTCACTTATTTTCTCAGGATGACTGATGGCTGCATCATGACATTTGCACACAGAATCTTTTCTTCTCCAGTCACTTTTCCTTTTTCCAGATTCCCGCCATAGAATTCCAGGGACAGAGCCAACCATGCCTGGCACCCCCTCCTGTCTTGGGACAATGATACTTTCTCCCGTGACTCCCATCTTCCTTCCAACATTCTTCTGCTAGAATTCAGTAAGGAAGACAATGACTTACCACTTTTAATTTTTTCCCCTTTTTTGCTTTTCTACCAAATACTGCTTTTAACACAGGCTTTTCACTGAGTAGTGGACAATCTATCAGCTAGGTGCTATTCAGTGTGGGGGCATTTGCAAAGGTCTGCATCAGTGCTGGCTGATGGAACTTTCTAGTGATAGCATCGTTCTGTAGCTGCACTGTCCAGTGCAGAGGCTACTTGCCACTGTGGCTACTGCTCAGGATGGTGCAGGTCTGAATATCTTAGACACAGCGGCCACCGTGTCTACTGCACGGGACGGCGCGGGTCTGAATATCTTAGACACAGCGGCCACCGTGTCTACTGCACGGGACGGCGAGGGTCTGAATATCTTACACGCAGAGGCCACCGTGTCTACTGCACGGGACGGCGCGGGTCTGAATATCTTACACGCAGAGGCCACCGTGTCTACTGCACGGGACGGCGCGGGTCTGAATATCTTACACGCAGAGGCCACCGTGTCTACTGCACGGGACGGCGCGGGTCTGAATATCTCACACGCAGAGGCCACTGTGTCTACTGCATGGGATGGCGTGGGTCTGAATATCTTAGATGCAGCGGCCACTGTGTCTACTGCACGGGACGGTGCAGGTCTGACTGTCTTAGACACAGCTCACCTTTGATCCGTGTTAGGAATTATCCACATCTCCTCTCTGGGCAATATTCTACTTTCTTTTTATATTGACCCAATTATTTTACTTCTTTGGTGTGTCCTTTCTCCTAACACATGGGTTCACTTTAAAACCTTGAAACCCACATTTACAAAACATTTTCAATAGGAAACATCGTTCCATGACTCATTAGTGGAGTACTATAAACATTTACACTTCCAGACCACCCACTGCCCAGTGGTTTTCTTGGTCTCAGTACTCATGAAAACGGTCTGAAGGTTTGTTTTGGGTTCCTAAGCAGTAGACACACACACAACACTGCCTGTCAGTTATTTCTTGGAAACTAAATCAGCCCTTCTGTTGCCATCCTATCATGCTTCAGGGGTGCCTGTGCTGGTTTTTAATTCTTTGTCCTAACACTGAAATGTTTGCTCAAACGCCCATATTAATACTTCCTCTGAGTTTACAAAAGGATTTACTTTCTTACTGGTTGGGATGAAGCTGCCTGAGGTTCCAACCTGCTACTTTTCCTTCATTTATTGGACCATGTCATCTCATTACATGTCAGCCATGGAGGTTTTCAAACTGTGGTCCCTGGACATGTTAGAAATGCAAATTCTCAGGCCGAACCAGGACTGAATCGGAAGATCTGGGGTGGGGTCCCCCAGGACTGAATCGGAAGATCTGGGGTAGGGTCCCTCCAGGACTGAATCGGAAGATCTGGGGTAGGGTCCCTCCAGGACTGAATCGGAAGATCTGGGGTAGGGTCCCTCCAGGACTGAATCGGAAGATCTGGGGTAGGGTCCCTCCAGGACTGAATCGGAAGGTCTGGGGTGGGGTTCCCCCAGGACTGAATCGGAAGATCTGGGGTGGGGGTCCCCCAGGACTGAATCGGAAGGTCTGGGGTAGGGTCCCTCCAGGACTGAATCGGAAGGTCTGGGGTAGGGTCCCTCCAGGACTGAATCGGAAGGTCTGGGGTAGGGTCCCTCCAGGACTGAATCGGAAGGTCTGGGGTAGGGTCCCTCCAGGACTGAATCGGAAGATCTGGGGTAGGGTCCCTCCAGGACTGAATCGGAAGGTCTGGGGTGGGGTTCCCCCAGGACTGAATCGGAAGATCTGGGGTAGGGTCCCCCAGGACTGAATCGGAAGGTCTGGGGTAGGGTCCCTCCAGGTGATCCTGTTACACAGGTTAGAGAACCACAGCATTAGGGGTGGCAATTTGACAACTCTTTTTTTTTTTTTTGAGACAGAATCTCGCTCTTGTTGCCCAGGCTGGAGTGCAATGGCGCACTCTTGGCTCACTGCGACCTCCACCTCCCGGGTTCAAGCAACTCTCCTGCCTCAGCCTCCTGAGTAACTGGGATTACATGCACCCACCAACATGCCTGGCTAATATTTTATATTTTTAGAGATGGGGTTTCACTATGTTGGCCAGGCTGGGACAATTCTTAAACTGTCATTCTTTACTCACTTATTTGCAGGAATTCTTCTGTAAAGAACTTTTCCTAATCAACAAGGTTTCCCTGATTGCAATTTGTAGACAGAAGGTGGGATAATCGCTGATCTTCCCTCAAGTGTCCACTCCCAGTGTTAGGAGTTAGTGCCCTAGGTACCTCCAAGAGTGACCAATTACATGTGTTTGGTTGGTTTTGGCTTTGAAACCATCACTATGAATTCATGGTTTTCATGTATTAGAGACCAAGTCTAGATGCTTCATGTGCCTACTGCTCCTGGGGCAGAGCTAGGAAATGTGTCTACGTGAAAGGAACAAGAGAGTTCATGCTTATATTTCTATTTCAAATTTAGTATATGGTTTTACACCTTTTTCTCAGAAAAATCTTTTTTTATTTTTTGAGATGGAGTTTTGTTCCTGTTGCCCAGGCTAGAGTGCAGTGGCACAATCTAGGCTCACTGCAACCTCCGCCTCCTGGTTCAAGCGATTCTCCTGCCTCAGCCTCCTGAATAGCTGGGATTACAGGCACCTGCCACCATGCCCAGCTAATTTTTGAATTTTAGTAGAGATGGGGTTTCACCATGTTGGCAAGGCTGGTCTTAAACTCCTGGCCTCAGGTGATCTGCCCACCTCGGCCTCCCAAAGTGCTGGGATTACAGGTGTGAGCCACCGCACCTGGCCAGAAAAATCTTAGTTTTAGCATTAACATAATTAGTTATAGTTTTAACTCCCACCCCAGATAATTTCAAAGGCTTAATACCAATAAGACAAGTAACAAGGAGATGATTGATTGAAATTTAGGATTTCAGTGGCTCTATTTGTCTTTAAATTATGGCTCACTAAATCTGCATACTTGAAGTGCTGCGTTCTGGCGATGCTCTGATGACACACGAAGTAATAGGCTGTGTGACTGTCACCAGCCTGATGTGCAGTTGGGCTGCAGAACCCTGTGATGCTGCCTAGCCCAGCCAGCCCCAGGTCACTCCTCAGACTCAAACTTGATTCTGACACCACCAGCACCCGGGACGCTGCCTAGGGGCTTTCTCTGGTGGCAGGAGCACGTCCTGGATTAGGCCGGGGGTGCCCGGAATTGACCATCCTGACCCTGTGGAGCGTGGGCTGGTGAAGGAATGCACCAGCTCCCACAATGAGCACGGGCCCAGCTGCCCACGTGGGACCCGGCTCCCAGACACCCCGTGCCCTCACCTCTTTCCTGTCTCACCTCCTGCTTCCCTTCAGCTGCTGCTCAGGGCCACCTTCCAAATTTTGGTCTCAGGGTTGGCACCTGCAGAACGCAATCCAAGGAATTTAGATTCATTCATTTCAGATACTATTCTTTCAATTTTAGGGACTATCTTAAAACTTAGTTTGGTAATATGTAAAACACTTACAATTTCAAAGTCCAGATATTACTTCAGAGTCTATTTCAGTCTCACTTCCACCACTGACCCCTGTCCTCCACAGCAACCACTTTAGTTTTTATCTTTGTACTGTTTTAAGGAAAAGCAAATATATATTTGCATCATATGATATGTACTCTGCCCCTTATCGATAGGTCTTCCTCATCCCTTCTTCTGGTACTGAGTTCCCCACTGTACGAATTAATGTTCCTAATCCCCTACTGATGGACATTTTGATTGTTTCCAGTTTTACAAATGCCACAGTGAAGAACTTGGTTGCAAACACATTTAGGCGTGAAAAGAATTCTGTGAGTAAAGTCCTTTCAGTTTTTTGCCAGAGTTTTTTTTGAGGCAGAGTCTAGAATTGCTGAGTCAAAGGGCAAATGCCACATACTTTTGTTAGATGCTGCCAAATCCTCTTCCATGAGGTTGCAATGTTCTGCATTCCACAGTGACGTATGAGAGTCCTTGTATCCCACAGCTTCATAAACAAAGCATGATGTCAAACCTGCACATTTACCAATCACACAGGTGAGAAATTTTATCCTAGTTTCACCTTTGTTTTTGGTTCGCATTTTTATGACCAGCTTTTTTATGGTGTAATGCACAGAAGATAATGAACACACTCTACCCACAAGCTTCTTCCTGTGCCTTTGGAATCTGCTCCTGCCAGTCTGCAGGGAACCACAGATCTGCTTTCCGTCACGTAGGAGGCATTCTCGACACCCTCTGTACACAGTATGCACTTTTAAAATTTGGCTTCTCTTATGCAGCGTAGTGACTTTCAGATTTATTCAAGCTGCTGCGTGTGCCAATAGTCCACTCCTTCCTAGTGCTGAGGCCCCCATCACATGAGCACAACTGTTTCCTGTGTGTGATGTGTTGTTCTCTGGCTGTGCACTGCCAAAAAAGACATCATTAAAAAAAAAAATCTAAATATAATGTAAAACCTGCCTTGTCTTAGGAAAAGTTTTTCTGGCAGTGGCTCACACCTATAATCCCAATACTCCGGGAGGCTGAGGCAGGAGGACTGCTTGAGCCCAGGAGTTTGAGACCAGCCTGGGCAAGATAGTGAAACCCTGTCTCTGTAAAAAATATAAAAATTAGCCAGGCATGGTGGCTCACACCTGTAGTCTCAGCTCCTTGGGAGGCTGAGGTGGGAGGATTGCTGGAGCCCCGGAGGTGGAGGTTGCAGTGAGCCGAGATCACAGCACTGCACTCCAGCCTGGGCAGCATGGCAAGACTCTGTCTCTACCAAGGAAAAAAACAAAAAATTAATATAAGGAAAAACAAAAGGTTTTTCTTACCAAAAATACACTTTAAGGAACAAATTTATCATATTAAGTTGGTGCAAAAGTAATCGTGGCTTTTACCATTGAAAGTAATGGCAAAAACTGCAATTACTTTTGCGCCAACCTAATATTACTTTCTAATGACAAACTTGGAAATAATTGTCATTGTTCTCTAAAAAGAACAGCCTAAAAATAAAGAAGCAGCCCATTTACTTCTATGCCAGTTCTTTTAGTATTTGGTTATTTAAACTGGTGGTCCCTAACCTTGTTGGCACCAGGGACTGCTTTCATGGAAGACACTTTTTCCACGGACAAGTGTGGGGATGGTGGGGATGGTTTGGAGATGAAACGGTTCCACCTCCGATCATCAGCATTAGATTTTCATAAGCGGTGCATAACCTAGATCCTTCGCATGTGCAGTTCACAACAGGGTTCCACTCCTATGAGAATCTAATGCCACCACTGATCTGACAGAAGGCGGAGCTCACCCAGTAATGATGACAGGGGGCGGAGCTCACCCAGTAATGATGACAGGGGGCGGAGCTCACAGTAATGCTTGGACAGGAGGCGGAGCTCACACAGTAATGCTCTGGCAGGAGGCAGAGCTCACCCAGTAATGCTGTGACGGGAGGCGGAGCTCACCCAGTAATGATGACAGGGGGCGGAGCTCACACAGTAATGCTTGGACAGGAGGCGGAGCTCACCCAGTAATGATGACAGGGGGCGAAGCTCACACAGTAATACTTGGACAGGAGGCAGAGCTCACACAGTAATGATGACAGGGGGCGGAGCTCACCCAATAATGATGACAGGGGGCGGAGCTCACACAGTAATGCTTGGACAGGAGGCGGAGCTCACACAGTAATGATGACAGGGGGCGGAGCTCACACAGTAATGCTTGGACAGGAGGCGGAGCTCACACAGTAATGCTCTGGCAGGAGGCGGAGCTCACACAGTAATGCTGTGACAGGAGGCGGAGCTCACACAGTAATGCTGTGACGGGAGGCGGAGCTCACACAGTAATGCTGTGACGGGAGGCGGAGCTCACACAGTAATGCTCGGACAGGAGGCGGAGCTCACACAGTAATGCTCTGGCAGGAGGCGGAGCTCACACAGTAATGCTCGGACAGGAGGCGGAGCTCACACAGTAATGCTCTGGCAGGAGGCGGAGCTCACACAGTAATGCTGTGACGGGAGGCGGAGCTCACACAGTAATGCTGTGACGGGAGGCGGAGCTCACACAGTAATGCTCTGGCGGGAGGCGGAGCTCACACAGTAATGCTGTGACGGGAGGCGGAGCTCACACAGTAATGCTGTGACGGGAGGCGGAGCTCACACAGTAATGCTGTGACGGGAGGCGGAGCTCACACAGTAATGATCTGACGGGAGGCGGAGCTCACACAGTAATGTTCGGACGGGAGGCGGAGCTCACACAGTAATGCTGTGACGGGAGGCGGAGCTCACACAGTAATGCTGTGACGGGAGGCGGAGCTCACACAGTAATGTTCGGACGGGAGGCGGAGTTCACACAGTAATGCTGTGACGGGAGGCGGAGCTCACACGGTAAGGCTGTGACGGGAGGCGGAGCTCACACGGTAAAGCTCTGGCGGGAGGCGGAGCTCACACGGTAAGGCTGTGACGGGAGGCGGAGCTCACACGGTAATGCTCGGACAGGAGGCGGAGCTCACACAGTAATGCTCTGGCGGGAGGCGGAGCTCACACAGTAATGCTCTGGCAGGAGGCGGAGCTCACACGGTAATGCTGTGACGGGAGGCGGAGCTCACACGGTAATGCTGTGACGGGAGGCGGAGCTCACACGGTAATGCTGTGACGGGAGGCGGAGCTCACACGGTAATGCTGTGACGGGAGGCGGAGCTCACACGGTAATGCTGTGACGGGAGGCGGAGTTCACACAGTAATGATCTGACGGGAGGCGGAGCTCACACAGTAATGTTCGGATGGGAGGCGGAGCTCACACAGTAATGCTCTGGCAGGAGGCGGAGCTCACACAGTAATGCTCGGACAGGAGGCGGAGCTCACACAGTAATGCTCTGGCAGGAGGCGGAGCTCACACAGTAATGCTCGGACAGGAGGCGGAGCTCACACAGTAATGCTCGGACAGGAGGCGGAGCTCACACAGTAATGATCTGACGGGAGGCGGAGCTCACACAGTAATGCTCTGACAGGAGGCGGAGCTCACACAGTAATGCTGTGACGGGAGGCGGAGTTCACACGGTAATGATCTGACGGGAGGCGGAGCTCACACGGTAATGCTCTGGCGGGAGGCGGAGCTCACACAGTAATGCTGTGACGGGAGGCGGAGCTCACACGGCAATGCTGTGACGGGAGGCGGAGCTCACACGGCAATGCTGTGACGGGAGGCAGAGCTCACACGGTCATGCTGTGACGGGAGGCGGAGCTCACACGGTAATGCTGTGACGGGAGGCAGAGCTCACACGGCAATGCTGTGACGGGAGGCGGAGCTCACACGGTCATGCTGTGACGGGAGGCGGAGTTCACACGGTAATGATCTGACGGGAGGCGGAGCTCACACGGTAATGTTCGGATGGGAGGCGGAGCTCACACAGTAATGCTGTGACGGGAGGCGGAGCTCACACGGCAATGCTGTGACGGGAGGCGGAGCTCACACGGCAATGCTGTGACGGGAGGCAGAGCTCACACGGTCATGCTGTGACGGGAGGCGGAGCTCACACGGTCATGCTGTGACGGGAGGCGGAGCTCACACAGTAATGCTCGGACAGGAGGCGGAGCTCACACAGTAATGCTCTGGCAGGAGGCGGAGCTCACACAGTAATGCTCGGACAGGAGGCGGAGCTCACACAGTAATGCTCTGGCAGGAGGCGGAGCTCACACAGTAATGCTCGGACAGGAGGCGGAGCTCACACAGTAATGCTCTGGCAGGAGGCGGAGCTCACACAGTAATGCTGTGACGGGAGGCGGAGCTCACACAGTAATGCTGTGACGGGAGGCGGAGCTCACACGGCAATGCTGTGACGGGAGGCGGAGCTCACACGGTAATGATCTGACGGGAGGCGGAGCTCACACGGTAATGTTCGGATGGGAGGCGGAGCTCACACGGTAATGCTGTGACGGGAGGCGGAGCTCACACGGCAATGCTGTGACGGGAGGCGGAGCTCACACGGCAATGCTGTGACGGGAGGCAGAGCTCACACGGTCATGCTGTGACGGGAGGCGGAGCTCACACGGCAATGCTGTGACGGGAGGCAGAGCTCACACGGTCATGCTGTGACGGGAGGCGGAGCTCACACGGTAATGCTGTGACGGGAGGCGGAGCTCACACGGCAATGCTGTGACGGGAGGCGGAGCTCACACGGCAATGCTGTGACGGGAGGCGGAGCTCACACAGTAATGCTCTGACGGGAGGCGGAGCTCACACAGTAATGCTGTGACGGGAGGCGGAGCTCACACAGTAATGCTCGGACAGGAGGCGGAGCTCACACAGTAATGCTCTGGCAGGAGGCGGAGCTCACACAGTAATGCTCGGACAGGAGGCGGAGCTCACACAGTAATGCTCTGGCAGGAGGCGGAGCTCACACAGTAATGCTCGGACAGGAGGCGGAGCTCACACAGTAATGCTCTGGCGGGAGGCGGAGCTCACACAGTAATGCTGTGACGGGAGGCGGAGCTCACACAGTAATGCTGTGACGGGAGGCGGAGCTCACACAGTAATGCTCTGGCGGGAGGCGGAGCTCACACAGTAATGCTGTGACGGGAGGCGGAGCTCACACAGTAATGCTGTGACGGGAGGCGGAGCTCACACAGTAATGCTGTGACGGGAGGCGGAGCTCACACAGTAATGATCTGACGGGAGGCGGAGCTCACACAGTAATGTTCGGACGGGAGGCGGAGCTCACACAGTAATGCTGTGACGGGAGGCGGAGCTCACACAGTAATGCTGTGACGGGAGGCGGAGCTCACACAGTAATGATCTGACGGGAGGCGGAGCTCACACAGTAATGTTTGGACGGGAGGCGGAGTTCACACAGTAATGCTGTGACGGGAGGCGGAGCTCACACGGTAATGCTGTGACGGGAGGCGGAGCTCACACGGTAAAGCTCTGGCGGGAGGCGGAGCTCACACGGTAAGGCTGTGACGGGAGGCGGAGCTCACACGGTAATGCTCGGACAGGAGGCGGAGCTCACACGGTAATGCTCTGGCAGGGGGCGGAGCTCACACAGTAATGCTCTGGCAGGGGGTGGAGCTCACAAGGTAATGCTCTGGCAGGGGGCGGAGCTCACACAGTAATGCTCTAACAGAGGGGCGGAGCTCACACGGTAATGCTCTGGCAGGGGGCAGAGGTGACACAGTAATGCTCTGACAGGGGGCGGAGCTCATAGTAATGCTATGGCAGGAGGCGGAGCTCACACAGTAATGCTCTGGCAGGGGGTGGAGCTCACCCAGTAATGCTCTGGCAGGGGGTGGAGCTCACACAGTAATGCTCTGGCAGGGGGCGGAGCTCACACAGTAATGCTCTGGCAGGGGGCGGAGCTCACACAGTAATGCTCTAACAGAGGGGCGGAGCTCACACAGTAATGCTCTGGCAGGGGGCGGAGGTGACACGGTAATGCTCTGGCAGGGGGCGGAGGTGACACAGTAATGCTCTGACAGGGGGCGGAGCTCACAGTAATGCTATGGCAGGAGGCGGAGCTCACACAGTAATGCTCTGGCAGGGCGCGGAGCTCACACAGTAATGCTCTGGCAGGGGGTGGAGCTCACAAGGTAATGCTCTGGCAGGGGCGGAGCTCACACAGTAATGCTCTGGCAGGGGGTGGAGCTCACAAGGTAATGCTCTGGCAGGGGCGGAGCTCACACAGTAATGCTCTGGCAGGGGGCGGAGCTCACACAGTAATGCTCTGACAGGGGGCAGAGCTCACAGTAATGCTATGGCAGGAGGCGGAGCTCACACAGTAATGCTCTGGCAGGGGGTGGAGCTCACAGTAATGCTCTGGCAGGGGTGGAGCTCACCCAGTAATGCTCTGGCAGGGGGTGGAGCTCACCCAGTAATGCTCTGGCAGGGGGCGGAGCTCACAAGGTAATGCTCTGGCAGGGGGCGGAGCTCACAAGGTAATGCTCTAACAGGGCGCGGAGCTCACAAAGTAATGCTCTAACAGGGGGCGGAGCTCACACGGTAATGCTCTGACAGGTGGCGGAGTTCACAGTAATGCTCTGGCAGGGGGTGGAGCTCACACAGTAGCTCACCGGCCCACTGCTCACCTCCTACTGTGCGGCCTGGTTCCTAACAGGCCATGGACTGGTAACAATCTGTGGCCTGGGAATTGGGGACCCCTGATTTGAATAATCGAGGACACACTCACCTAGTAAACCGTCTGCCAAGAAAAAGGAGGAAATGTTAGTTTTCTCCATTTGTTCTCAGGCACCAACATTAATTTGAACTTAGAAATAAACTACAAGGCCAGGCATGGTGGTTCACACCTATAATTCCAGCACCTTGGGAGGCCAAGGAGGGAGGATCACTTGAGCCCAGGAGTTTGAGACCAGCCTAGGCAACACAGTGAGACCCTGTCCCTACAATTACAAAATAAATGAGCTGGGCATGGTGGTGCACACCTGTAGCCCCAACTACTCAGAAGGCTGAGTCAGGAAGATCACCTGAGCTGCCCAGGAGTTTGAGGCTGCAGTGAGCTGTGATTGTACTACTGCACCGATCCTGTCTCAAAAAAAAAAAAAGAAAAAGAAAAAGAAAAAAGAAACTATACAAAATATCTGGATTTTGATGTAACACAATACAAAGATTACATTTGATTTTTAGGTCAACAAATATGAGTAAAGTCACAACAGTAAAATATTTCAAATGGATTTGGAAATAAAAGAAAGTTTGTTCATTTATATTTTATTTAAGAGCTGTGCCCAGTTTTATCATCTCACAAGAATGAAGCAAGGGACAAAGGTAAGTGCCACGCTCCCTGGCCACTGGGTTCCTGGCAAGCTCCCAGCCTGGGTGCCAATCTCCCTTCAATGTACTCCTTCTTCCCCAGAGTGCAGACGCGTATGAAGACAGTTATGACATGGACACATGCATGAGCTATTATACATAATTACAAAAGCTGATTCTGTCATCACCACATCTTGTCTCATCAGTAGGAGCGAATGGCTGGCGGGACGGTGGCACAGTCAGCCTCGTTCAAAGTTTTGTCGATTACGGGTCTATATTCCAGAGTGACCTTGAAAAGAAGAGTCAGTGGTAAGTTAAGCACAAAAATGTACAAAAAGCCATCTCTTGTGTTCCTTTTGAAAAATTTTAACTATAAAAGTAGATTTATGGCATGTGAACTTTAAGATTCTCAGTGCTTTACAAAAATGCTCCCATCATGTAAAGTGGGAGAACCCTTGTCTATACCAAGACACTTTATGTTTAAACCATCTACTTCCAGTTTTTCTACTTCAAAGTAAATATTTATATAGGTTGAACATCCCTAATCCAAAAATCTGAAATTCTCTAAAATCTGAAACTTTCTGAGCACCAGCACGACATTCAAAAGAAATGTGCTATGGAGTCAGATCTTCCGATTAGGGATGCTCAGACAGTAAGTATAATGCAAATATTCCAAAGTCTGAACAAGCCTGAAATCCAAAACGCTTCTGGTCCCAAGGATTTCAGAGAAGGAATACTCAAGCTGTGTATTAAATATGCACACACAGGAAAAGGTAGGCACATATACAAAGAAATTTAAACCATAATGGGTCGTCTCTGGTTAGTGAGCTCTTATTTCAATCTCTTTGTACTTTCTAAAATGAGTATGTATTTCTTGAAAAATCACTAAAACTGGCTGGGGGTGTTGGTTCATGCCTGTTGGGAGGCCAAGACAGGTGGATCACTTGAGCGCAGGAGTTCAAGACTAGCCTGGGCAACGTGGAGAAACCCCATCTCTACAAAACATATAAAAATTAGCCAGGCATGGTGCCATGTGCCCAGGAAGCTGAGGTGGGAGGATCACCTGAGCCTGGGGGAGGTTGAGGCTGCAGTGAGACGAGATCAAGCCACAACATTTCAGCCTGGGCAACAGATGAGACTCTATCTCAGAAAAACAAAAACAAAACAAAAAACCCGAACCCGGAAACATTAAAAATAGACTTGTGCTAAGCGAGTGAAGTGTGATTTCTATACACTATCAGGAAATGGCCTTCATGAGAAGTCCTGAAAATGACCTACTGCCTGAATCACAGACACACTAGATGATAGTGAGAGTCCAAAGGTAACTTCCACAGACACAGCTAAGTGATTATACGACTCTTACAAGCTATGAAATGTTTAAGGGTAAAAGCTTTCTATCTTCATTATTTCTGAATCTTAATGCCCAGCGGAAATGCCACACAGGTGAACTGTGCTTGTGTGGAACAAGGCTGCGACCCCTACCACACCCTCGGCTGGCTGTTCCCAGGACGCTGTGCTTGTGTGGAACAAGGCTGCGACCCCCTACCACACCCTCGGCTGGCTGTTCCCAGGACGCTGTGCTTGTGTGGAACAAGGCTGCGACCCCTACCACACCCTCGGCTGGCTGTTCCCAGGACGCTGTGCTTGTGTGGAACAAGGCTGCAACTCCTACCACACCCTCGGCTGGCTGTTCCCAGGACGCTGTGCTTGTGTGGAACAAGGCTGCGACCCCTACCACACCCTCGGCTGGCTGTTCCCAGGACGCTGTGCTTGTGTGGAACAAGGCTGCGACCCCTACCACACCCTCGGCTGGCTGTTCCCAGGACGCTGTGCTTGTGTGGAACAAGGCTGCGACCCCTAGCACACCCTCGGCTGGCTGTTCCCAGGACGCTGTGCTTGTGTGGAACAAGGCTGCGACCCCTAGCACACCCTCGGCTGGCTGTTCCCAGGACGCTGTGCTTGTGTGGAACAAGGCTGCGACCCCCCTACCACACCCTCGGCTGGCTGTTCCCAGGACGCTGTGCTTGTGTGGAACAAGGCTGCGACCCCCCTACCACACCCTCGGCTGGCTGTTCCCAGGACGCTGTGCTTGTGTGGAACAAGGCTGCGACCCCCTACCACACCCTCGGCTGGCTGTTCCCAGGACGCTGTGCTTGTGTGGAACAAGGCTGCGACCCATACCACACCCTCGGCTGGCTGTTCCCAGGACGCTGTGCTTGTGTGGAACAAGGCTGCGACCCCCCTACCACACCCTCGGCTGGCTGTTCCCAGGACGCTGTGCTTGTGTGGAACAAGGCTGCGACCCCCCTACCACACCCTCGGCTGGCTGTTCCCAGAACACTGTGCTTGTGTGGAACAAGGCTGCGACCCCCTACCACACCCTCGGCTGGCTGTTCCCAGGACGCTGCTCACCCCAACCCCACCTCCATTTCTGCCCTTCTGCTTGCTCAGTGCCCAGGGGATGCTAAAGGCTGCACCACATCCCCTCAGCTCCCCTGCAGACGCCTCCAGTTGGCCCAGCCCGTGGGAGGAGAGGGGAGGTGTCTCTTCTGGGCTCCCTTGACGTGGGACTGGTTTCTGGTAATGGCTGTGTGTCCCCACCCCACAGATGCTTTCTCGCTAGGTCCACAATCATCATCTCCTCCCCTATCACCAGGCCTTGGACACTTGCTCCTGCCCAGTGACGTCCATCTGGCCCACACCACAGAGCAACCCTTCCTTAAGGCTCCTCTGAACCACCTGCAGGAACTGGATTCTGTTTCCAGCCCGAAGCCTGACTGCTGTCGGAGTGCCTTTTTCAGCGGTGCCTCGAATCTGTCGGGAGTTGATTTAAATCTGGCCTGCTCCTCCCTGTTCACCATCAGCAAGGCCAGCCCGCAGGCCTGGGCGGGGCCGTGTGGGTGCTGGGCTGTGGTGAGAACGAGCTCCACACTGACCTTCCCAGTGCCAACGTCCACATACGACAGGGTGTGCTTTCTCCAGTGCTCCTCAAAGGGCTTCTTCTGTTGCCCCTGGATGGGCTTGGAGTAATCGTACTCATCAATCCGCACCTGAGGCCAGAAACACCATCACGTTTCTTATTACTCTAACAGAGCAATACAGAAAAAACACAGCAAACATTAACATGATCTAAGAGACAGATGCCCTAGAACTCATTCCATTTCCACTTCAGCCCAGGAGGTTGGCACCATCAACATGTTCAGAACCCACGGAGGCCGCATGGCTGGCCAGGGGGTGCGCAGCCAGCAGTGAGTCCACAGTAATCCATGTCTGCATGTTCCCTTAAGCATCCTTTATGTACCTAAGAGTTTATCAAATACTTTGTCTTTTTGCTCCACGTGCTGGGAGACTACCTCAATCTTTTCTTTCAGCCTGTTTTTATTAAAAAAGAAATTTTTTTTTGAGACAGGGTCTGGCTATGTCACCTGGGCTGGAGTGCAGTGGTGTGATCACAGCTTGCCGGAGCCTTGACTTCCCAGGCTCAATCAATCCTCCTGCCTCAGCCTCCTGTGCTACCACCACGCCTGGCTCATTTTTTATGTTTTTGTAGAGACACGTTTCGCCATGTTGCCCACGCTGGTCTAGAACTCTGGGGCTCAAGTCATCGGCCTGCCTCAGCCTCCCAAATGCTGGGATTACAGGTGTGAGGCACTGCACCTGGCTTCTATTCTAATGAAAACTGACTGTGACCAACTAAATTTATGCACTGGCCAGGCACAGTGGCTCATGCCTGTAACCCTAGCACTTTGGGAGGCCGAGGTGGGTGGTTCACTTGAGGTCAGGAGTTCGAGACCAGCCCGGCCAATATGGTGAAACCCCATCTCTACTGAAAATACAAAATTAGGCATGGTGTCATGTGTCTGTAATCCCAGCTGCTTGGGAGGCTGAGGCAGGAGAATCACTTGAACCCGGGAGGCAGAGGTTGCAGTGAGCTGAGATCGTGCCACTGCACTCCAGCCTGGGGGACAGTGAGATTCCATCTCAAAAAAATAAAAATAAAAATAATAAATTTACTATTATTCTGTATTCTGGCAAACACGGATTCATATACTTTGCAGGAAACTCTTAATATGTACAAGGAGACAAGGGCAAGTTCTGAGCAGTGATCACAGCCATCAGCATATTCTAGTGGAGGGTAAATCAGTAAAATTTCATGGTGAATAAAAATGATTTTCCCATTCACCATGTTCAGCTGACTGGAAAGGCTGCCACTAGCTGCCTACACACGGTCCTGAACCAGCCTGTGCGCCTGCCTTGTGGAGCCTTTGTCCTTTTGCTGATGTGGTTTATCCTGAACTTGCATTTGCACCCCAAGCTTCCCTTTCTGTTGTTTTTTGCTATCATATGGGAAAAACTCTTACCAGGCAGAATCCAACACGTGTGCTCTGCACAAAAATCAGTTCATCTGAAGAACAAGTGACCACAGGGCAGGCTCTATAATACCTTTTCCAAACCACAGGACAGGACTGAAATGGTGGCTTACTCGTTATTTAATAAACTGGCATTTCCTCCACAGCGCAGGTCTGAAATGGTGACTTACTGATTAATAAACTGGCATTTACTCCACAGGGCAGGTCTGAAACAGTGACTTACTCATTAATAAACTGGCATTTTCCTCCACAGGGCAGGTCTGAAACGGTGGCTTACTCGTTATTTAATAAACTGGCATTTCCTCCACAGGGCAGGTATGAAACGGTGACTTACAAGTTAATAAACTGGCATTTCCTCCACAGGGCAGGTTTGAAACGGTGGCTTACTCGTTAATAAACTGGCATTTCCTCCACAGGGCAGGCTTGAAACGGTGACTTACTCGTTAATAAACTGGCATTTCCTCCACAGGGCAGGTTTGAAACGGTGACTTACAAGTTAATAAACTGGCATTTCCTCCACAGGGCAGGTTTGAAACGGTGGCTTACTCGTTAATAAACTGGCATTTCCTCCACAGGGCAGGTTTGAAACGGTGGCTTACTCGTTATTTAATAAACTGGCATTTCCTCCACAGGGCAGGTATGAAACGGTGACTTACAAGTTAATAAACTGGCATTTCCTCCACAGGGCAGGTTTGAAACGGTGGCTTACTCGTTAATAAACTGGCATTTCCTCCACAGGGCAGGCTTGAAACGGTGGCTTACTCGTTATTTAATAAACTGGCATTTCCTCCACAGGGCAGGTATGAAACGGTGACTTACAAGTTAATAAACTGGCATTTCCTCCACAGGGCAGGTTTGAAACGGTGGCTTACTCGTTAATAAACTGGCATTTCCTCCACAGGGCAGGCTTGAAACGGTGACTTACTCGTTATTTAATAAACTGGCATTTCCTCCACAGGGCAGGTATGAAACGGTGACTTACAAGTTAATAAACTGGCATTTCCTCCACAGGGCAGGCTTGAAACGGTGGCTTACTCGTTAATAAACTGGCATTTCCTCCACAGGGCAGGTTTGAAACGGTGGCTTACTCGTTATTTAATAAACTGGCATTTCCTCCACAGGGCAGGTATGAAATGGTGACTTACTCGTTATTTAATAAACTGGCATTTCCTCCACAGGACAGGCTTGAAACGGTGGCTTACTCGTTATTTAATAAACTGGCATTTCCTCCACAGGGCAGGTATGAAACGGTGACTTACAAGTTAATAAACTGGCATTTCCTCCACAGGGCAGGTATGAAACGGTGGCTTACTCGTTATTTAATAAACTGGCATTTCCTCCACAGGGCAGGTATGAAACGGTGGCTTACTCGTTGATAAACTGGCATTTCCTCCACAGGGCAGGTATGAAACGGTGGCTTACTCGTTATTTAATAAACTGGCATTTCCTCCACAGGGCAGGTATGAAACGGTGGCTTACTCGTTGATAAACTGGCATTTCCTCCACAGGACAGGCTTGAAACGGTGGCTTACTCGTTAATAAACTGGCATTTCCTCCACAGGGCAGGTATGAAACGGTGGCTTACTCGTTATTTAATAAACTGGCATTTCCTCCACAGGACAGGCTTGAAACGGTGGCTTACTCGTTAATAAACTGGCATTTCCTCCACAGGGCAGGTATGAAACGGTGGCTTACTCGTTATTTAATAAACTGGCATTTCCTCCACAGGGCAGGTTTGAAACGGTGGCTTACTCGTTAATAAACTGGCATTTCCTCCACAGGGCAGGTATGAAACGGTGGCTTACTCGTTATTTAATAAACTGGCATTTCCTCCACAGGGCAGGTATGAAACGGTGGCTTACTCGTTGATAAACTGGCATTTCCTCCACAGGACAGGCTTGAAACGGTGACTTACTCGTTAATAAACTGGCATTTCCTCCACAGGGCAGGCTTGAAATGGTGACTTACTTGTTATTTAATAAACTGGCATTTCCTCCACAGGGCAGGTCTGAAACAGTGACTTACTCGTTAATAAACTGGCATTTCCTCCACAGGGCAGGCTTGAAACGGTGGCTTACTCGTTATTTAATAAACTGGCATTTCCTCCACAGGGCAGGTATGAAATGGTGGCTTACTCGTTAATAAACTGGCATTTCCTCCACAGGGCAGGTATGAAACGGTGGCTTACTCGTTAATAAACTGGCATTTCCTCTACAGGGCAGGTATGAAACGGTGGCTTACTCGTTATTTAATAAACTGGCATTTCCTCCACAGGGCAGGTATGAAATGGTGGCTTACTCGTTAATAAACTGGCATTTCCTCCACAGGACAGGCTTGAAACGGTGACTTACTTGTTATTTAATAAACTGGCATTTCCTCCACAGGGCAGGTCTGAAACGGTGGCTTACTCGTTATTTAATAAACTGGCATTTCCTCCACAGGGCAGGCTTGAAACGGTGGCTTACTCGTTATTTAATAAACTGGCATTTCCTCCACAGGGCAGGTCTGAAACGCTGGCTTACTCGTTATTTAATAAACTGGCATTTCCTCCACAGGGCAGGCTTGAAACGGTGGCTTACTCGTTATTTAATAAACTGGCATTTCCTCCACAGGGCAGGCTTGAAACGGTGACTTACTTGTTATTTAATAAACTGGCATTTCCTCCACAGGGCAGGCTTGAAACGGTGACTTACTCGTTATTTAATAAACTGGCATTTCCTCCACAGGGCACGTTTGAAACGGTGGCTTACTCGTTATTTAATAAACTGGCATTTCCTCCACAGGGCAGGCTTGAAATGGTGGCTTACTCGTTATTTAATAAACTGGTATTTATTTCCTGGTCTTGCCACTCTAGCTGCACTTCTAACCTTGGCCTTCTAACAGCAAAGCACATTGGCTTGGAGATGCCACTGCTGGCATCAGTGGATGCAGACCCAAAGCAAGGAAAAGGTCACAGTGATCCAGAAGATGGCGAGAACCCAGGGATCAAAGTTACCAGGGGGGAAAAAGGCATTTTTTGGATTTACTTTTGGGGCAACGAAAGAAAATGCAGAGAAAATGCAGGGGTGGGGCTGAGTCCCACCAGGTGGCAGGAAAAGGCAGGTGCAGGTGGGTGTGGTGAGAAGGCCCACCTTGTAGTCTTCCCTGGCATGCGCGCCCCGTGACTCCTTCCGCGCCTCTGCTCCGTAGATGGTCTGCAGCGCACACAGCATCAGGTTCTGCAGCTCCAGGGTCTCCACCAGGTCCGTGTTCCAGACCATTCCTGGGGACACAAAAAGTTCCATCAGGGGCAGGCGGGACCCAGTCACATGGGCCCTCCGAGCTGTCAGCCTGGGCCTGCTAGTCCATGGAGTCACTGGTTGTGGCTTTATAGCTGTGGGCCAGGACCCATCCAGACAGCAAGCACGGAACTAAGTCAGCACTGACGGGACAGACACCAGCCCACCCTGCAGAAGGAAGGGCCCAACAGTGTGCACAGAGCCCACTGTCTGCTCACCCCGGTCGAACGTCTTCAGGTGCTTTAGGTCTCCATAGAGCTTGCTGATTTTCCCACAACCTTCTTGCAACACGCTTCCCACACGGAACACGGCAGCATGATTTTGCATTGACTGTGGCACAAAATATTATTTGTAAACTTTTAATCCATAGAAGCAGCCATACCAAGAACTGCTTAACTTTTAGACCTGTTGTTTTGCATTTCACTTAAAAGTTACATAAATTAAACAGAAAAATTAGGAAATTCAGACTATGAGTTTATTACTCCAAACTTAAAAATGAAGTTGTGACTAAAGCTTCTGAATAAATAAATGTTTCTATTACATACACATCTTAGACCCACACACATCCTTTCCAGCGGGATACAGCCAGGGTCCAGGACGCCAAGCAGACTGCCTGTGAGGCACCATGTTCCATACAGCTCTGCGGCCAACCAGGCAGCGCTGCCTCCCCACACCCCTGGCGGGACTCCTGACGCGGGGTCTGGTGGTGAACGTGACACAAGCCAGCAGCCCTGTGGTGATACACACTAGGAGGAGCTGAGCAGAGCCCTGGTGATGGTGGTGTTGGAGCCGCACGTCTTCAAGGAGAGGGAGGGGCGTGGGTGGCTGGGGCCCTTGGCCCATCTGGCTACTGTCTTCTGCCTATCTTGTAGAAGCTCCTTGTACACTGAGTTCCTTCATAGTTTTACTGTGATGAGACACGTGCTATGCAGTGGACCTGAAGTTTACTTAGGTATGCTGGGAACTAGGCGTCAGCTTTTGCTTCCTGTGGGACAGAGAGGCACCACCTCAGTGATCCCTCCTCCTCCTTGCTTCTCCCTCTAACTGTGCTTTGCTCCACTGACCCTAATTGTCTCTTCCTCTACCAATGCACCTTCATGGTTTAATTTGGAAATTTCATCTGATTTTCCTTAGACTCATACATAATCGTAACACTGTAATGCACATCAACCTAATGATTTTTCAGGAAGAACAAATGAAAAAAATTGCATCTCAGAATCTAGTATTACATTTTTTCATGTCCATTAGCAGCCATGTTTTCATATCCTTTTTTTCGTATTTCTGGTTACATTATTTCAGGGCATTTTCAATTTTTTTTGAAATGTGAATGAGATATTTACTGATGTCTGAGCAGACTACTGCTGGCACATTGTAAAGCTACTGATTTTTAGATACAAATCTCTTATCCAGACACCTTACTACATTCTTGTTTTGTTTCTGTTAGTTTTTCAGTTTATTCCCTGGGAATTGTTTGGAAATTCTATCTGTAAATAATGGCAATTGTATCTATTCCTTTTCAGTATTTACTGCCAAGACCAGCTCGGTTGTGGAGACCCTAACCCAGTGGTGCTAGAGGAATTAAAGACACACACACAGAAATACAGCATGTGAAGTGGGAAGTCAGGGGTCTCACAGCCTTCAGAGCTGAGAGCCTCGAACAGAGATTTACCCACATATTTATTGACAGCAAGCCAGTGATAAGATTTACTAAAAGTATTCCTTACGGGGAAACAAAGGGATGGGCTCTGGCTAGTTATCTGCAGCAGGAAAATGTCCTTAAGGCACAGATCGCTCATGCTATTGTTTGTGGTTTAAGAATGCCTTAAACAGTTTTCCACCCTGGGTGGGCCAGGTGTCCCTTGCCCTCATTCCAGTAAACCGACAACCTTCCAGCGTGGGCATCATGGCCATCAAGAGCATGTCAGAGTGCTGCAGAGATTTTGTTTATGGCCAGTTTTGGGGACAGTTTATGGCCACATTGGGGGGCCTGTTCCCAACGTGTCCCCTTTATTTGTTTTGCAAAGTGATAAAAGCAAAGGCAGCTTTGTTACGGTGAGCTACTTCTTGCAGAGTCAGGATCCACATCTGCAGACTATACAAATAACACAGATTAAAAGCACAATCTTCATTGAAATCACAGAGCTTCCAAGTGTTTTTATCCATTTTAATGGATTACCAGCTGCTAATCTGTCTGCAGCTCCTTCAAGCACTCCAGTTCCTGGCATTAAGGTCAGGTGTGCTGGGATGCTTCAAATATCTGTTCTTTCAATTTTGCAATATCCAAAGACAAGTTTGTACGGTGTCCTTCTCGATGCTTTTTTATTCTTTCCCAAATTTTGATCTTATTAAGAGCTATTAACAGTTTCCACAAATCCTTATGTTTAGCTCCTACAAAGGGCCATACCATTTGAGGTTGAGGTGCCACTACACCGCCATGGTTCCAGATAATAGGAACCCTTGCCGTATTTTTTATCATTTCTACCATCTGACCATTTTGTTCAGACCAGCTGAACATAGTGTGGCCGTGGCACGCAGACAGAGAGGTGCAATTCAAGCTAAACATCCCCTTAGGGGATCAATCAATAACGATTCCATAGGAATCGTTACCAGCACCCCTGCCTGTTCTGCAATGCAATCTTCCCAAACATGTACGTTCATTTTCTCTGACTGGGTCCAATCCTGTTTACAGATAGGTTTTTGAGGGCGGTATGCCTCAATTATAGGAGCAGATTTATCATGGTAAATACTGAGATCAGAAAGCATGTGTAACTGCATCATAGAGTGATTACATCCAGGCATTCTTGCCAGCCAAGATTGATAAATATGCCCAGTAAGTATAATTGTTCTGTGTCAGCCCTTGTTGAAGGAATACTCATGGCAATGGTGATCACTGCTATCACAGCTACCATTAAATTACTCATTGTGACTGGTTGTCCCGCTTTCCTCAGGTTTTCTTCTGCTATCTGTGACAGCTTCTTGATCTGACCTCAGGTGGGTGGCTGTGTTCGACGGGTGTTGCTCATGACAGTTGGGGTCCTCCTCAGCATCAGTCTTGACATGGCTGCAACCGAGGGGTCCTCGGGATCCTCCCAGAATCTCTTCCTCAGTGTCAGCTCATAAGGTTTCAGGTGTCTTGATGGTTCGGTCCTGGAGAAACATAAGAATAACCTCTACCCCAAGTTATTATTTTACCTATTTCCCAACTTTTTGTTATCAGGTCTCTCCACCAAACCAGTTGTTCTGCTTCTGTCTTTGCAGCTGGTTTCTGTAGATGCTGTTCAGCTGCTGATAAGATCTGGCCTTTAGGCAGGCTCAAAAAATTTAAAGTTAATAATGCAATTCAATTGCATATGGGGTGTCCCGTAGTCCCTGTTTTCCCCCTTTTGCTTTTACAGCTGCTGTTTCAGGGAAAGATTCATTCTTTCCACTATGGCTTGTCCTTGAGAATTATAAGGGATACCAGTAATGTGTTTAATATTCCGTATAGAGAAAAATGTAGCTAGAGCTTGGCTAGTATAGCCTGGGGTGTTATCTGTTTTAATAGAAGCTAGAATGCCAATTACCACAAAACACTGCAAAAGGTGACGTTTAACGTAGGCAGAAGACTCTCCTGATTGGCATGTAGCCCAAAGTGAAAAGGTGTCCACACATGCATGTACATAAGCTAGTCTCCCAAACGAGGGAACATGTGTGACATCCATTTCCCAAAGAGAATTAGGTTCCAATCCTCGAGGATTAACTCCTCCTGTAAAAGATGAGGAATGCACCATTTGGCAAGTTGGGCATCGCTGGATAATAGCTTTAGCTTCTTTCTGGGTACTGCTGTATCTGCGTTTGAGACCAGAGGCATTAACACGGGTTAAATTGTGAAAGTGTCTAGCATTAGATATTGCAGTAGCAACTAGGCGATCAGCCATTTGATTCCCTGCAGTCAAAGGTCCTGGAAGAGGTGTATGAGCCCTAATGTGAGTGATGTAAAAAGGGTGCATTCTACTCCTAACTGCTGTTTGCAATTGCAGAAATAAAGTCATCAGTTGTTCATCTGTATGAAATCGTAACTCAGCATTTTCAATTAATTGTGTGGAATGAACCACGTATGAAGAACCAGAAATCACATTAATAGGCATATTAAAAGCAGTCAATACCTCAATTACAGCTACAAGCTCCGCTTTTTGAGCTGAAGCATAGGGTGTCTAGAAAACTTTACCTTTCGAGCCAGAGTAAGAAGCTTTACCATTACTAGACCCATCTGTAAAAACATTCTCTGCACCTTCATTTGGTTTAAATTTAGTTATTTTAGGAAGAATCCAATTAGTTAATTTCAAAAATTGAAACAGTTTCATTTTAGGAAAATGATTATCAAGAATACCCACAAAGTCAGCTAAATGGGTTTGCCAAGTAAGACTATTTAAAAAATCTTGCTGTATTTGTGCCTTCGTGAGAGGGACAATTTTTTCAGGATCATATCCATGTAATTTAACAATCCGAGTTCTCCCATTTCCTATCATAGTAGCAATTTGATCCAAATAAGGAGTTAGAGTCCATGAATTAGTATGTGGAAGAAAAAGCCATTCTACAAGATCTTGCTCTTGAACAATAACACCAGTAGCTGAATGTGGAGTTGGAAAAATTAGCAAATCTAGAGCCTTCTCTAGAGTCCATGAATTAGTATGTGGAAGAAAAAGCCATTCTACAAAATCTTGCTCTTGAACAATAACACCAGTAGGTGAATGTGGAGTTGGAAAAATTAGCAAATCTAGAGCCTTCTCTGGAACTATTCTATTTACTTGGGCTTTATGGCCTTGCTTTTCGATCAGCTGCAGCTCGAGTCTTCTCTGGATCTATTCTATTGATTTGAGCTTTACGGCCTTGCGTTTCGATCAGCTGCAGCTCGAGTCTTCTCTGGATCGATTCTATTTACTTGGGCTTTACGGCCTTGCTTTTCGATCAGCTGCAGCTTGAGTCTTCTCTGCATCGATTCTATTTATTTGGGCTTTATGGCCTTGCTTTTCGATTGGCTGCAGCTTGAGTCTTTTCTGGATCTGTTCCATTTATTTGGGCTTTATGGCCTTGCTTTTCGATCGGCTGCAGCTCGAGTCTTCTCTGGATCTGTTCTATTTATTTGGGCTTTATGGACTTGCTTTTCGATCAGCTGAGGCGCTCCCTTAGTTTCTTTTGTTAATTGCTGAGGGCTAGTGAGACCAGGATCTCCTCTAAGGATAGAAAATAGATTACTCATGGCATAGGTAGGAATGCCTAGAGCAGGGTGTATCCAGTTAATGTCCCTAGTAATTTTTGAAAGTCTCATTTAATGTTTTCAATTGATCCCTACGTATGGCTACTTTCTGTAGAACAATGGTAATGTCATTTACTAAGGTACCCAAGTAGGAGTAAAGAGTAGTAATCTGGATTTTGTTAGGAGCTATAATTAAACCAGCACCAGAAACTGAATTTTGCAAATGATCATAACATTGGAGTAATATTTCTCAAGTAGGGGCAGCACAAAGTATATCATCCATATAATGAATAATGTAACACTGTGAAAACGTTTTATGAGTAGGTTCAATTGCTTGCCCTACACAAGTCTGGCAAATCATTGGACTGTTTAACATGCCTTGTCGCAACACTTTCCAATGAAAACGCTTAGCAGGCTGCAGGTTGTTTACTGCAGGAATTGTAAATGCAAACCATTCACAGTCTTGCTCAGCTAAGGGGATAGTAAAGAAACAGTCTTTTAAATCTATGACTATTAAAGGCCAATTTTTTGGAATCATAGGAGAAGGCAATCCTGGCTGTAATGTCCCCGTAGGTTGTATAACTGAATTAACGGCTCCTAAGTCAGTTAACATTCTCCATTTACCTGATTTTTTCTTAAGTAAGAAAACCGAAGAATTACAAGGGGAAAATGTTGGAGCTATGTGTCCCTTTTCTAATTGTTCATTAACTAAGTCCTCTAAAGCCTCCAGTTTCTCTTTACTCAGCGGCCATTGTTCCATCCAAATTGGCTTATATGTTAACTAACCATTTTAAAGGTATAGGTTCTGGAAGCTTAACAATGGCCACCATCAAAAATAATATTCTAAACCTTGGCAGGAACTTTTGTCTTTCCACTTGAAGCACTTCTTTCAAACCCTGCAAATTTTTTCCTAGTCCCATACCAGGAACATACCCCATTTCATGCATATGTTGACTTTGAGGGCTATATAATTGCTCTGGAATTAGAACTTGTGCTCCCCATCGTTGTAATAAATCTCTTCCCCATAAATTTATAGGTACAGAAGTTATCATTGAATAGTCCCAGGTTGTCCATTGGGCCCTTCACAATGGAAATATAACACTTTGATATACTTCAGGGGCTTTACCAACTCCAACTATGTTAAATTGAGCAGGTTGAATTGGCCACACGGACGGCCAGTGCTGTAGAGAAATGACTAAAATGTCTGCTCCTGCATCTACCAAACCTTTAAATTTCTTTCCCTGAATAGTTATTTCACAGGTAGGACATTTATCAGTAATTTGATTCACCCAATAAGCTGCTTTGCCTTGTTTATTTGTGCTTCCATATCCTTTTGTTCGTTTAATTTCACTTTTTCCCATTTCCACATACGGCACACTCAGGACCTGTGCTATGTGCTCTCCTGGCTCTGCTTTCCAGGGAACAGAAGTAGATATAACAATTTGAATTTCCCCATTGTAATCTGAATCAATGACTCCTCTATGTATTTGTACCCTTTTTAAATTTAAACTAGACCTGCCTAGGAGTAATCCTATCGTCCCTGCTTGCAAGGGTCCACAGACTCCTGTTGGGACCTTTCGCGGGGGTTCCCCAAGCAGAAGACTCACAGCTACTGTGCAGCATAAATCTACTGTGGCACTACTGGCTGTGGCGGGGAACAGACATTGTACAGGGGTGAGGGAGTGGCCTGAGCCGGAAATGCCCCGGTTTGGAACGGGACCCAGGACGGGCCCCTCATGGCATTTCCCAAAATGGGGCTCCCATCTTTATCAAACTTAGAGTGACACTGATTATCCCAAAGTTTTCCTTTTTTACATTTTGGACATATTTCAGGCTTAGCAGTTTTCTTTCTTCCCCCATCTGGCACCCTCACTTGCTGATTTTTTTCTACATTCTTTTTTAGTATGACCATGCTTCCCACAGTTAAAACAACCTCCAGGAAACGGAGTATTTCCTTTACTCACTTTCAGTCCTGCCATAGCTTGTGCCAACAAAGTCACTTTATGCAGAGTACCTCCGATACCATCACAGGCCTTGATATAATCAACTAAGTGTGCTTTCCCTCTGATAGGTCACAGAGCAGCCTGGCAATCGGGATTAGCATTGTCGAAAGCTGATAACTGCAGCACTATATCCTGAGCAGCCGAATCTGCGATCACCTTTTTAAGAGACTCCTGTAACCGAGCTATAAAATCAGCGTACGGTTCTTTTGGTCCCTGTTTTACTGCACTAAAGGAAGGGTATTGTTCTCCACCTGAAGTGATTTTTTCCCAAGCTCTAATGCACACTCCTCTAAGCTGTTCTCCAGCATCATCCTGCACGACCACTTGTGCATCTAAACCAGTCCAGCTGCTGACCCCCAAAAGCTGGTCTGCAGTTATATTAATTTGAGGTTGGGCCTGGGCGCTGCAAGTAGGCTGAATGGAAGCTACAACTGCCCACCAAGTTTTAAATTGTAAGAACTGAGCAGGAGTTAGACAAGCTCAAGTAAGAGCGTCCAAGTCAGTAGGAATCATCCGACTGGAAACAACAACATTCTTTAACAGTCCTGTTACAAAAGGAGAACCTGGTCCATACTGATTGATAGCGTGTTTAAACTCCTTAAGTAATTTAAAGGGAAAAGGCTCAAATGTAGCTGTAATATTTCCCTGTTGATCTGTGGGGTGTATTCTAACAGGGAACTGCCAAGCCTCTAAATCACCCTCTCGTCTAGCTTGCTGAATTCCTGCCTGAATAGAACTGAGAGGGGTCGCTCAAGGTGCTGCTCGGACAGTCACTGGAGCAACTACTTTTTGCCCACTGTCCTCTGGAAATGAAAGATCTGGAGGGTCAGGCCACTCTTTTTCTTCAAAATAAGGAGGGGGTGCAGAAGGGTAGGGATGAACCTCTCCCTCCTTTGCCGCTTTAGCTTTAGTTGGCAAACAAACCTGCTCTGTAATTTCTTCTGTTACTTCATTATAATCTCCTTCCCCCTTATTATTAGCGTGAAAAGGTTCCAAGGTGGAACGAACCAGAGCCCACACGTGTCCCATTGTTACCCTGATGCTTCTGAGCTACCCGTCTTACTCACCACAGGGACTGCGTAAGAGTACTCAGGTGTCCTCCAGCTTAGTTCCATGTTCTCCATCGCTCCGGTGACCCTTCGACCTGGATTCGAGCCCCCATATATGGGTGCCATTTGCCGAGACCAGCTCGGTCATGGAGACCCTAACCCAGTGGTGCTAGAGGAATTAAAGACACACACACAGAAATATAGTGTGTGGAGTGGGAAATCAGGGGTCTCACAGCCTTCCGAGTTGAGAGCCTTGAACAGAGATTTACCCACATATTTATTGAGAGCAAGCCAGTCATAAGATTTACTAAAAGTATTCCTTACGGGAAACAAAGGTATGGGCTCTGGCTAGTTATCTGCAGCAGGAACATGTCCTTAAGGCACAGATCGCTCATGCTATTGTTTGTGGTTTAAGAATGCCTTAAGTGGTTTTCCACCCTGGGTGGGCCAGGTGTCCCTTGCCCTCATTCTGGTAAACCAACAGCCTTCTAGCGTGGGCGTCATGGCCATCAAGAGCATGTCACAGTGCTGCAGAGATTTTGTTTATGGTCAGTTTTGGGCCACATTTGGGGGCCTGTTCCCAAAAATTTACCTCATTTCTTTTTTTTGCTTCTTACTATTAATAGCCAGAGTCAGCAGAAAAATCCCTTCCCCAACGGAACGCATTTCCATGAGCAGAGGAAGCTCTGTTTGTTCAGTGCTGACTCCAGCATCTCATGGAGCCTGGGATACAGCAGGCACCAAGACACACCATGTTTGGTGGGAATGCTTCTAGTATTCTCACTTTAAACTATCTCATGGATTTGCCATTTCTATATCCGAAGGCATGTTCCCATTCTCTAATGCAATGGTTCCTTCTTTCCCAGCTGGCCTCCAACGCTACAATAGTACTGCAGGGCATCACTCAGCCTTCTGTGCCTTAGTCACGCTGTTCTTCTCACCATTCCACAAAGCCTCCCTGAAGCCCAGCTTCACTTGAAGACTGAAGGGCACAGGCCTCTGAAAATGTCAGCAGGGAACCTGTTCTCCTGTGTCTAACACCACACAGGTGTTAGACACCTATTTCAGAATAGGACTAAAGCAATGGACTTTTTAGAAAATACACAGAAATTCTTGCAAATAGTAGGCAAGAGATCTCATTCATGGACAAGAATCCTTGTTATTAGAGGAATTCAGTTTCTTAGACTGACCATGTATCAGGTTCTCCACGGCCCCGTGGCTAATGGCTGCCATACTGGATGGCAAACACTCGGAACATTTCCATCATCACAGATGGTCCTACTGGACCGACTCCCAGCAGCACAGGCCACAGATCAGTTTCCACCCGCCGCCCACTCTCCCTCTCTTCCGAGTATATTTAGGGCCAGCAACAGGTCCAGGTTAAAGACATTTCCGAGCTGCTGGAAGCCAGGCATCATGACATGATCAATATCTGGGCCTGAGATGTAAGCACCAGTGTTGTGTTGAACTCCAGGAAACCTGTTAAGAGAAAGCTGCCCTCCTGGGGACTGAGTTTCTCTGGCGGTCCTGCAGTTCCCTCTCCTCCACGCTGTGACTCATCCATGACAGCCAGCAATGGTCAGGTCACGGAGGTCACACCCAAGCACACACGAGTGAACCACAGAAGGCTGTCCTGGATGCCAAGCAGTCACTAATTCTGCCCTAGCCTGCTGACCTTCTATGTGGAAAAGAAGTGCACTTCTGTATAGTTCAGGCCTCCTGGTCTCTTTCATATTCTTGATACGGTGAGGAGTACGTCTTACCGCTGTTTACCTCCAGATACTGGTGCAGCCTTGTGTATTTATCGCAGCACTAGTCACAACAGCAAAGTCATGGAATCAACCTAAGTGCCCATCAACGGACGACTGGATGAAGAAAATTTGGTACATATATACCATGAAATACTACTCGGCCATAAAAAAAGAACGCAATCATGTCTTCTGCAGCCACACGGATGGAACAGGAGGTCACTATCCTAAGTGAAGTGACTCAGAAGGTCAAGTGTCACACATTCTCACTTGGAAACAGGAGCTGAACGGTGAGTACACATGGACACATGGAGTGGAGTAGCAGAGACTGGGGGCTCCAAAAAGCAGGAGGGGTGGGGTTGAACAATTATCTACTGGGTACAACACACACGACTTGGGTGACAGGTACATGAAAAGCCCAGACTCCACCACCTCCCAGTACATCCACACAAAACTGCACCTGCATCCCCCTAGATCTAGTTTTAAGAAAACAAAACCAGTGCAGGGCCAGGTATGCAGCCTTCCTGCTCACTCCAGAGCGAGTCCAGGCTCTTACCTTCTGCATGCTGAGTCGCAGTTCCGATGTTCTTATGCTTCCATCAGCAAATCTCAATTTGTCAAGATTCATGACAGATTCTTCCCCAGCGTTTGGTTTAATTGGAGGGACTTTATCTCCTAAAACAAAAAAAAGCTAGAATTTAACTTTTGAAAACCGTTTTAAAAAACCAAATGGATTTAGAATGACACACAAACATGTAGCACAGCCACTCAAGGAGCTTGGAAACTGTGTAAGTCTCCTGAGCTAACACACTGCCAGCCCACCCTACAGCTGAGGCCATCTGTTGAGTTGGGGCCAATTTTAAAGAACATAAAGGCAAAATTGTTGGCACACAGTAGATATCTATTAAGGGATCTTAGAGTGAATAAACTAGAAATCATCTCTAAAATTAAAAAATTAAATGTAGGCCGGGTGCGGTGGCTCACGCCTGTAATCCCAGCACTTTACGAGGCCAAGGTAGGTGGATCACTTGAGGTCAGGAATTCAAGAGCAGCCTGGCCAACGTGGCAAAACCTCGTTTCACTAAAAACACAAAAATTATCTGGGTATGGTGGCACGCGTCTATAATCCCAGCTACTCGGGAGGCTGAGGCATGAGAACTGCTTGAACCCTAAAGGTGGAGGTTGCAGTGAGCCGAGATCGCGCCACTGCACTCCAGCCTGGGCAACAGAGCGAGACCCTGTCTTAAAAAAAAAAAAAAAATTAAATGTATACAAATTTATATATATTAAGTGTATATAAATGTCACTCCACTAACGGAAAAAAGAGACACCTTCCAGATGGTGGTCCCAAGGGGCCGGCCACCCTTCACATCAGCGGGGGGAAGGTGGCTGCTGTGTGCTTGAAAGTCACCTGTTGATTTGGACTCTTATGTGCTCTCACCTATACTTCAAGATTAGCAATTTTTTTTTTTTTTTGAGATGGAATTTTGTTCTGTAGCCCAGGTTGGAGTGCAGTCAGTGGCACCATCTCAGCTCACTGCAACCTCCATCTCCGGGTTCAAGCAAGCCTCCTGCCTCAGCCTCCAGAGTAGCTGGGACTACAGGAGTATGCCACCATACCTGGCTAATTTTTTGTATTTTCAGTAGAGATAGGTTTCACCATGTTGGCCAGTCTAGAACTCCTGACCTCAGGTGAGCCACCTGCCTTGGATTCCCAAAGTGCTGGGATCACATGTGTGAGCCACTGCACACAGCCAAGATTTGCAACTCTTGTGTTTCTATGATGTCTTGAAAAAAGTTTTTAAGTTTTTTTTTATAACGTTATATATATTTTCTTCAACAGGTAATACATGCAGGAGGTAGGATGTATGAAATGCAGGAGTCAAACAGGCCCCACCCCGCCCACCACCTCTCCCCGGGCCCAGGCTGTGGGTCTCTTGAGGGTCTGCTCAAATGCTTCTAGGCTTGCTGGTGTTTCTTTTCCTTTTGATAATAATGCTTTAAAAATTGATCATTCAGTAAAATTGACTTTTTTCTTTAGGTGGACAGTTCTACAATTTACTTTTTCTTTTTTTTGAGACGGTATCTCCTCCCTCTCTTGCCCAGGCTCGAGTACAGTGGTGTGATCTCGGCTCACTGCAACCTCTGCCTTCCAGGCTCCAGCAATCCTCCAACCTCAGCCTCCCAAGTAGCTGGGACTACTACACAGGTGTGAGCCACCATGCCCAGCTAATTTTTGTATTTTTGGTAGAGACGGGGTTTCACCACGTTGCCCAAGCTGGTCTCAAACTCCTGAGCTCAAGCAATCTGCCTGCCTCGGCCTCCCAAAGCGGTGGGATTATAGGCGTGAGCCACCGCACCCAGCCTCAGTTCTACCAATTTTAACACATGTATAGGCGCATGTAACCACTTCGGGAGGCTGAGACAGGAGGAACACTTGAGGCCAGGAGTTCAAGCCCATCCTGGGCAACACAGGGAGACCCTGTCCCTACAAAACATTTTTAAAAATTAGCCAGGTGTGGTGGTGTGCACCTGATCGTACCACTGCACTCCAGCCTGGGCGACAGAGGGAGACTATCTCTTAAAAAAAAAAAAAAAAAATACATGTGTATATATATGTATATTTTTTTGCAGGGGGTTTGGGGGAGAATAGTGATGCTACAAGCATTTTTTCTTTCCTTTTCATTTTTGAAAACTAAAGCATAAAGATACAGTAAAATAAACTCATCATTTTTAGTGTAGGGTTTTTCAAATTTTGACACACAGAGTTGTGTCTGTATCAGCACAATCAGGAAACAGCCTCTGGCAACCAGCAATCCCTTTTCTTCCCTAGATGTGCCTTTTCCAGAATGTCGTATCAACAGAACCACAGGCGT